>NC_057948.1:31703813-32016313 GCF_018555375.3 Anguilla rostrata
GAGGGGGGGGGCTGGGGGGAGTGAGAGAGGGGGGAGAGACCGGGAGGGAAATTCGGCAGGCAGACGCCTGAGGTGTGTGATCGGGGGGCTCGGGCGAACACGCACGCTGTGATCTGTCCCGACAGCGACGGCGTGTGAGCGTACGCAAATAGACAGCGCAGGAAAGAGCAGCAGCCACCCGGCTGGATCAGAGCAGAGCTGTCTGAGCAGAGCTGTCAGCGCTGGTCCTCCAGGGCTGCCTCTGACAGCTCCGCCTGCTCCGAAACCACCGAAGAAGAGTCTCGTTTCACAGCAGCGCTATCGATCGCCTGGGTGAACCAGCCCCTGCACCGGGCCCACTGGATTAGCCCGTCCACACGTCGTACAGATCAGTGAATCTGCGTGGCCTGACATCCAGCAGTACGATTGGAGAGTCAGGGGGGGATTGGGAGGAGCTTGTACCGTACCGCTTTCTCGTGGTAACGAAGCTTAGTTGCGATTAATGTAAAGCCATTTCCTGGGATTTGCCGTTTTCCATTATTGAGTGCTGTAATTGTCGGCGTTCGTGCAGAACAGAGTTAATGAAGCAGCTGAAGCTGCACACTGCTGCATGCTGTCAGATCGAATGCTGCAGCAGCGCCTGTGGTCCCAAGTGTTGACCTCATCCTGTTTATTCAGGCTGTTCTCTGTCTGACCAATCGCGTGTGAGATAGGAGCTCTGATTGCAGTGTGTGATGGGGCTCTGATTGGTGTGTGTGATGGGGCTCTGATTGGTGTGTGTGATGGGGCTCTGATGGTGTGTGTGTGTAAGGGAGGGGTTCTGATTGGTGTGTGTGTGAGGGAGGAACTCTGATTGGTGTGTGTGATGGGGCTCTGATGGTGTGTGTGATGTGGTTCTGATGGTGTGTGTGTAAGGGAGGGGTTCTGATGGTGTGTGTGAGGGAACTGATGGTGTGTGAGGGGCTCTGATGGTGTTGGTAGGAGGAGCTCTGATTGGTGTGTGTGATGCGGCTCTGATGGTGTGTGTGTAAGGGAGCGGCTCTGATTGGTGTGTGTGATGGGGCTCTGATGGTGTGTGTGTAAGGGAGGAGCTCTGATTGGTGTGTGTGTAAGGAAGGAGCTCTGATTGGTGTGTGTGGGTAAGGGAGGAGCTCTGATTGGTGTGTGTGGGTAAGGGAGGAGCTCTGATTGGTGTGCGTGATGGGGCTCTGATGGTGTGTGTGTGTAAGGGAGGAGCTCTGATTGGTGTGTGTGTGTAAGGGAGGAGCTCTGATTGGTGTGTGTGATGGGGCTCTGATTGGTGTGTGTGTAAGGGAGGAGCTCTGATTGGTGTGTGTGTGTAAGGGAGGAGCTCTGATTGGTGTGTGTGATGGGGCTCTGATGGTGTGTGTGTGTAAGGGAGGAGCTCTGATTGGTGTGTGTGATGGGGCTCTGATGGTGTGTGTGTGTAAGGGAGGAGCTCTGATTGGTGTGTGTGTGTAAAGGGAGGGGCTCTGATTGGTGTGTGTGTGAGGGAGGAGCTCTGATTGGTGTGTGTGTAAGGGAGGAGCTCTGATTGGTGTGTGTGTAAGGGAGGAGCTCTGATTGGTGTGTGTGTAGGAGGAGCTCTGATTGGTGTGTGTGAGGGCTTGATGGTGTGTGTGTAAGGAGGAGCTCTGATTGTGTGTGTGATGGGGCTCTGATGGTGTGTGGTGAAGGGAGGAGCTCTGATGGTGTGTGATGGGGCTCTGATGGTGTGTGTGTGTAAGGGAGGAGCTCTGATTGGTGTGTGTGATGGGGCTCTGATGGTGTGTGTGTGTAAGGGAGGAGCTCTGATTGGTGTGCTCTTCTCTACAGGGACGCCCGATCCACGGAGCCTACAAGTTCCAGGCCGTCATCACCACCTTCGAGATGATCCTGGGCGGCTGCCCCGAGCTGAACGCCATCGAGTGGCGCTGCGTGATCATCGACGAGGCGCACCGCCTCAAGAACAAGAACTGCAAGCTGCTGGAGGGCTTCAAGCTGATGAGCCTGGTAGGGCCGCCCGCAGGGAGCGCGCTCAGTCCAAACCTCGGCCCCTCCGTCTCACCCGCGCCCCGATCACAGCGCCGAGTCCTCTCCCACCCAAACACCGGCCGCGCTCCTTCAGATCTCTGTAACTGCTTCATTTTGGAGGAAGTCACTGTTGAGGTTTTTCGTGTCACTTCCTTTTTTTTGAGAAGCTTGCAGCGTTTCGATGTCTTTTCTGGGGCTCCTGCGTAAAAATTGCTGTTGCTGGATCTGGTGAGGCGGGCGTCCGCACACGCTGGTCGGTGAGCGTCCGCACACGCTGGTTGGTGAGCGTCCGCACACGCTGGTCGGTGAGCGCGTTCGCCCGGCCCCTCGCTACGCGGTAAAGCAGGTGTCAGCGGCGTGACTGCAGTCTCGCCGCGGTGATCAGCGGTGCGCCGGTGGGGAGAGGGGAGAGGGGAGGGGGGAGGGGCCTGTCGTGCTAGCGCCGCGGCGTGTCGTGTAGCGATGCGCTCCGCGGCCCGTCCCCCCCGGCAACCCCACAGGAAGTGCGTTCTGACACGCCGGCTGCGCCCCTTCGCCCGTCTCTTAGCTGCTTTTAATATTCACGCAAATTGCACTTCCTGCAGGAAGTTCTTACAGAAGGTGGCATAAATGCATGAATCACAGCTCTTGAAATGCAGCAGTAGGCAACGCGAGCGTTGGATTTTTACATTTATAAAGTGGAATATACAAACACGTTGCTGAATAAGGTTAGGCGTTATTGACGGGTGAGGAAAGGAATATATAAAATAGTAAGTATCCCACTCCTTACTCTGTCTACCTGTCAATATATTAAATACGGTGCATAAGTGGAATTAAGAGCTTCCATAGGTGAGGTCATCAGCGACTGTCCCAGTGTGTTTGACACTGTGCAGTGTTTCTGGAGAGCCTTTGGTAATATAGAGCATATACTAAAGGTGCTCCACTGATGCATTAGTCCGCCTGATAGCACTATTTGTCTTCGCTTAATGGTTCTCTGCCGAACTTGTGGAGAATTAAGTGTCGTGTCAATATCAGAGCCACTCTTCATGGTATTATTGCAATTGAATATTAAAAAATTGTCATATATTAAAAAAAGAAGTTGTCATCAATATAGATAGCTGAAAGTGAACAGGGATTTTAAATGGTCAGATCATAATCAAGGCAATCAGAGAGACACGTAGTTTGTGGTTAATGTCTCTGGCTTTTTCAAATCAGCCGAATGAATCTATTGTGCGTAAAATGAGCTGATAATTCCTCGGTTTTTTTTTGTCAGCGGTCGTGTCTCGTCGCGATCGATGGTGCGATGTTCCGACCCGCCTGCCTCTCTCTCTGTCTGTGCCTCCCCATACCACAGGTGGGACACGCAGCATGTCTAGTCTATCCAATGAGCTCATCTTGTATTTTCCTCTCTGAAAAGTGTGAGGAATAGGTGAAACTTTAATGAGGTGTGCAGCCTTTTAGCAGTGACAGCTGCGTGTGTCAGGGTGCGGGGCGAGAGGCTGGAGTAAACCGGTTCCCCTCCTGTCATTTCTCAGGCCTGCCTCCACTGCTATTGACAGGCTGCCTGATTTCATTGCTCAGCCTGCGCTCTGGCTGCTGTAAACGAGATCCTGTTCCTGTGTGGCCCGCCCGGTTAAAGGATTAAAAATGAATGGATGCGAATATGACGACGGCAACGTCGCGCGTTCGAACGCTAACAAGGCAGGCGGCCATTCCGAATGAAGGATGCCCCCCCACCGCCTGCTTCAGATCCCCTTCACGCCCCTGAGGACGCGTTTGACAAAGAGCTTTCCAATAAGATATTTCAGCACCTAGAAGTGTGCAGCATCGGCTGTCCTGCAAGCCATAAAGCACCTCTCATGTTTCTCTCTCTCTCTCTCCCTCCCTCTCCCTTTCTCACCCCTCTCTCTCTACCTCTCCCTCGCTCCTCACGTTTCTTTCCCCCTCCATCCCTCTCCCTCTCCCTTTCTCCTCCCTCTCTCTCTACCTCTCCCTCGCTTCTCACGTCTCTTTCCCCCTCCATCCCTCTCCCTCTCTCTCCCTCCCTCTCCCTCTCTCCCCTTCTCTCTCTCCCCCTCCCTCTCTCTCTCTCTCTCTCTTCCTCCCTTTCTCTCTTTCCCTCTCCCATCCCTCTCCCTCTCCCCCCTCTCTCTCTCTCTCTCTCCTCCCTCTCTCCCTCTCTCTCTCCCTCTCCCAGGAGCACAAGGTGCTGTTGACGGGCACTCCCCTGCAGAACACGGTGGAGGAGCTCTTCAGCCTGCTCCACTTCCTGGAGCCGTCCCGCTTCCCCTCGGAGAACACCTTCCTCCAGGAGTTTGGGGACCTGAAGACCGAGGAGCAGGTACGAGCGCCGCCCGCCGTACCCGCCGCTGCGCGCGGGACCTCCGTCGGCGCGGTGACGTGAAGGATGTGCTCAGTTTTAAGCGTGGCTGTGCGCAAACTGCCACCTCCATGTGGGCTGGGCTGTAGCTGTCAGTGGGGAAAAAACATGATAATTAATTATATAAATCAAGATTGTTATATAATACAGTTATAGAGTCTGTTCCTGTGCTCTGCTCCTTCCTGCTGCTCCTCAGTCAGCCTGCAGGTGGCGCAGGAGGTCCTCTCGGTGTGTATGCAGTTCTGTAGGGCGAGAGCAGCTTTCCAACTAGGTCACGCTGACTCTTGGCAGGGCACTAGAACTAAATGCACCTGCATATCGCTGATGTTTGGGGTTTCAGGAGACCCAGTTACCCATGAGCCATTCTGTCTTTAGTGGTTTTTACACAGTTTGCTTCCAGCGACCTGTGGACAGAATGCAAAGGCAGGCTCGCGTTCGGTGACGCGTTCAGTGAGAAACTTCCCTGTTTGTTTTCTGCGGTTTTTGGAAAGCTGTTTCCTCTCGATGAGCGCCCCGCGTCTCACACCTCCTCTGGTTACTGTCTCGCCCCTCCTGCACACTGCTCTGCTGGCAGCCATTTGGATTTTAACACCATAGTCGGGAGGCTCCCGGGTCCTCGCTGTTGAAAGCCGCAGTGCAGAGTTTCCAAGCTTTCTTTAGGAAAGAAGCACTCAGAGTGGCCATTCTGGCTCAGTTCAGGCAGTACTTAGTTCAATCAAAACACTTTAATTATCCTTCAGACTCCTTTATCCTTTTAAATAAATATGGGAATTGTACTACTACTACAAAACCAGACTGTTACTACTTCTAATAGTGCTGATATTAATACTGGTGGTAATAGTTGAGTTAGAAGATGGTATGATAGATAAACGTGTGTCCTCAGGTCCAGAAGCTCCAGGCCATACTGAAGCCCATGATGCTCAGGAGGCTGAAGGAGGACGTGGAGAAGAAGCTTGCCCCCAAAGAGGAGACCATCGTGGAGGTGGAGCTCACCAACATCCAGAAGAAGTACTACCGCGCCATCCTGGAGAAGAACTTCTCCTTCCTGGCCAAGGGAGCGGGCCAGGCCAACGTGCCCAACCTGGTCAACACCATGATGGAGCTGCGCAAGTGCTGTAACCACCCCTACCTCATCAAAGGTACTGAACATTACTGAACACTACTGTAACCACCCTTACCTCATCAAAGGTACTGAACACTACTGAACACTACTGTAACCACCCTTACCTCATCAAAGGTACTGAACACTACTGTAACCACCCTTACCTCATCAAAGGTACTGAACACTACTGTAACCACCCCTACCTCATCAAAGGTACTGAACATTACTGAACACTACTGCAACCACCCCTACCTCATCAAAGGTACTGAACACTACTGAACACTACTGTAACCACCCTTACCTCATCAAAGGTACTGAACACTACTGAACACTACTGTAACCACCCTACCTCATCAAAGGTACTGAACACTACTGAACACTACTGTAACCACCCTTACCTCATCAAAGGTATGAACACTACTGAACCACTACCTCTCAAGGTACTGAACACTACTGTAAGCACCCTACCTCATCAAAGGTACTGAACACTACTGAACACTACTGTAACCACCCTTACCTCATCAAAGGTACTGAACACTACTGTAACCACCCTTACCTCATCAAAGGTACTGAACACCACTGAACACTACTGTAACCACCCCTACCTCATCAAAGGTACTGAACACTACTGTAACCACCCCTACCTCATCAAAGGTACTGAACATTACTGAACACTACTGTAACCACCCCTACCTCATCAAAGGTACTGAACACTACTGAACACTACTGTAACCACCCTTACCTCATCAAAGGTACTGAACACTACTGTAACCACCCCTACCTCATCAAAGGTACTGAACACTACTGTAACCACCCCTACCTCATCAAAGGTACTCAACACTACTGAACACTACTGCAACTTCCCCTACCTCATCAAAGGTACAGTCCCTCACAGTCACAGTTCCTAACCTCATCAAAGGGACCGTGTCACATGGTCACAGTCCCTAACCTCATCAGAGGTACTCTCCTTCAAATATTTAACTTACTCCATGAGTTGCCTGCTTTGTCAACTCAAATCATTTATCTATGATATACATTCTCTTAGTCACAGGCAACTGGTCCTGGCACATTACAGAGGTGGCACGGGCTCCATGGGTTACAGTAATGCGTGTCTTAGTGGAACATAAAGAACCAGCCAGTCAGCTGTCTGTCCAATGCCCTCTGTACACACATACCACCCCTGGCACAGGAAAGCAGCTCTCTTCCTCTCCAGACGGACTGTGGAAACTGTGCTTTACCTGTGCTGAAGCTACATGCACAGTTATGAGACTCTGTGCTTTACCTGTGCTGAAGCTCTGCTGTAGCTACATGCACAGTTATGAGACTCTGTGCTTTATCAGTGCTGGAACTACATGCACAGTTGTGAGACTCTGTGCTGTATGCAGCCTGGCCCCTGATGCGGCCGCAGTGCTGATCGCTCCTGATCACATGCGCATATCGCAGCCCTGTAAACATCACGCAGCGGTTTCCTGTTGTGCGTCGCACCGCTGACCCACTTCACGTTATTTAATACGCGGCGTTGCGTCAGAGGGATTAATGCGCATTCCCTGCAGCCCGCACACGCTAACCGGCTAAACCAGCTTCAGCTCCGTGTCACGTTTAATCAGAGGGGGGTGAAGGCCTGGGTTCCTATTCCCCCCCCTTGGCCCCGTCTCCCCCCGCAGCTTCAGCTGCGCCCTGAGCCAGGCTGCACTCTTTGACCCCCCCCCCCCCCCTTCCTTCTTGCGTCACCCTTTGGTGCCAAATGATCGCCATCCGGCTCACTCTCCCCTCCCCCAACCCACTTCTCTCAAACCGCTCTCTCTGCTGCACGTGCTCAGTGCTGCTGGCTGGGTGTGACAGGGGCCTGGGTCGACCTCCACTGCCAAAGGATCGCCATCCGACACGCTCACTACCCCCCACCCCAATACCCCTCTCCCTGCTGCACGCGCTCAGTTCTGCTGGCCGTTTGTGATCGTTAAAATGATTGCTCTCCGTCTTGTAACGCTCCCTCTCAGACGGCTCTCAGCTCTCTGATTTGACGGCTCTCTCTGCGCCGTAAGCCTGTCATGTTGACGTCTTGTTCGGCTGTGAAACTAGGCCACACATCCAGCTGGAAGACGGTTATGTTGACTGTCGAGTTTGCTGGTTTGTTTGTTCAGGCGGTATGTGGATCCTAACACAGGGATTTGAAAGTAAAGCACAAACGGGGTGAGCTTTTCCTGCGTGAGGGAAGTCATAGAAGGAAGTGAAGGGCCGGTATGGAGGTCATGTGGTTGTGGTCTTGAGTAGTGCTGATTGGCTCCGTCCCCCCCGTCTCCTGTCCCGCGGTCTCGTAGGGGCGGAGGAGAAGATCCTGGAGGACTTTCGGGAGGTGTACAGCCCTTGCGCCCCGGACTTCCACCTGCAGGCCATGGTGCAGTCCGCGGGCAAGCTGGTCCTCATCGACAAGCTGCTGCCCAAGATGAAGGCCGGGGGCCACAAGGTGCTCATCTTCTCCCAGATGGTGCGCTGCCTGGACATCCTGGAGGACTTCCTCATTCAGAGAAGGTAACGCTCGGCCGAAAAAGCGCCCCTGGATGAGGGCGTCTGATCTAACCCGTCCGTGCTCTCTGAGCACCGGGTCTGGCAGTGTTTTAACTTCACAGGCTTCCGCCTTTCATTCCTTTCTTCCCCTGCAGTTTTCTCCAGTCTTTCTTTGGCATGAATGAAAAAAAGACATGTAAGCAACTGTGTGGGGCGGGGGGAGGGGGGGTCAGGGATCAATCCACATTCCTACAGAGCTCATTCAGATATTTACTAATATGTGCTGTTCCACAGGTATCTTTATGTTTATGAGAGGATTGACAGGCAGGTGTGTGTGTGTGCCACAAGTATCTCTATGAGAGGATTGATGGGCGTGTGTGTGTGTGTGTGTGTGTGCGTGCGTGCGTGCGTGTGTGCGCCACAGGTATCTCTATGAGAGGATTGACAGGCAGGTGTGTGTGTGTGTGACACAGGTATCTCTACGAGAGGATTGACGGGCATGTGTGTGCGTGTGTGTGTGTGTGTGACACAGGTATCTTTATGAGAGGATTGATGGGCGTGTGTGTGTGTGTGTGTGTGTGTGACACAGGTATCTCTATGAGAGGATTGATGGGCGTGTGTGTGTGTGTGTGTCACAGGTATCTCTATGAGAGGATTGACAGGTGGTGTGTGTGTGTGTGTGTGTCACAGGTATCTCTATGAGAGGATTGACGGGTGGTGTGGGGGGAGACCTGCGCCAGGCTCATGAGATGCAGCAGTGGGCCGGATTCCGCGTTCAGGTCTGCAGAGAGCCGAGGAACCTGCAGGCGACACCGCTTACGATACCGCTTCCTGCTCTGCACGCGGGCGGGGGGGCTGGGCATCAACCTGACCGCCGCCGACACCTGCATCATCTTCGACTCGGACTGGAACCCGCAGAACGACCTGCAGGTGAGCGCTTCTGTGGCTCCGCCTCCGTGGCTCCGCCCCCGTGACTCCGCCCCCATGACTCCGCCCCCATGACTCTGCCTTCGTGGCTCCGCCCCCGTGGCTAAGCCTCCATGACTCCACCCCTGTGACTCCGCCTCCGTGACTCGCGCACAGCAGGGGAAATGCTCCGTGTGAAACTCACAGCCCTGCCCCGAAACAGCAGTGCCCGCATTCCCCTCTTTCACTTTCGATTCCTCCTCCGGACACCGGGGAGGAAACGACATATGACTCATCGCATTTTAATACCTTCTCTGTGCCTTGGTCTCACAAGGCCACCTCCCCCATTCTATGATAGAGAAAACGCCATCGCTTCCATCTGTGGAAATTCACCCAGTGACGTAGCGTCAAGCTCACATTTCACAATGCTGCTCCTGATGATGAGAGAGGGGTGAGAGGGGAGCTTCCCCAGCTTCTCTGACTGGGCTGCCACCTGCTGGCCGGTCAGCTGTACTGCAGCTCAGCTGTCTGTGTCACAAGGAAAATGCTACTGGCTCTTTAGTGTGGACAGAGCACTTCCACAGAAATCTCTGATCAGCTTTAGACAGCATTCTTAAGATGTGAGCTGAGAGCAGCGTTTAGATTTTGATTGTAGATATGCAGGAATGATGAATAAGGCACTAGAAAAATAGAGGAAGGTTATCTCGAGATATGATATTATATATCTGATCAAAAGAGTGGCTTTTGGCACCAAATGTCACTTGGAGATATGAATTCATATTCCAGAGGAGCAGTCAACAGATCAAAAACTAAAATTTTTGTGGCTAAATAGTATTTTTTGTGCCTTTGTGTGTGTGTGCGTGCGTGTGCGTGTGTGTGTGTGCGTGCGCATGTGTGTGTGCACGTGTGCGTGTGTGTGTGTGCGCGTGTGTGCGTGTGTGTGTGTGTGTGTGCGTGCGTGTGTGTGTGTGCGTGTACGTGTGTGTTTGTGTGTGTGTGTTTGTGTGCGCGTGTGTGCGTGTGTGTGCGTGTGTGTGTGTGCGTGTACGTGTGTGTTTGTGTGTGTGTGTGTGTGTGTGCGTGTGTATGTGTGTGTGTGCTCGTGTGCGTGTGTGTGTGTATGTACGTGCGTGTGTACGTGTGTGTGTGTGCGCGTGTGTGTGTGTGCTCGTGCGCGTGTGTACGTGTGTGTGTGTGCGCGTGTGGTGTGTGTGGTGTGTATGTGTGCGTGTGTACGTGTGTGTGTGTGCGTGTGTTGTGTGTGTGTGCTCGTGCGTGCGTGTGTTGTGGGTGCCGTGTCGCTGTGCGTGTGTGTGCGTGTATGTAGTGCGTGTGTACGGTGTGTGTGTGTGCGTGTGTGTGTGTGTGTGTGCGCGTGCGTGCGTGTGTGTGTGTGCGCGTGCGCGTGCGTGTGTGTGTGTGCGTGTACGTGTGTGTTTGTGTGTGTGTGTTTGTGCGCGCGTGTGTGTGTGTGCTCGTGCGCGTGTGTGTGTGTGAAGGTGTACCGGCTGATCACGCGGAACTCGTACGAGCGGGAGATGTTCGACCGCGCCAGCCTGAAGCTGGGCCTGGACAAGGCCGTGCTGCAGAGCATGAGCGGGCGGGAGAGCGGCACGGGCGGGGTACGTCCCCTTTCCGGAAACCTCCGCCCACTCTTTCACACACGAATGAGCTGACCACCTCCTGTTCAGAGATCAGTACTGCAGTTTCGCCAGCACGCATCTGTACTTCAGTCTGTGGTGTGTGTGTGTGTGTGTGGGTGTGTAATATGTAAATTTTAACCAGTTTTTGTCAGAGTGGTTCAGTTTTAGAGCTGTGTGCTACACTCAGCGCAGTGCTATGTTTTAGTAGCAGCGCTTAGACCTCATTGCCCACGTGTCATTTTGACTGGCTGGCTGTGCTTTGGCTACCGTGGTTACAGTAGTGCAGTGAATGAACGGTGTGAGTGTAGCGGGTGTAGCTCGGCTAGTTTGCTAGTGAAGCACGGTAAAGGTGCGGTAAAGTGATGGTCTCATGGCAGGTTACCGTGACGATACTCTCTGGACGACACAACCCTCAAATTCAAAAATAACGATGTTGCCCTTGGCTGGGGGCCATTTCGCCTTTAGCTGACTGGTAACGCGTTTGCTTATGAAATCTTTGGATGAGTGAGAGGCCCGGGTTCGAATCCCACCTCAGGCGAGTCTGTGACTCGTTTGTTACGCAAGTAGGCGTGAGGGTTACCGTGATCCGTGTGAGAGCCGGTGTGTGTGTGTGTGTGATGGCGCTCCTGCAGCAGATCCAGCAGCAGCTCTCCAAGAAGGAGATCGAGGACCTGCTGCGCAAGGGGGCCTACGGCGCCATCATGGACGAGGAGGACGAAGGCTCCAAGTTCTGCGAGGAAGACATCGACCAGATCCTGCAGCGCCGCACCAAGACCATCACCATCGAGTCCGAGGGCAGGGGCTCCACCTTCGCCAAGGTACGCCGCCATTTCCTGTCTGAGAGTGCAGGGGGCTCGGCCCTGGCCCCGCCACAGGAACGCCTGCTTCCTTCTAACTCAGCACTTCAGTGATCAGTTAAAGCAGTTTCTGACATAGCTATAACAGGTTCTGATTTTAATGTGAAAGCCGTAGCCAGCAGACTTTATGGTTCTCCAAGGGCTAGGGCTGAGGACCACTGAAGAATCATGACTTTGTGAATGTTTTCTAGTCCAGTGCATGAATTGGAGTTTTTCAGCTACGCTCACTTGATTAAAAAAATTTTTTTTTTATTTTAGGCCAGTTTTGTGTCATCTGGAAACAGGACGGACATCTCCCTGGACGACCCCAACTTCTGGGACAAGTGGGCCAAGAAAGCAGAGATCGACGTGGCAACAGTCAATGGCAGAGTGAGTTGCTGGGCGTCTGTGTGTCAGTTGGCAGAATTAGCTCTGTTTGTCAGTTGACTGAATCAGCTCTGTGTCAGTTGGCAGATTCCACTCTGTACTGCTTGTCTGGTTCATTCTTCTTTAATAATGCATTACCCTCCTGCTGATTCAGCCTCCTCACACCTCCCCCTCCTGACTCCTCTTTCTCCTCCCCCGCCTCCCTGCAGAACAGCCTGGTCATCGACACCCCGCGGGTCCGCAAGCAGACGCGCCCCTTCAGCGCCACCAAGGACGAGCTGGCCGAGCTGTCGGAGGGCGAGAGCGACGGCGGCGGCGACAAGCCCAAACTGCGCCGCCCGCACGATCGCCTCAGCGGCTACGGACGCACCGAGTGCTTCCGCGTGGAGAAGAACCTGCTGGTGTACGGGTGAGTCACACGGGCGGGGTCTACTGACAGTGTACGGGTGAGTCACTACTGACAGTGTACGGGTGAGTCACACGGGCGGGGTCTACTGACAGTGTACGGGTGAGTCACACGGGCGGGGTCTACTGACAGTGTACGGGTGAGTCACACGGGCGGGGTCTACTGACAGTGTCCGGAGGGGTACTCTGCAGTACTGACACGCTACAGAGGGGCACTCCACTGTGCTGACACGCTCCAGAGAGACACTCAGCAGTACTGACATGCTCCAGAGAGGCACTCAGCAGTACTGACATGCTCCAGAGGGGCACTCAGCAGTACTGACACGTTTCAGAGAGGCACTCGGCAGTACTGACACGCTCCAGAGAGGCACTCAGCAGTACTGACACGCTCCAGAGAGGCACTCAGCAGTACTGACACGCTACAGAGAGGCTCTCAGCAGTACTGACACGCTACAGAGAGGCACTCGGCAGTACTGACACGCTACAGAGAGGCACTCAGCAGTACTGACACACTCCAGAGAGGCACTCAGCAGTACTGATGCACTCAGCAGCACTGACACACTCCACTGCACTGACATACTCCAGAGATGCACTCAACAGCACTGACAATTTCTGGAGACAAACTCCAGTACCCTGACACTCCACAGTCCTGAACTACTGTGACGCATGTGCTATTTATTTGCTCAGCACAAAAGAGGCCTCAGTCACTCACACACACACACACACACACACAATAAAGCACAGCTGCGTTCTTGAGGAAACTATGACAGCGACTGAAACAGCAGACGCCTTGTTCCAAGGTTTATCATTTTATGATACGCCAGAATCTTATGCCTTGCAGTGCAGTGGAGAGAAAAGGCGTAAGATTCTGGCATATCATAAAATGATAAACTTTGGAACAAGGCGTCTGCTGTTTCAGTCGCTGTCATAGTATTTACACTACAGAATGATTATGACTAACTGTAAACTGTAAAATCTACTGTAAGAACTTGTTTTTCCTTTCATCTGTCATTGGGTTGTGATAGGATGGCTATGTTATGGTAGTGTTGTGCATCTTGGTTTGCTGGGTTAAATCAGTGCTGTGTGCCGGCGTGCTGGGTTAAATCAGTGCTGTGCATCTTGGTGTGCTGGGTTAAATCAGTGCTGTGTGGTGGGTTAAATCTGTACTCTGTGTGTGTGTGTGTGTGCTGGGTTAAATCAGGGCTGTGTGTTGGTGTGCTGGGTTAAAGAGTTTACTGTGTGCTGGGTTAAATCAGTGCTGCATGTCGGTGTGCTTGGTTAAATCTTGTGCTGTGTGTCCGTGTGCTGGGTTAAATCTATCCCTTGTGCTGGGTTAAAGACGATGCTGTGTGCTGGGTTAAATCGGTGCTGCGTGTCTGTGTGCTGGGTTAAATCGGTGCTGCGCGTCTGCGTGCTGGGTTAAAGACGTCGCTGTGTGCTGGGTTAAATCGGTGCTGCGCGTCTGTGTGCTGGGTTGAATCGGTGCTGTGTGTGCCTGTGCTGGGTTAAAGACGTCGCTGTGTTCCAGGTGGGGCCGGTGGAAGGACATCCTGCTGCACGGCCGGTTCAAGCGGCCGCTGAGCGAGCGCGATGTGGAGATGATCTGCCGGGCCCTGCTGGCCTACTGCCTGGTGCATTACCGTGGCGACGACAAGATCAAGAGCTTCATGTGGGACCTGATCGCCCCTACAGAGGACGGCCGCACCCGGGAACTGCAGAACCACCTGGGTGAGTCGCTGAGGGAGGGACCAATCACAGAGCACCTGGAGTTTACTGTATCTGTGTGTGTGTGCGTGCGTGTGCGTACATGCAAGCGTCTGTGTGTGTGTGTGTGTGTGTGTCTGTGTGTGTGCATGTGTGAATGTGAGTGTTTGTGTATGCGTGTGTGTGTGTTATTGCTTGTGTGTGTGTGTGTGTGTGTGTGTGTACAGCTGTCCTTGCCTTCGTTCATCAGTGGAAATGATTGAAATAGCTTGTGTTTATTATGTTATGTTTGTTTTGAGTTATTATCGCTATATTTCATGATTATTTTCTGCTACTGGCACTGTTGTTGATTCAGTCATTAGTCACCCTTCTCTTTGTACATCACCTCTTAGTCGCCATTAATTTTAATTAAGTGTTGGATAATCATAGGAACCTATCATAGATCGTTAAGTGAGCAAAATGAGCTCTGTGTAACACTTGTAGATGGTTGAGTAGGTACATTTATTAGCAATTTGCCAGAGCTAATACATTATGCCTGCTTTTGATCAGATCAGACATTTGGAAAATGGAAAATTACACCTAATGATTGAGCATGGTCACACTGGGGTTTTTATTAAAATGCTGTTGCTCGAAATAGACATCTGCAGCACTCTCTATTTCTTGTTTCTCTATTTTATTTTCCATCTTTGTGGTCACTGATGAGTATTGCATATCGATGGAGTTAAACTGTATGCTATCTTTGAATGTCGTTGGAAAGTAAATTTTAGTTAAGCGAGGTATCGTATATCAGGTGGCAGTGGGTAATTCCTTTTGAGAAAGTATCTTATTATGTAGGTTTCTTACTTAATTTGCATGTTAGACTTAATATTTATGTTCTGGTAGTGCTTCCTAACAATAGATTAATTTGACCCACGCAGCCACAGCGTGAAATAGTGCCTGACGTCTTGATTGAAGTAATTCTGTGCTGCTTTCTTCCTGTCGTTGGGCTGGGAGCTTGCTTTAAGCCGTTCTGAACACGCTGTTCTGTCTGTCTGTCCCCAGGTCTGTCCACCCCTGTCCCCCGGGGGAGGAAGGGGAAGAAGATGAAGACTCAGGTGAGCTCCTTCGACATCCACAAGGCCGAGTGGATCAGGAAGCACAACCCCGAGCACCTGCTTCAGGACGACGGCTACAAGAAGCACCTCAAACACCACTGCAACAAGTGAGTCCCCGCCCACCCGTCCGTTTCCATGGCGATAGTCTGTGTGACTCTCTCTGCTCTCTCCCCTTTTGAACTTATCTGCTTTAAAGCAGAGCCAGCTGGTCCCTCCTCATTTAAAACTTATTTTTTTGTTCTGTTATTTTATATCTTTTGTAGGTTTTTTTTTTTTTTTCCGTCTGGCCCAGTGAAAATGCTAAACTTACTCCTTAATGGAATTTATGGAGCATGTTCAAGAGCCTGCTTATCGCATTGCCCTCTTCTGCACACTGTTACATCATTCAGTAATTAGCAGATGTTCTGAAGATTCAGAGTTCTTCCATAGTTATTCATGCTATACATTGAACATGCATAACTACCATATAACAATCATATTCACTGGATACTGTAAGCGTGGTAACAAATAAAAATGTTACAAACCAGAAATATATAACTTTTTATTAATTTACTTTATTCGTTTTAGTGAAGTTCTTCTTTGTTTATTTCATTTTTGTCAGCAGCTGTATCATCAGAGCTTCTGTAACTAAGAGAGGAAATGGTGCCTTTATCTGGGCCAGCCTCAGCAAATGAGATATTTGGAGTGAAGTCGATTGCTTCACTCCAAATCTGCATCACTTGTCATGTGGAGAACTGCAGTCTTTGTAAAATAGGCTTGTTAAAGTATAATTACTACCTCCACAGTACCGTTCCTCCTGCAGTGTACCTCTGACTTTAACAATAAGATCTGGGGCCATGCAGTTGGGCCCCAGGCAAGTCACAACCAGTACACTTTGCACTGAGGGCAACTTTGTACAGCAGCTTTTAGGGCTAATGTTTCTGCACATTAGAATTCTAGATGGGGTTTTTATTTTTTTATTTGAATTCAACTGACCTGTTTGACCTGTATAAGCAGTTTATTATAGTGTATTTTGCCTGTACCTGTACATTACAATTATTATTTATGGTTTTGGGTGGAGATGTTCTCTAGAACACAGTCACATTAAGCTTTGTGTAATTCTGTATGAGCCATTCAAATGAACCATTAAGTTTGAGCAATACTTTAAAAAGCTGAATAATACTCTGCATTTTATCCACAAAACATATCCCTAAACATTTAATCATAAAAAAACTCAGCAATAAGCAATAATGACAAATACTCCTCAAACAATATTAATTCATCAGTTTTCCATTTTTTTCTGTCTGATAAATATTACGTACTTGCACATGTTTGTATCCTCATACTTATTGTACACCAAAGTGCCATTTTTAAAATGGGATGGTTGGTAAAAGTGTTGCGCAGTATTTTTTTGTTAAAGATTGTGAGCTCTTTAAAATGGCTCCTGTCAGTGTGGCATTGGACGCCGCAGCCAGAGCTTCCACAGAAGGTTCCTCATTGTTTTCGGGGCCAGGACTGCTGAACCCGGCGTTCGGGCCGGTCCGTCGCAGGCCGGCCAAAACGCTGGCGGCTCAGCCTCTGTGCTGAGCTCGGCGTTTTTCCCCGGCGCTGGAATGTGTCCTGCGCGCGGGGGCGCGCGGCTGTGGCTGCTCACCGCGCGATTCTGCTCTAACGCAGGTCGATGAAGGGCCTTCTTCATCTGTCTGTGAGCTGCTGGAGTCCAAACGCTGTGTGGGTCTGTAGGCGTGTGGGCTGGCACCTGTTCTCTCTCGCTGATAGATGCAGCTTTGGGAAAGGGACGGGGGGGGGCATGGGGGTGTGAGTAGGCCTCGCGGCTGGCGGCATGAGACAAAGGCAGTTCACTGTGAAACACCCCCCTCTGAGTCCCGCCCCGCCCCCCTCCTCCCTCTGCACATCAGAGTGATTTAGCGCCGCGGTGACAGATACAGGAAGCAGCTGCTGTTTCCAGGGCAGCCAGGCCTCGGGGGTGAACGAGGGGGGGGGGGCTGGTTTCGGGGGGGAAGGGGGGGCCCGTGGTGTTACAAACGGGGAAAAAAAAGAAAAAGTGAAAAGGTTGCATCTGCTGTCTGAATGCAGAGTGAGCTGCAGAGCCCTGTTTGGTGTGAGAGCAGCTCCTGGGCCCTGTTTGGTGTGAGAGAGCAGCTCCTGGGCCCTGTTTGGTGTGAGAGAGCAGCTCCTGAGCCCTGTTTGGTGTGAGAGCAGCTCCTGGGCCCTGTTTGGTGTGAGAGAGCAGCTCCTGGCTGGGCCCTGTTTGGTGTGAGGGAGCAGCTCCTGACTGAGCCCTGTTTGGTGTGAGAGCAGCTCCTGGGCCCTGTTTGGTGTGAGAGCAGCTCCTGGGCCCTGTTTGGTGTGAGAGAGAAAGCTTTTATTATGTATGTATGTACAGCTATGAGAGTGCAAGCCGTCTTAGTGGCTCGGGTACCCTGGTTCAGCCTAAATGAGGATGGCTAGAATATGTTGGAATGATGTCAGATATACCCAGTATAATTACAGGGACAATACAGTGAACCAAACCTGAGTAAATATAGATGAATAAAAAAGGGTTCATAGAATATCCAGGCGTTTACACACAAGCTTTCCCGCTGCAGTAGTGGCACACAGGTCTGTGAGGGGGTGGGTACGTGTGGCCGAGCGGGGTTAGCCTTGGTCCCGGGACCTCTGGCGTTCGGCGGGCCGGACCCTGCGAGGGCGGCGGGGCGTAACAGAGTTTGGGTTTCGCCCACTCAGCGTTTGTGCGCGCCGCGCCGCTTTGTTCTGACCGCCCCCTCTCTGTTTTTGGGCAGGGTGCTGCTGCGGGTCAGAATGCTCTACTACCTGAAACAGGAAGTGATCGGAGACCAGTGCCAGAATGTTCTAGGCGGAGCGGACTCCAGGTGAGAGACCAGAGCTGAACTTTCACCTCTTTCATGTCTTTTTAAAATGTTTTTTTTTTTGTATAATCTTTGTTGGTTTGTCTTACTATTGTTAGAACATCTCTGCTTGACTGTAAGACCTGAATTGCTGGACCTTGCAAAATGGTGTCTATTAACCTTGCTTTATGATTTATTTTGCTTCTTTTTTTTTTACTCCATACATAAGTGCATACAAAAAAAACTGAATTTCTGTTTACTATTGGTCATTGTCGTGAAAATATAATTTTATCTTGTGTTTTTATTGTATTATTCATGGGTAGTATTTGGAAGTTTGTTTAGATACCAGATTTAGTTTTCTCCTAGATTCCCTGATTTTTATGATTTAATCTTGCAGATTTATTGGATGAAAAGCTGTAAAAGAAAAGACAAACTGTAATGTTTCCTAGTTTTTGTTTTCTGTACTTTGTTTTTAAGTTTACTACTGAAAGCAGTTGCTTGAAAACAACAAAACATAAAAATGTTGTAGTTACAGAACTGGTGCAGAGCAGCAGCTGATACAGCATTGCTGCCTCAGAGTGACCAAGCTGTCCGAGCATTTTAAATTTAAACTGAAAACAACGTGGCAGCTGCAGTTTATAGACCCTACAGATGTGTGTGGCAGTATCACCAGTAGGGGGCAGTAGATGTTAGCGAGAGATTTGAGGCATCCACATTGGCCCTCCCTCTGTCTCGGAGGCCAAATTTAATACTGTAGATCTGAGCGGTAGACCCTGAGTGCACCTTCCTGTCGAAGCCCTCCGAGGTGTTTATGTTTTGTTGATGCAGAGTAGCGCCTTGTAAGGGCGGAACCTTCCAGAAGCCTTCCACCGCTTGCTAAGTAGCGTAAAAGCGTCTGGCACAGGAAGGCTTTTGGCAGGAGGAAGCGTTGCCTCACTGCACAGATTTCCGTGGGGGGGAGATAATGTTCAGGAGGCCGTAAATAAGGGCTTGGGGGTTCAGCGGGAGCGGTGTTGTGGCTGGGCTGGCCTCTCTGACTTCGATCCCATCCCTTGCCCCCCCCCTCAGAGAGGTCGAGGTTTGGGTTCCTGAGCTGGACCACTCCGAACTCCCGGCCCTCTGGTGGGATGCACAGGCCGACAAGAGTCTCCTGCTGGGAGTGTACAAGCACGGTGAGAGACCACGCCTCTTCATTAGCCACGCCCCTCCGCATCAGTCACGCCTCCATATCATCCACGCCCCTCCATATCAGACGCCCCTCCACATCAGCCACGCCCCTTCACAGCAACCATCTCTCTTGCTATGTTATTAGCTGCCGAGCACATTTTCTCTCGTGGGCTGCGGTGTTTGATGAGACTAGCTCACGCCCATCAGTATCCCCGCAGTCCCCATTATATCAGTCTGGGTTCCCTAGGAAACCGCTAAATGTGATGCCTCAACTGTTCCATAAGTACAGACATACGGACTAATCTTTCCATGTCATTCGCTAAGGTTAGCACCTTTGTTTTACATGCCTAAATTAGCCTGCCCGGCTAGCTGGCCCACATTCCCTCCTGTTGTGTGAGAGAGCTTTGTGTGCTCTTTTTTGCATGCGCAGGCTATGAGAAGTACAACACCATCCGCGCGGACCCCGCCCTCTGCTTCCTAGAGCGCGTGGGGCGTCCCGACGACAAGGCCATCGCGGCCGAGCAGCGAGCCAACGACTTCATGGACGGGTACGAGACTCCGCCCTCACGCCCGCGCGCGCTTCTGTATCGCCTGAAATCCAGGCAGACCCGGAGTGTGTCAGTCCTTTTCATGAAATACACTGAAAATACACCATTTACAGATACCAAAATATGCGAATGCTTTAAAGATATCTGGAAATACATTGAAAGTTTTTTATTATAACAATTTAAAATTTGTTAAAATTTCATGCTGCTGAAGTCATCATTGAGTTTCTTTGTATTGACACTTACAAAGTAATAGGATTAATGGGTGTATTTGAAAATACTTGCATACTCTGGCTTTAACAGTATCCAGCCCAACCATAATCAGCCTTGTGCTGTATTTAAAGCATGTATCTGTGGTATGTTACTATGCACAACCACGCATTTTACTACATTCAACAGGAAAATGAGCCGTGGAGCACTTAGAAATGTATTCCAACTTTGAAGCAAACATTTACTTGATTTGTATCCGCAAAAATAAGTGAGTTGAGGTTATAAAGTAAAATGTGTTGCTCCTTAAGTCTCATAAATGTGTAAGTAATAGAAAATATATTACATGTGAATCAAAAGACATTTAAAAGCCTTTCATTGTTCCTACTTGCCTGTATTGTTTGTCAGTAGAAATGGTATTTAATATGGTTTATGAAAAAGATTTTGAGTGGAATTTTCAGGAATTGAAGTATTTTGTAAGTGTTCTCAAGGAAGAATTTGTATTGGCCAGTGTGCGGCGAAATATTTAAAACATACATGAAATGTGTTTTACATTTTTTTTCCATTTTAAAACACTCAGTTCTCCTGGCTTTTCATCCCAGTCTGAATCCTGTTGGGTTGGTTAAGCCCCATGTGCATGGCGTTTGAATACAAGGAAATAAACGCTTGAGGAACTGGATCTGCTTGAGTTACAAGTGTTTGCCCCCGCGTGCTGCCTGCATTGATCCGCTCCTCTGGGTCCGCACCCGGCTGGCGGAAGTAAATATTAACACGGGCGGCCGGGTCTCTATCTAATCCAGAGCTTGGCTCCCCTTATCTGTGTCTCCCTGCGCAGGGACGTGGACGATCCAGAATACAAGCCGGCCCCGGCTCTGCTGAAGGATGATATGGAGGTAAGGTCTGCTGATGCAGTACGAGCTAACAGGCTAACAGGCTGAGCAAAGCTATATTCACACTCTCCGCTGTAGATGATTGATTTATAGGAGAGAAGATCCTCGGTAAATGAAATAATGGATTTAAACTAGGTCTGCGTCTCTGTAGGCTTACTAAGGGGAGTTGAATGTATTCCAGTTTGTAATACATCTCACTCCTTTCAAATGATCAAGCAAATATTATTTTGTTGTATTTTTTAAATACTCAGTTGGGATTGAATGAGGAAATGTACTGTAATGATGTACAAAGCAGTGAAGTGTGCTGAATAATCAGTGTAGACACGCTCGTGTTGATCGGGCACGGTCATGTGATCAGGCATGGTCATGTAACCAAACACCCTTTTTTTCCCCTCTTAGGATGACGCCTCCTCTCCAGGGGACCTGGTCATAACAGACACTGCTGGAGGTCAGTCATATTTAATGTGCTCAACTTCATGGCCAGAATTTCGTATTTTATTTAACATCGAAGCCGTCTGGCAGTTGGAATTTAAAATAGCATTCAAAAGAGCTAAAGCCATGGAAATAGAGGAGCACGCCTGTGAGGCGCTCCTGTCCCGGGGGTGGGGGGTGTGTGCACCCCTGTCCCGGGGGTGGGGGGTGTGTGCACCCCTGTCCCGGGGGTGGGGGGTGTGTGCACCCCTGTCCCGGGGGTGGGAGGTGTGCCCCCCTGTCCCGGGGGTGGGAGGTGTGCGCCCCTGTCCCGGGGGGGGGGGATGCCCCCCTGTCCCGGGGGTGGGAGGTGTGTGCGCCCCTGTCCCGGGGGTGGGAGGTGTGCGCCCTGTCCCGGGGGTGGGAGGTGTGCGCCCCTGTCCCGGGGGTGGGGGGTGTGTGCACCTCTGTCCCGGGGGTGGGGGGTGTGCACTCCTGTCCCGGGGTGGGGGTGTGCGCACCCCTGTCCCGGGGGTGGGAGGTGTGTGCACCCCTGTCCCGGGGGTGGGAGGTGTGCCCCCCTGTCCCAGGGGTGGGGGGTGTGTACCTCTGTCCCGGGGGTGGGGGGTGTGTACCGCTGTCCCGGGGGTGGGGGGTGTGCACCCCTGTCCCGAGTGTGGGAGGTGCGCACCCCTGTCCCGGGGGTGGGAGGTGTGTGCACCCCTGTCCCGGGGGTGGGGGGTGTGTACCTCTGTCCCGGGGGTGGGAGGTGTGCACTCCTGTCCCGAGTGTGGGAGGTGCGCCCCCCTCAGCGTGACGGTGCCCTGTGTCCTGTCCCAGACGGCGGGGTGGCGATGGAGGGGGACGTGGCGTACTGGCCCCCCCCCTCCGCCCTGACGGCGCGGCTCCGGCGGCTGATCACCGCCTCGCAGCGCTACACCAAGAGCCGCCAGATCCAGCACATCCACCAGACCCAGCAGGCCGTGCTGCCGCAGCCCTGCGCCGCCTCGCCCGCCCTCAACCACTCCCTCAGCCCCAAGATGGCCGCCAAGATGGAGCGGCAGCAGAGGTGAGAGCCGCCGCGGTCCGCCCCTCCCCACCCCCCCACCCCCGTTTCAAACGTGAGCTCACTCCCCATGCCCCCCCAGCGGTCGGACTGTGCGCTCACTCCCCCCTCCCCCCCCGCAGGTGGACCCGGCGAGAAGAGGCGGACTTCTACCGCGTGGTGTCCACGTTCGGCGTGGTGTTCGACCCCGAGCTGGGCCGCTTCGACTGGACCAAGTTCCGCGCCATGGCCCGGCTGCACAAGAAGACAGACGAGAGTCTGCGCAAGTACCTGCGCACTTTTACCGCCATGTGCAGACGAGTCTGCCGCCTGCCGCCCAGAGACGGGGGTGAGCGCCGCTCTCTCACACACTTAGACTCACTCGCTCACTCTCACACACTTACACTCAACACACACACACACAGACAACACACACTCACACACATGCTCACACACACACGCACACGCACGCACGCACGCACGCACGCACGCACGCACGCACGCACACACACACACACACACTTACACTCACACACACACACACACACGCTCTCACACACACTCACACACACACTCACACACACACACTCACACACATACACACACACTCTCTCACACACTTACACTCACTCACTCACTCACACGCACGCATACACACACACACACACACACACTTACACACACACACACACACACTCACTCACTTACACACACACACACACCCACTCACTCACACTCACTCACACACACACACACACACACACTTACACTCACACACACACACACACACACGCACACATACACTCACACACACTCTCACACACACACGCACACTCTCTCACACGCACACACACACACACACACTCCAACACACACACACACACACACACGCTTACACTCACTAACACACATTCAGACACTTACACTCACACACACACACACACACACACTTACACTCACTCACACTCCCAACACACACACACACACACACACACTTACACTCACTCACACTCCCAACACACACACACACACACACACACTTACACTCACTCACACTCCCAACACACACACACACACACACATTGAAACACTTCAACACTCTCACACACTCACACCCACTTACACTCACTTGCTCTTTCACACTCCAACACACACTCACACTCATATGCACTCACACGCTCCAACGTGCACTCTCTCACACTCACACACACTCTGACTGTCTCTCTCACTGTCACACACACTCTCTCTCACACACTCAGCCCCAGCTGCTCAGTGACAGGTTGCACATGTCCACACTGTCCGTGTGTCACTCAGTACAGCTGTTTAGCTGTGTGAGCGGAAAACAGTCAGAATGAGTGACTGATTTAAAGTGTAAATGCTACTCAGTCATGTGCCGTGTGTTTGATTCATTTATTTATTTTTTTAATTTTTAAATTCTGACAAATGTTCCCTCCTCAGACTCGGTGGACCCATCCATCTCCATCCAGCCAATCACGGAGGAGCGCGCGTCGCGGACGCTGTACCGCATCGAGCTGCTGCGGAAGGTGCGGGAGCAGGTGCTGCGCCACGCCCAGCTGTACGAGCGGCTGGCGCTGTGCCAGGCGGGGCCGGACCTGCCCGTGTGGTGGGAGGCGGGCACGCACGACCGGGACCTGCTGATCGGCGCCGCCAAGCACGGCGTGAGCCGCACGGACTACCACATCCTGCGCGACCCCGAGCTCTGCTTCATGAGCGCCCAGCGCAACTACAGCCACGCCAAGGGGGCCCCGCCCCGCCCGGCCCCGCCCCCGCCCCCGCCCCTCCTGCAGCCCCACCACCAGGCCGCGCTGGCGGGCTCCCCCCTGGCCCGGCAGCCCGACGCCAGGGGCCCCCCCCGGGACGAGGAGCGCCGGACGCTGCCCAAAGAGGAGCCGGTTTCGGACCAGGAGGAGCTCGGGGACGGGAGGGCGCAGGCGGAGGGGTGGAGCCCCAGAACGGGCCCCGGGACCCCGACGGGGCCGGACGGCAGACCCGGTTCCGGTAAGGGCCCCAGCGAGAAGCGCATGGTGGCGGCGCGGACCAAGCCGCTCACGCCCAACTCCGCCACGCAGAAGCAGAGGAAGCCGCGCAAGAGGAGCCGCAAGGAGGCGCGCAGGGCCTCCGACTCCGACGGCTCCTCCTCCTCGTCCTCCTCGCGCTCGTCCTCCTCCTCCTCCTCCTCCTCATCCTCTTCTTCCTGCTCCCGCTCGGGCTCCAGCTCCTCCTCATCTTCCTCCTCCTGCTCGTCCGGATCCTCGTCCTCCTCTTCCTCCTCTTCGTCCGAGGGCAGCGACAGCGAGGGCGAAGAACGAAAGAAAACTGGTGAGTTAATTTCACTTACAAAGTTCAGCCATTTTGTCATTGAAGTGCCTCCAACGTGTATGCAGCTGCGCTATTTTAAAGAAAAGGCTCAATGTTAAACAGCCTCTGCTAGTCAGGTCATCTACTCTATCTTATTATCTTGTATGTTAGCTTGGCGCTAGCCTGGCCCTTTTTATAGTTCGCGCCTAGTAGCCAGTCCTTCTTATCGTCCCAGTGGCGTTTTGAGATGCGCGGCGTGTCAGAGAGGAGTGTGCGCTGTCTGAAGTGTGTAAGAGAGGAGTGTGTGAGAGAGGAGTGTGTGTGCTGGCTGAAGCGTGTAAGAGAGGAGTGTGTAAGAGGAGTGTGTGCTGGCTGAAGTGTGTGAGAGAGGAGTGTGTAAGAGAGGAGGAGTGTGCACTGGCTGAAGCGTGTGTGAGAGGATTGTGTGAGAGAGGAGTGTGTGAGAGAGGAGTGTGTGAGAGAGGAGTGTGTGAGAGGAGTGTGCGCGCTGGCTGAAGCGTGTAAGAGGTAAGAGAGGAGTGCACGCGCTGTCTGAAGCATGTGACCTTGTTGCTCCAGCGACCGCGGTCCCCAGCGTGAAGGCCTTCGACGAGGACAGCGTGGCCTCCCTCAGCACCACGCAGGACGAGACGCAGGACAGCTACCTCACCGAGAACGGCCTGCCCAACTCGCACCACCCCTTCCAGGGAGGCTTCATGCTCGCTGCCTCCTACTGGCCAAAGGTTGGTAGTGCACAGCAACTCCCCTTCTCAATGAGTCCAAAAAGACTATGCGGACCATTCTCTATCAGAAGAATAGAATGGTAAAATGAATAATAACAATGTTGGTTAATGGCATTCTCACATGAAATATGTCTTGGCTGAAGTACACTATGCACTGGAAACAGCTGGATTTAGTCACGTTGGATTAAAGCACTTTTTAGGGAGCTGTGCGTATGCTTCCTGAATGTGACACATGATGTAGTAGTAAATGTCCTCATCACTGTTCTGTTCTGTCTGTGCTTTGAGGAAAAAAATTCACAGCAGAGATTTTGGGCAGTTTGTGTCCCCTGAGCAGGATGTCAGAAATTAGGGATTGTTGGAATAAATTGGAGGCAGCTGTTACTGCTGCTTTTCCAGGCCAGAAAGGGCTTTTCCATTTTTCCATGTTCTTGAATGTTTTCATTTTCAACATAAAAACAAGCTGAAAACAAGCTTGAACTGAAACCCCTGTTAGCTTCTGGTTATGTTCGTCACACGTGACCCGCACCCTCTCCTCACACCGTGTCCTTGCCCCCCTGTCCCTGTCCCCCCCCCCGCAGGACCGAGTCATGATCAACCGGCTGGACAGTATCTGTCAGGCCGTCCTGAAGGGCCAGTGGCCGGGGGCGCGGCGTGCCTACGAGCCCAGCGTGGTGTCCTCCTTTTACACCACCAAGCTGCGGGACAGCCCCGGCGGGCCGGGGGACGCCCCGGGCCCCCCCGGCCCGGGAGAGGAGCCCCCTGCCTCTCCTCAGATGTCAAAGGTGAAGAAGCATGTTCCAGACAAGGAGTTTACAGTGAAAATCAATAACGTATGTCTCATTTTATTTCCTCCCGCTAGGACCTGAATGCTCGTTTTTGCCGTGTGCAGCATGTCTTTGTCTGGATTCTCCTTTCCTTGCCCCGCGGCTTCCTAAAACTGCGTCCGTCCTCTAACACCCTTCATTCTCATTTCCGCCTGTCCGATGCAGAAACTGGGCTTGAGGGACGTTAATTACACACGTGTGGGGGTGTGGGGCGGCGTTGTGTGTGGGGTAATTGGGAAAGGGGGTGAGGGAAGGCCAGTGTTGAACCTTTGTGTGTTTTGGGCTGAATCTGTGATCTGTCTCGGCTGACTGTCAGAGTGCCTGCTGGGATATCCGTGTCCCGTGTAGCCTCCTCTACGAGTGCTGGTCTGCAGACACTATCTGCTTCGCCTCACTTTTCCCCTGCGAGAGTAAAGCTGTTGCACTCATGAGCTCTCATGTTTGTACTGTGGAAATGCAGAATAACGGCTTTAGTCAGAATGGATAAGCACCAGACCTGCGGCTGAAGCCATGCTTTTAACTAAAGTGCCGTTTGTCGCTGTGCAGTGTCACTCTTGTAGTCATTTCTGAAATAGATTACACGGGGTGTGATGGTGGCCTTTAATATGAGTTGAGATAAACACTTATGCTAGCAGTACTGTAGCACACACAGACTGAAAGCATTCATTAGAAGTCTCCCCATTTTACTTTTTAGTTCTGGTAATTTAATTTAATTTAAAGCGTGCGAGACCTTTAATCTCCTGAAGCGTACGACGCGTGCAGGACACAGAGATGGGGAGTGTGACCATGTCCAGGCGTCCTTCAGTCTGTCAGTCAGTCTGTCTGTCTGTCCTGAGTCCGTGTGTCTGACCTGTGCTCTGACCGCAGCAGGAAGGGGGTTTGAAGCTGACTTTCCAGAAGCAGGGCGTCCCGCAGAAGAGGTCGCTGGAGGGCGAGGAGGGGCCCCTGGGGCAGCCGCAGTACCTGGCCCGTCTGCAGGAGCTCCAGAGCGCCTCGGACGCCGCCGGCCTCGCCGAATTCTGCCAGCCCCCCGCCCCCGCCGCCGCCGTGGGCCAGGGTACGCCGCCAAACACCGCCCTCTCTCTCCTCACTGAGTCCTCTTCTGTCCCCTTACCTGCTGATCATGGCCTAAAGCCTCACTGAGTGAGGTCACACGTGAGGTCATCGTTACTCTGAGGCAGTGCTTGGGCCTTTGGGTCACTTCCTAGTCAAAACGAAAAGAGCCAGAGGGTACAGTAGAGTACAGTAATGCTGTGCTGCGTTGATGTGGTTGCGTGTTCCAGCGAAGTTCGAGCTGGCAACCTGAACAACCTGAATCTGTCAGAATGACCCTTAGGCAGGGGATACAGACAGCAGTAGCATGTCAAGGCGTAAAACAGTAAACAGGTGCATCCCCTCTTGGGTGTGCGTGTAATGCACTGCATGTGAACCCACAGGGAGACTCAGATCTAGTTTTCACGTGTAACGCACCAGTGCATAACCTGAGTTACTGTCCGGAGTTTGGCCCAACCCCGCTGACCCCAGTGCTGCCCCCTCACCCCCCTCCCCCCTCCCCCAGGGTTCCCAGGGCATATGAGGGTCAACGGGGTCATGGACGGCCAGCCCGTGGTGAAGAAGAGACGGGGGAGGAGGAAGAACGTGGAGGGCATGGACCTCCTGTTCATGAACAAGACCCGAGTCCCTGTGACGCCAGAGCAGGTACGGGCAGCGAGCACAGCGACTGGAGGAGGAGCCTACTGTGTCTGTGCCCCGCCCCCCCTCTCCTAACCGACTCTGTCGTATGACACGTACCTGTATTAAATCACCTAGCCCAGGCGTATTTGTATATTTTATATTCGAACATAGAACCTGTCGTAGCAGTTGAGAGTGTTTTATGGCTACAGGAAGGGAGCTCTGAGGCCAGTGTGCATGTGTTTAAATGAGATTACATATCAGAGCAGAGCCTGGAGTAGCTCACAGCAGCACGCTGCTCTGTCGGGAGCAGGATCAGTGAGCATGTACACCTCTCCTCCCCCCCCAGCTCACAGCAGGATCAGTGAGCGTGTACCCCCCCCCCCCCACCCAGCTCACAGCAGTATCAGTGAGCATGTACACCTCTCCTCCCCCCCCAGCTCACAGCAGTATCAGTGAGCATGTACACCTCCCCCCCTCAGCTCACAGCAGTATCAGTGAGCATGTACACCTCCCCCCCCCAGCTCACAGCAGTGCATTGCTCTATCAGTAACAGTATCAGTGAGCGTGTACCTCTCTCCACCGCCCCAGGTGCCCGCAGGGTGGAGTGGCAGTGCCAAGGCCAGCCCTGCCGCGGGCCCCACGCCGGGGTTCGGCCAGGGCCCGGGGCCCGTGGACACGGAGAGCAGGGTCCCCGTCATCAACCTGAAAGACGGGACGCGGCTCGCCGGAGACGACGCCCCCAAGAGGAAAGACCTGGAACTGTGGCTGAGAGAGCACCCGGGCTTCGTGGCTGACGTTGGGGCCTTCATCCCCGTGAGTCCCTCCTCTTCCTCCTCTTACCCCTGAGCATTCCTGACCTCCACATTACCTGCTGTACTGCAGGCAGTTGACTTTTATGAACACTTACGCATTCTTAATTGAAATTGTGCAGTCCTTTACTGAATGAGTACTGTATTCTACAGTGTGGATTAAGATTTAATGAGAACCTTGTAGCAGGGCAGGTATTCAGGTCTGACCGATTTGTGACCCCTGTTTGCGTTCCAGGGGGTCAGCAAGGCCCCGTTTCCGGAAGTCCGGCCCAAGCAGAAGCGGCACCGCTGCAGGAACCCCAACAAGATGGACGTGAACAGCCTGACGGGCGAGGAGAGGGTGCAGATCATCAACAGGAGGAACGCCCGGAAGGTGCGATCGCGTGACCGCCCCTCCCCAACTCGCCCCGTCCCGTCCAGCCACGCCCCGTCCTGTCCCGTCCCGCCTCATCCTGTCCCGTCCCGCCTCGCCCCACCACGCCCCACCCTGTTCCGTCCCTCCTCGTCCTGTCCCGTCCCACCCCGCCCCACCCTGTCCCGTCCCGCCCTGCCCCGCCCCTCCCCCACAGAGGCGGTAAACACCACAGCGCGGCAGCTCTGGGCCTCCGCTGACGCTCTCGCTCTCGCTGCGCTCCTCCCACAGGTGGGCGGCGCCTTCGCCCCCCCGCTGAAGGATCTGTGCCGCTTCCTGCAGGAGAACCCGGAGTACGGCGTGCCGCCGGAGTGGGCCGATGTGGTCAAGCAGTCGGTGAGTCCGGACGCCGGGGCGCGGCTGCTCTGGCGTTTCACCTTAGCGACGGCGCCTAGCGTCACAGGGAAGCGTCTGATCGCACGCGCCGGGTCAGAGGTCACTGAGAGAGCTGTGATAGGACGCCGGGACGCGGCTGCTCTGGCGTTTCACCTTAGCGACGGCGCTCAGCGTCACAGGGAAGCGTCTGATCGCACGCGCCGGGTCAGAGGTCACTGAGAGAGCTGTGATAGGGCGGGCTGAGGCGGCTCAGACATGCTGCTGAATGGTAAATTGACTGCATTTATATAGCGCTTTTATCCAAAGCGCTTTACAATCGATGCCTCTCATTCACCCATTCACACACAGTCACACACCAACGGCGAAAGGGTGCCATGCAAGGTACCAATCAGCTCGTTGGGAGCAGTTAGGGGTTAGGTGTCTTGCTCAGGGACACTTCAACACGCCCCGGGCGGGGGATCGAACCGGCAACCCTCCGACTGCCAGACAACCTCTCTTACTTCCTGAGCTGTGTCGCCCCAGGTCTCACCCATGTCAGACTTCCCTCACTAACTGGGTACATTCGTTTTGTGGGGATTTCGGGAACTTGTTTTGTCACATGGTAAAACGCTTGTATTGTGACTTGGCTTGCCTCCATGTTGAAGGCTCTCTGACCCCCTGTGTTCCATCACCGGTCTGAGGGGTCCCCTCTCCTCCTCTGTTTTAGGGGTACCTGCCCGAGAGCATGTTCGACCGCATCCTGACCGGACCCATCGTGCCCGAGGAGGTGTGCCGGCGGGGGCGGCGTCCCAAGAGCACGCAGGCCAAGGCGGCGGCGGCAGCGGCGGCGGCGGCCAACGCAGGCTCCGCCCCCCTGGGCCTCAGCCCCCTGCTGGCCAATGGGCTGCTGTCGGGCATGGACCTGTCCAGCCTGCAGGCGCTGCAGCAGAACCTGCAGAGCCTGCAGTCCCTGCAGCTGACTGCCGGCCTCATGGGGCTGCCCGGGGACGCCGGCAGCCTGGCCGCCATGTTTCCCATGATGCTCTCCGGCATGGCCGGCCTTCCCAACCTGCTGGGCCTGAGCAGCCTGCTGGGGAAGGCCCAGGAGGCGGCCGGGGGCGCCGAGCGCAAGAGGAAGGGACCCCGCGGCAAGGGGGGGGACCGCTCGGCCCCCAGGGCCCCCAGGACCCCCGGCTCGGCCCCCAGGGCCCCCAGGACCCCCGGCTCGGCCCCCAGGGCCCCCAGGACCCCCAGCTCGGACCCCAGGGCCCCCAGGACCCCCAGGACCCCCGGCTCGGACCCCAAAGGCGAAAGGACAGAGGGCGAAAGCGCTGAGCCTCGCGCCGGCGACCCCCCCTCCTCCTCCTCCAGCATTCCACCAAGTGCTTCTGCCGCGGCCTCCTCGGGCTCCGCCCACCCGGGGGCTCTCAACCCCTTGCTGCTCTCCAGCATGCTGTACCCAGGGATGCTGCTGCAGCCCGGCCTCGACCTGCCCGTCTCCCCGCTGCCGCAGCCCGGCGCATTCGACACGAACGCTGACCCCGCCGCTCCGCCCGCCCCCCGCGTCACGCAGGAGCAGGGGCGGGGCGAGGCGGGGAGGAGGCGCGAGAAGGAGGAGTCCGGGAGCGAGTCCGCGGACCCCAAGGGGAACAGCGGCGCCGAAGGCTCGGACAAAGGGGAGTCCTCTTCGTCGGAGTCGGACAGCTCCTCTTCGTCGTCGTCGGACTCGGACTCCAGCGATGAAGACTGAGCCCTGTGTATTCACAGCACTTGCATTGCGATTTTTCCCTTATTTGTAAATAACAAAATCAAAGTGTTGTGTAATAAAGACAAAAAAAAAACCCTAAAAAATGGATCTAGAGAAACTGAAATTAAATTTCAGTGTTTGTTCAAAAGGTACAATATTGTTTTGATAGATAATTTGCATGTTGAACTTTTATTAGACTTCGAAAATTTGTGAACTTGTATTACACTATGGTGTACAATTGCAGCAAAAAAAAAAAAAAAAAAACACAAAAAGGCATTATTGTTATTATGTTGGGATTTAATTTTATTAAAAAAAAGAGAATTAACGCTCATCGCGAGCTGTATGTTTAATATATTTGGAGTGGATAAAAAAAACATCTTTATAAATATTTTGGTTTAATTTGTAAATACTTTTACAGGCTCCTTGACCGTTATGATTTACAGATGAAACTTTGGAAAAGTCAGCAATAACTCAGGCAGCTATTGAATGTCACAGAAGCTGTTTAGCCTCAGACCCTCTGGTGGCTGTTCCCGGGGAGCAGTGAGCAGTTTTGGCGCCCGTTCTCATTGGCTGGTCCCTTGTTGTCCAGCTTCTCCACCCCAGAAAGACGGGGGACATTCTGGGTGGAGTCATCGCACCTCACCACATAGGAAAGTTCCTTAAAAAAAAAAAAAAACCATGGCTGTACGCATCACACGCCTGTATGTAAATATAAATTTATCTCTATATATACTGTATATATATATATATAATATTATTATTTTTCTTCAGAAGTAGATCTTCTCAACTGAGCTGCACTTTAGTCTCATAAGTGCTCTTGCACAAGTATCCAGGTCGGTCCGGAGGCGAGGGTCCGCTCTGTGTGTGTGTGTGGGCGGAGCCTAGCTCGGGGTCGGACTCCGCGCCGAAGGACCAGGAGACTGGACAACAAGCGGCCGCAGAACCCCCCCCCCCGGTGCGCCAAACGCTTGCTCCCATTCGTGGAAACCCTGCTCAAGAATAAATAAATAAATAAAAGGATGAAATTTAAAAAATAAAGCAAAGAGGAAAAGCTGTCTTGTGTTGTAGTGCGCTGCTGATTTGCATTTCAGATTCGTGTGTGAGTTGTGAGTTCTGTGAGACTGTGTGTGAATCCATCGAGCCCTGGAGAGCCCCAGTGTTTTCCGTTATTTTTATTTTTTTTCGTGGTTTCCTCTCAGTCAGCAGCCTGTTAAAAAGGCCCAGAGAACAAGGTGGGTTCCCAGCTAACAACCAAACGTTCTCACAGAACGCTGTTGTGAAATGCAGCAGCACTGTTGTAACATTGAAAGAACATTCCAGTAACATCGTGAGAACATTGTGTGTTCGCTGGGTGGATTCTTCAGCTAATTGATGATTTGGTCACTGTTGCTGAAACGGACCGGAAGCCAGCAGGCACTGGGGCCTTCCAGGACAGGTGTGTCACACACACACACCTGGGGGCTGTTTTAACTGCTCACCTGTGCTGAGAGCAGGTACAGCTTACTGCAGGTTACTTGTAGCTCTGTTGGCTTGGAGGACACGTACACTTGTTTTGTAGTGTGTTGCATACTCTCTCTCTCTCTGTGCAGACAGTCATGTCCGCTCCCATTCACTGTGTCCTTATGTACACTTTTGTGCTTTCTATGTTGGGTGGGTCCCCCCTCCCCCTCCCCCGTCTGTCTGTTTCATTCTTGAGATTGTTCTGAATGAGTCATGTACTGGCAGTCCACCCCCCCCCCCCCACAAATAGCACACGGAGGCATCTGATGTAATCCAGTCTGTTTGGGGGGGGGGGCTGACCATTTCCTGATCCCGCTGACTGGAAAGTCGGGGTGTAACCACGCGCAGATTCCTTGGTTACTGTCGCCATCGGAGATCTGAACCTTGACATCAGTAGCTTTGTTGGAGTGTAGTCACAGTCATGAGAGCAAGTGACACACATTTTACGTGAGAAAGGCCCATGGTTGGTTAACTGTCATGAACATTTTTGGCTGATTAAAACACGATGATGGATCTGACCTTTAAAGTTCTCATCTTTGTGGTTTCATTTAATGAGCAGCAGTGTTGTCATACCAACCAGAGTAAACAAATGGCTGTGGGAATGATGTCACTGTTTCTGATGTCCAAGCTACACAAGGTACACGGAGGTAAAGTGAAACGGGAGTATTGTAATGCAGCTGATTCTTCAAGGGACACCTAACATTTAAATGACCAGGTTTGGGCCTGTAGTTATCAGCATCACCTTGAATTAATTCCGTTAAACTGATCCAGTTGTGCCACGAGACCGACCAAAACACTTTTGCCTTAAAGGTGCATTTATTCACTGGACTTGGCACAAGAGGTTGACTGGATGGCAAATGACCCTAGGATTGTCTGATTAGATAACGCCGTACTCCTTACACATTGGTTTATATGCATTTTGTTATCTTGCATAGAGATAAGACTTAAGATTTAGTCGCTTTGTACTTTTATCTCTCACAAATTCACAATTGCTAATCCAAGGCCGAGAGTCATGAAGGCATAAAGACAATGTACTTTTGTTACCAACGAAAAGCTAAAGTGGACAAAGGACAATGAGATTTAAATAGATTATGAAAGTCAGACTTGTTCGTCTGATATTGGGGAATTTTGTTGGAAGCGATTCCTTTTGTTTTACTTTGACTCAATTTAATCTCTTTACCAACATGAATGTACGGTTTAATACCAATGGCCTGTCTTGGCATTGCAAACCAACAATAACAATAACGTAGGCAGTCACTGAAATTCTAATTTTATATTTGTTTTATGTTCATCATGATTCCAATATGACAACATAAAGCATAATACTCTGGCACTGGGGTATTTTGACTCAGTGGGGTAGGGGTCAGCCTGAGTAGCTAATAAAAATAACTGATTTTGTAATCTCATTTGACGCAGTATGCTTAACTGATCAACTGGCTCAACATCGCATCATCCCATGAAAACTAGTATGTATTATCTGCAGTTCCTGTAGTAGATATTTAAAACTATTTTACAGCAACAAGCAATTTTATATTTACTATTACAAATATGCTGCTATATTTATAATCAGCTCCAAAATGCATACAGATTATATACATACTGTCTATTTAGAAATAAATGTTCAGGTGTTACACTGATGCTGTGGTAATTTTTACATACAGTATGCACATTTACATAACATGCATCGCAGTGCAAAGTGAACTATTTATTCAAATGTAGTTAATAATTTCCATCCGTAGATGAACCTCGGTGTATGGTAATCAGCCAAATAATTCATTGTCGTTGTACACATAAATCCCCAAGTGGATCCTGGTAAATACTATTTCGTAAATTAATCGTATTTTATTCTGTTGAGGTTGCATTTAAAACGCCACTTTAAATGGGAATATCCGCAAAACTGTACGATTTAGAAATTCTCTCTATTTGATCTTTTTCCCCCTTGTGGCTGACCGGAGAGTCACATATCTTTTAGTGAATTAGAGCATCTGTGACGACATCTACGGTACAGGAAGCTTCAGTTTGAGTTTGCCTTGAATGGCATGCCAGTTGTCCATTCCTGGTCTAGAACGCTTTTTTTCTGTGGGCGGGCGATTGTCTCAACGTAAGTTGTTTTTACCAACCCAGTTACGCGAAAATAAGTACGTAATCGTCGTCTTACTGTAGTGTTCGTAAGCACCTAGCGTAAGTCTGCGCCACAAGGCAGCAGCTGTCACTCAAAGGACATTTAAATGGCTACACTGTACAAAACTGCCTAGCTTTATCGTACTGTACGAAAACAATGATTGGGATTCCATTTAGTTAATGGTACATTTAAGCAGAGTGTTTTCTGCTGTTTTTATGCTGCAGTTGTTCATTCGTATATGCATTGTGAAGTATTACTCGTAAGTCTATATTTTGTCTAGTCTTAGCACCGTGTGTATACGTTTAAAAAATGAACGAAGAGGAAGAGACCTTGCACAAAACCAGACAGGGGTTTGAAGAGCTCTGCCGGGCTTTGAATATGGACGAGGAGGCGAGCAATGATGCCTGGAAGAATTATGAAAATATTAACAAAAACTACACTTTAGAGGTAAGAGAAGTATCGATACGTTTACACGTTTTCGTATTCATCGATGTTAACAGATTGGCTTTCGTAATACGCGAGTAGCCGCGTCGTCTACCTCTTTTAATTTATACTTAGGAGCGTTATGGTCAACAAAAACGTATATACGAACGCATTTCCAGGTAATTTCCTTCGTATTTGCGTTGACACAGGAAAGGGGGAGGGGTCGGCCTTCTGGCTTGGAAGCGGCTTGAGCTTGTCCTCTTAACGTGCACTTTTACCTTTACTGACATGTGATTACGACAAAAAAGGTTATAAATAAATAAGGTTCGCAAATATATGTGCAGTTTTGTGGATGTGTAAAGGCCAACACAGTCCAATTCTAAAGTAGTAAGACATAAATATGGTAGGCCATTTATTGGCAAGCACTAAAGATTGAAGGCAATCACTATTGCATCTGAAAGTGCGAAGATACACGTTTGGGTATGGTAAAAGTGTTAACAGCCTGGACAACAGTTGTCGTATGCTACAGAATAGTAATAACGATAAAGGACTTATTTTATACAAACCTAAAACGCTTATTTCACAACATCCTTATTTGAAGTCAAATGTACTGCATTAAAACCTCCTTTTTCTGGCTTGATTCATAACATGACCCCGGCCTGTTATTCAGACAAATGTAATAACATGCAATTTGGCCCCAGCCTGATATAGAAATTGATGTATTTTTCGTATACGCAGAAAAAGTGCGTAAGTCAAAAATCGTTGCAGGAATTATTCTTTTTCTTATCACAGCATTTTATTTTGTCTTTATCTTCATAAACGTTATTCTCATCTTTATAAATTGTAACGTTTAGTCTATTCAGGAAACCAGTCCAATGGCTGTAACGTAGCGTACTCTGAGGAGCGTAAATTAGCATGCCGGTCCAGCGCGTGCAGCTGGCGGATGCTTCTTTCTCTCTGCAGCACATCAGTGGTTGCCCCGGAGGGCTACCTTTTGTACGCAACTCGCGCTTGCAGGCTGTCAAATAGAGCCAAGAATGAAGCTGGGATATCCTGCTTACTGAAACCCTCCTTACCCGTTTAAAGCCTGATATGCAGTTATCTGCTGCTTGCAGAAATCCTGGCATGGTCAGAATTTGATTATGGATCAAGGGGCATCACAGCACCGATGACAAGTGTCTCTGCTGGGGCATCACCCAGAAGGCAGTATGCTGTGTTTTGGGGTCTTTGCATGTTACTCCATCCAATCCATAGATTTACATGCTGACAGGTTATAATGCTTTATGGAGATATATTAACTGAAATAGCAAATTAAATGAATATGAATGAATCTTACGTTGATGGGTTATTTCTATGACGTATAAATCAGAGATAATATTAAGTCATCTTAATTATGTCTGTCCAGTCCAATCTAAGTCAGACTTCCCTACTCTCTCTCTCTCTCTCTCTCTCTCTCTCCTCTCCCCCCCCCCCTCCCTCGGCAGGGCAGTGAACTGCATTGGTTGGCCTGCGCTCTGTATGTCGCCTGCAGGACGTCAGTTCCCACCGTGGGCAAGGGGACGGCTGAGGGCAACTACGTGTCCCTGACCCGGATCCTGCGCTGCTCAGAGCAGAGGTCAGTGCGCTGCTGTGTGATGTTTTAGAGCCTGGGGGTTTCAACAGGGTGCATCTGCGCATTCCCTGGGTGTGTTTGGAGGTACTGTAGGGGGTCCCTGATCAGGCTTGATATGCAGTGACTATGTGCAGATTTGGGGACATGCTGAAAAAATTTAAAAATATCAAACTTTTTTTTTTTTTTTTTCAAAAAGAAAAATATGTCATTTTTTTACACCTATGATTGGGGCTCCCTGTATTAGAGTGTTTATTTAAATGTATATTCGGTCTTTGAAAACTGAGGATCAAAAGGCGCTGATAAAGGATAAAGGCGGGCATGACATTGTGCGAACCTCAAGCTGATCTTAAGATCTGAGTGAGTCTGACGCTGTTACAGAATCACTGGGACTAATTTGGAGCTTTGTTCCCAGGTAACTGAGCATTACAGATATTACAGAACTTTCCAGCTTCTGTTCAGGCCAACTGCAGTGTGATAGAGATGATTGCCCCCCCTAAAATGAAACTTCCACACTCTCCTCTTTACCTCCGGAGTATTCTTTTGACTTGTCAGCTGTCCAAGGGCCTCTAGTTGCAGAATCTGAATGAAGTACTAGGCCCAAATTACTGTTAGCCAGCCAGTCAGTCAGTCAGGTTTGAGGTTTCTGTCGAAATCGGGCGTCTCGGTGCCCCGTTGCAAGCGCACCAGGCTCCCTTCACCCTGGCGTCCTGCCTGTCCCCCCCCCGCCCTCGCCAGCCTGATCGAGTTCTTCAGGAAGATGAGGAAGTGGCAGGACATGGCCGACCTGCCGCCGGACTTCCGCCAGCGCACCGAGAAGCTGGAGCGCAACTTCACCGTGACGGCGGTCATCTTCAAGAAGTACGTCCCCATCTTCCGCGACATCTTCCGGCCGCCGTCCGACGACCCGCCCCGGGCACACAGGAGCCGGAAACAGCGGTACGTTCCTCCCTGGCGCCTTTCGGTCCCGAGGTAGCGGGGCGGGTGGCTGGTGCCTGGGGTGGTATTGACGTTTGTTTAGGAGGCTTATGTGACCGAATTAGCTACGGTTTTTGTCATGTGACTTACAGAGAGCTAGCGTGGAACTTATATCAGACCTCCAACATCTAGTTAGACGTGTCAATTGAATGTACTGTATATCGGTGGTCAGTGGAGCTACATCATGTTTAAAAACGAGAGCAACCGTTGCAATGAGACACAATTTTTTATCATTCAGTGTTGGAAAAAAATGGCAAATGGCTTTTAATATATTCCCATATTATTAAATGGATACACGTGATGGATACCCATTTCTACTGAACTATTCAGATACAGTAATGAGATCTGAGAGACTCTTGACTATATGGGGGAACATTTCGGTGTTTGTGTGCACAATCTGTTTACTTGCGAATTGCTTTGTGTATTGTTACTGTTGGGGTTTTCTGTACGTATCACATAATTGAAATTGTAGTGCAGCCGCCTGCCTGTTGGTGCTGAAATGTTTACCTGTCACACCTGTTCCCTCTGCCACCTACCTGTCTCTCAGACGTCATCCCTGCACTGTCGCAGAGCTCTTCAACTTCTGCTGGATCCTTTTCGTCCATGCCAAAGGTGAGTCCAGCTGAGTCTGTGCTCAAGTATATACTTTGGTGAGGTTCCTAGTAGCCTTTTTTGATCCAAGCCTGAATAACTAAATAACTAAGCCCATCAAAACTAAAATATACTCAGATGGTGACCAAGAGAAAGATTTATTATTCCCAGCATTCACAAAATTACAGAATATTTAGATAGTTGTTCTTCATCAGAGATTATTTTAATTAGGTTTGGTATGATATGCCATACAACAAAAAAACGAAGCAATTTAAAGAGTAGAACTTGTTAGGCTTTGCTATTTTCGGCACATTAGCAAAAAAAATCATTAAAGACTGATTACAATAATAACATGACCAATTGCTGTGTTTTTGAAAGGGGTATATACAACAGTTTGTTGTTAATTGGCTGTTGCCCTGTTTGTGTGTAAACAGGCCGTTATTACGATACTGGGCCTCAGGCCTTCAGTTGTAGGGCAGCCAGTGCGCAGTGATATCCTCTCCGCAGGCAGAACGGCTGGAGAGAGAGAGAGAGGCTATTGGACGCACATCCTCCTCAGCGGGGAGGCGGGGCTTACAGGTGGCGGAGCTTACCGTGTCAGAGGCTGCCCTGACCGTGGGCGGTGGGGGAGGGGGGAATAGCTCCTGCTCCCGGGGGCTTAATTGCAGGGGTGAGGGCTCCTTTGTGGCAGTTGTTAATGGGGGGCCGTTCCTCTAGCTAGCAGAGCAATGGGGGAAGCTCTGCCCTCTTTCAGACGGAGAAGGGGCACAGGGGGCCGGCCGCATGCCTGGTGCTCAAAGCCTGGCCATTCAGGGACTTGCTCGGGCTTGTCAGCGTCAGCTGGAGGCTGCAGTTGTCTGGAGACGCCAGTGGATTTGGCAGCTTTTTTTTTAGTTTTTTTTTTTAATGCGTGCATTGATTTACCGTAGTCTCTCTGTATGAGGCCCTTCTGCATGACAGGATCTTTACACAAAGCTCAGTTCCTGCTCCTGTGGAAGGTAACCTAAAGCCTCTAAAGAGATGTGCTGTCGGCAGCAATAATAAATGATCATTCATCGGTGGATTTTTGTTTTGCCAAACTTGATTTTCCTCTGCAATACGAGTGCCATGTTGAGATTGTTATTTTTCGGATTGAGGTTCAATGTGTGCAGGAAAAATGATTTCAAGTAGCAGTTTTGTTAGAGTTTACCATCATGTATGTGCATCATGGACTTCTCCTGGAGTGAGATTTTTCTTGATGGTGTGTTGTTTTAAAAATATATTCTGGTGTCCAATATCTGGAGATAGCCACTCATATTCACCATTGAGTTTCCATTGTGCTGTTGTTCTTGAAACAGTTTTGTTTTTTCGGCGTTCTCCCCAGTTGTCTGAATTTGTCAGTGCAGGCTAATTTGTGCCCATTTCAAATTACGGTTGGGGATTGCTGAGCCAGTCGTCAAACTCGCCTCCAGAGGGCGCTCTGGGTCCCTCTCTGCATGCCCGTGCTTGTCCTATCCGTGTGTCCCAGCCCACAGACAGCTCTTATCTTAGCAACCACGCGCTGATGACAAGTCAGGGCTTGCCTGACAGAGGGCTTGCTCTGTGCCGGCCAATAGGCTTCAGCTTCCTCCCTGCTCTCTCACCCTGCGCTCTGTCTGCAGTGGGCTGCCCCTGTCCTCCTGCACAGACACTCTTCTTCTGCTCGTTTTCTCCTCTCTGACAACTCCTTTTTTTTCATTTGTTTCGTTTTTTTTTTTTTTTGAGAATCAATGGAAAATAATGAGTGCAAGGTGACTTTAACCAGGTATGCATTGCATTGTGCTTTTCCTGGTGTTTCTCTGCAGTATATTCGATTGCTAAATGTTCGTAGAAAGTACTGGAAAAGTTTTTGCCACTTCTGTTGTACAGGGGGTTTTTTCTGGTAATGTGCTTCAGAGTTTATTGTGCAGGATCTTGACTTTATCTCTGACTTTTTGGGATGGGTGAGCAAGTTTTTCTTTACTACCAGGTTGGTTGCTAATTCATCTGTGTGTATTATATAAGATGGCTGATATGCATCACTTATTATGCAGAGTGATTATACTACATTACATTACAGGTATTTTGCGGACCAAAATAAATCCAGAGCGACTTATACACTTATAATGTGAGCTGTTGTCACTAGATAACACAGATATTCAGTTCTAGATAACACAGATATTCAACACAGATATTCATGTGGCAGTGTGGTATAATGGGTAAGGAACTGGTCTTGTAAAATAAAGGTCACAGGTTCGATTTCCGGGTAGGACACTGCCGTTGTACCCTTGAGCAAAGTACTCAACCTGCATTGCTTCAGTATGCATCCAGCTGTATAAATGGATGCAGTGTAAATGCTATGTAAGAAGTTGTGTAAGTCGCTCTGGATAAGAGCGTCTGCTGAATGCCTGTAATGATGTCCAGGATAGAATATGGATGGCATTCCATCTCTGTTGTGTGAGAAGCAGCGTGGTGCTGGCTGGGTACTGAGTGGCTCTGTGTGGGTTTGCCCCTGTGAGAAGACCCGGCGTGACACATCACAGCCTGTGTTTGCAGAGAGCGTGCTGTGCGCTGTGCTGATAAGAGACAGGGCTGTAGCGCAGCGTCACGTGATCGCGGCAGGAAGGAGCTCGCCCCCTGAGAACGGGGACATCGAAATGCAACGCCACCGTTCAAGTGCTCGCTCACATCCTGTGTGCTCTGTGCAAACTCACCCTGTGTGCTCTGTGCAAACTCACCCTGTGTGCTCTGTGCAGTCTCACCCTGTGTGCTCTGTGCAAACTCACCCTGTGTGCTCTGTGCAAACTCACCCTGTGTGCTCTGTGCAGTCTCACCCTGTGTGCTCAGTGCAATCTCACCCTGTGTGCTCTGTGTGTGTGAACTCACCCTGTGTGCTGTATGTGTGAACTCATCCTGTATGCTCTGTGAAAATTCATCCTGTGTGCTCTGTGTGTGTGAACTTACCCTGTGTGCTGTGTGTGTGAACTCATCCTGTATGCTCTGTGCTAACTCACCCTGTGTGCTCTGTGCAATCTCACCCTGTGTGCTCTGTGTGTGTGAACTCACCCTGTGTGCTGTGTGTGTGAACTCATCCTGTATGCTCTGTGCAAACCCATCCTGTGTGCTCTGTGCAAACTCACCCTGTGTGCTCTGTGCTAACTCACCCTGTGTGCTCTGTGCAAACTCACCCTGTGTGCTGTATGTGTGTGAACTCACTCTGTGTGCTCTGTGTGTGTGAACTCACTCTGTGTGCTCTGTGCTAACTCACCCTGTGTGCCCTGTGTGTGCAAACTCATCCTATGTGCTCTGTGCAATCTCACCCTGTGTGCCCTGTGTGTGCAAACTCATCATGTGTGCTCTGTGCAAACCCATCATGTGTTCTCTGTGCAAACCCATCCTGTGTGCTCTGTGTGTGAGAACTCACCCTGTGTTCTCTGTGCTAACTCACCCTGTGTGCTGTGTGTGTGAACTCACCCTGTATGCTCTGTGTGTGTGAACTCACCCTGTGTGTTGTGGGTGTGAACTCATTCTGTGTTCTCTATGCAAACTCATCCTGTGTGCTCTGTGCAATCTCACCCTGTGTGCCCTGTGTGTGCAAACTCATCATGTGTGCTCTGTGCAAACCCATCCTTTGTTCTCTGTGCAAACCTATCCTGTGTGCTCTGTGTGTGAACTCACCCTGTGTTCTCTGTGCAAACCCATCCTATGTGCTCTGTGCAAACTCGTCCTGTGTGTTCAGTGTGCTCTGTGCTCACTAGTGGGGCTGAGGAAGAAACTCAGGGCTGAGCCAGCCCGGGCGTAGGGAGGAAAGCCAAAGAGAAAAGCAGTTAAGCACAGGGATGAGTATAACTGTGCACAATGTAGGCGTGTCAGGAGGAAGTTTTAAAAAAACACACTGCGCTGTTTTGTAAACAGTAATTATGCGACGCAGCTTTTCTGTGGTAGGGTTCACTACACGGGCAGTTCCCAAAGACGAGGACGTTTGTTTGATTCTGTGTGCAGTATATAAAGAGCCCTGAGCTCTTCTGGGCTTAAGAAGTTCTGGCTCCAGTGCGAGGGCCTGCCTGTCTGTCTGCCTGTCTGTCTGTCTGTCTGTCTGCCTGTTCTACAGGGAGTGCTTGGGCCCTGGCCAGCGCCCCTTTAAAAACGCTGTGGAGAGGGAGGTGGAGAGCCTGATTCCTGTATTCTGGCCATATAATTAGTAACTCTATCTGTGCCTGCAGGGCCCAGGGACACAGCGTACGGGTTCCTCTCTCCTGGGCCCGACAGAGCTGGAACAGACAAAATGAAACACTGTGCCCAGACTCTTTAAGATTTTATTTATTTCTTTCTTTATTTATTTATTTATCATGCCTTATAAACTTTTTCAGTCATGCGGAACTCTTTGCCTGGTTTGATTTATTTTGTTGTGTCCATGTGCTTGATTTGTCCGGCTGGTGCTTTGGGGTTGGGGGTGGGGGTGTACGGTATTGCCTGGCTGGTGCTGTGGGGGTGGGGGTCGGGGGGGGGAGGGGGGTGTGTACAGTATTAGCTGTGAGCTCAGATGGGGCTGATGGGGGGGGGAGGACGCTGGCACCGGGACAGATTGGGTTTAAGGCTCAGCTCCAGCCCGCCCTTCCTCAGCCTCTGGCCTCTGTCTCCGTTCCAGGGAACTTCCCGATGATCAGCGATGACCTGGTGAACTCGTACCACCTGCTGCTCTGCGCCCTGGACCTGGTCTACTGCAACGCCCTGCTCTGCTCCGCCCGCAAGGAGCTGCTCAACCCCACCTTTAAAGGTAGAGCGCCTCCTCTGGCACCTCCTCTGACCCTCCTCTGGTCCTCCTCTGGCACCTCCTCTGGCCCTCCTCTGGCACCTCCTCTGACCCTCCTCTGGCACCTCCTCTGGCCCTCCTCTGGCCCTCCTGTGGCCCTCCTATGGCCCTCCTCTGCCGGTCATTGTGCGTTCACTGCTCACAGGGCCTGTAGGCAGGGTGGGAGATGTGCACCAGCCACCAGCCAAGTGCTGCTGAAGTTTTATCTGAGGCTGGTGAGTTTGTCCACTCTACCAGTCACTTTGGCAGGTGACCACCCATCACTTGGAGGTCCTGTTCTACTCTGATTATTCAGGTGTCTGGTAAAACAGTGAAATTGGCTGGTAAATTTTGGGATGCCCGAGCCACTGTGGGCAGAAGTTAAATTCCTGCCCTGCCTCTATAGCCGCGTTTCCACCAAAATTACCCGGAACTTTCAGTCCCAGGAACTACTTTACCAGGAACTAAAAGGTTCCTTCAGCCAATGGTTGTCTGCGTTTCCACCGGGGTCTAAAGTACCGCGAAGATTAGGCAAATTAGCCCACTGACTTTGTCGTCGGTCCATCTGTCATATGATTTCTTCTGTAACGCCATACTACCACCGAAGTAGCCTACATTATTTTCTAATAACCGGGACAGCCCGAAGGGGTTTATTCCACTTATATACAACGGGTTACCAACAATGACTATATATGGTTACTTTTGTATTTATTGATTTTCATATATCCTCTCAAACACATTCATTAACAGCAGAAAACATGCACACGTTGTAAACAATTTGCTGTTTTATTACTTTCTCGTCGTCAATTCCATATAGGCTAATCGCAAAATGACAAGAATAGAACGAAAACTCGGACTTGCGTGAAAATGTAAATTAGTAGTGGTACAGCCACCGTTTGCTTTCCTTCGAAGTTACTGCTAGCCGAGCAGCGAAGTGTGCCCTCCAGATGCGAACCATGCACCATAAATGAGTCCATAGTCTTCCTGGTCTTTTCGTGGAATTGAAAAATGGCAGTAAAATTGAGTAAAATTACGGCAGTCTGAAAAAGCTAAAGGGAAGATTACTAGAATTAACCTGTTATTTTACCCGGATAAAAAGTGCGGAAGGTGATTTCCAGTTTGCTTGTACTGTATCACCAATGTTAATTATGCAGAACTACCGCATACCTCACATAACTGTATCAAACGTTTTGAGTCAATTACAACGGGCTAACAAAGAAAATCCGTAAGAAAATATTCAGCAACCGAATTAATCCGTTTGAATGTTTTGGTAGCCTACGTAATATGCTGTCCCACCACGAATGCTTAGCATTTTATAAAACGAATACTAAAGCAAGAAAAGAACAGAAGAGCACACGTTATAATTCCAAGACGTTGACAGGCTATAACCAAAAGTAGGCTACTGCGCCGCATAACATACAAGTTTGATTTGAAGTTATTATGAAAATAAATTGGTTTGCGCTGCATATTTTCAAACATGGCGGGTAATGGCGGAAAATAAATACAACACAAATGCTACGAGTACTCGACCAATCAGAAATGTTCAGCGCTGCAAGCTCCACCCAAAAGGTTCCTGTACTTTCGGAGTACTACCCCCCGAGCAGGAACGTTTTGGGGGGTAAAACAAAGCCCCCAGAACTAAATTTAGACCCTAGTTCCTGCGGTGGAAACGCACTGAGTTCCTCAAAAGGTTCCTAGTTTCGGGGTATAGTTCCTGCGGTGGAAACGCGGCTTATGTGGAGGAGGTACTGAAACAGGCATGGGGGTGGGGACGAGGGGCAGGGGGCGTCTGTGCCTCTTTCTCTGTCTCCCTCAGACCACGGGGAGGCAGGCGGATGGGAACCTGGCCTGATAAAGACGACATGTGCAAATAATTAGACCAGAGGAGGGGGGAAAAAAACTTTCCACTGAGTCAGCAAAGTTTGAGCTGCTGCTTGAGCTCTATGAACACTAGAGACAGAGAGAGAGAGAGCGGGAGAGAGGGAGGGAGGGAGGGAGAGAGAGGGGGAGAGAGGGAGGGAGGGAGATAAGAGAGGGAACAAGAAGGTGAATTATCCAGAATCAAGTAGGTAGGTACTATAAGAAAGTTTGGCATTCTATCTCAACACACTCAATTGGGTAGTGTACATTAAAGTGGGATGATCTCAAAACATGCATCAGTTTTAGTACACCAAAAGTGACGTCGATCTAAAATCATGAAACAGGTAGGACTTAGTAACACAACAATGCTACAGTGCATGGTTACGAGATCATGGAACTATGCTTATGGACTATTTTTATCTAGCGCAATATGTGTCTGTGCAGATTTGCGTGGGTTTACTTGAGATGTGGTTGTACTGCATAATGTTTTTGTGTCTTGTTGTTTGCATTCATGTGTGTGTCTGCACGTGGTGTGTGAGGTGTTGTATCTGCACTGTTCTGTGTGTGTGTGGTGGTGTTCGCACTTTTGACGTGTTGGGTTTGTGACTCGTGTGTGTGTTGTGAGTGTGTGTGTATGTGTGTGTGGGTCTGCACATGTGCATGCGGGTTTTGTGTCTGCACATGTGCGTGTGTGTGGGTTTCTGCACTTTTGCGTGTATGCATGTGTGTGTGTGTGTGTGTGTGGGGGTTTTGTGACCTCCTGTGTGTGTGTGTGTGCGTGTGTGGGTCCCTGCACATGTGTGTGTGTGGGTTTTGTGACCTCACATGCGCGTGTGTGTTTGTGTGTTTGTGTGGGTCCCTGCACATGTGTGTGTGTGGATTCTGTGACCTCACACGCGCGTGTGTGTTTGTGTGCGCAGGTCTTCCGGAGGACTTTGGCAGTAAGGACTTCAAGCCCGGCCCCGGCCCGCTGTGCTCCATTGAGAAGCTGTGTGGGCTGCACGACGGCCTGGTGCTGGAGGCCAAGGGCGTGAAGGAGCACTTCTGGAAGCCCTTCATCAAGAAGCTCCTGGATAAGAAGGTGGGTCCGGCCTGACCGGGGCCTGACCGGGGCCTGACCGGGGCCTGACCGGGGCCTGACCGGGGCATGACTGGGGCCTGACCGGGGCCTGACCGGGGCCTGACTGGGGCCTGACCGGGGCCTGACTGGGGCCTGACCGGGGCCTGAACGGGGCCTGACTGGGAATTAGGGGCGGCAGTGTAGCACAGTGGGTAACGAACTGGGCTTGTAACCGAAAGGTCATAGGTTCGAGTCCTGGGTGGGTGCCCTTGAGCAAGGTACTTAACCTGCATTGCTTCACTATGTATCCAGCTGTATAAATGGATACAATGTAAATGTATGTAAAAGTTGTGTAAGTAGCTCTGGATACGAGTTTCTGCTAAATGCCTGTAATATAATGTAATGAATCTGTACTGGATGCAGAGTCTTTAATAAGGGGAATGTTTAAGACCGGGAGCAAAGCTCTTTACTATGGATCTATATCAGAGGTGCTGTAGAATAGACGTCATACTGATCCGGGGGGGCTTTGAGGGATGGACAAGAGCGTCACTAAACTAAACTTGGATCAGTGCAGCAGGGATTTGATGGCTATTCCACTTATGAAATATGTTATTGTTTTATGAAATAAGCTATACTGCTGTGCGTATGCAACATTATATCGGTAAATACTCTCTAATAACTCCAGTACACCCCTAACTTTCCAGTGCCATTTTCCTTAATGCAGTCTGTCCTCTGTTTTGGTATTTAAGCAGATTTAGATTGCTCAGCCGGAAGCTTAATCACAAACCTTGGGTTTGTGGGGGGCGGGGGGGGGGGGGGTGGGGGGTAGTTGTGCTTGCTATGGCTATCGGAACCTTCCGCGGACCGGGAGGTGCGGGGAGGAGGACCTATCACGACAGATACCGGTCTGGGGGGTGGTTGAGATGTGAATTTATTACAAAGGAAAGGTCAATATTTTCAAACAATTACTCAGATCGGACATTATAAACCAGAGTCAGGACCACAAGCCAGACGTGTACAAATCATTTGAAAACCAGACATTCTGGATGAAAAACCAGTCATCTGGCAACCCCAGTTCAGCCCTGAGACCACAGCTTTTCTCTGTCTGTTTTCTTTCTTTTTTCCCCCACTGGAAATACCTGTGTGCTCCTCACAGATTCTCAAGGGGAAAGAGGAAACCCTGTCTGGCTTCTTGGATCCTGCAAATTTTGGCGACAGTTTGTAAGTATCAATCATGTTAAGCCCTGCTGTGCAGACCAAAACCCTCAGTTCCCTGTGTGTGTGTGTGTATGTGTGTGTGTGTGTATGCACGTGCCTGTCTGTGTGTGTGTGTGTCAAAATGCCTGCTTAAAAAAGAAATACAAAAAAAAAAACATTTTATCAATTTTCCCGAAATGAATGCAATTATTTAGTGACTCATTTGCGACTGATAAAGTATGAGTAAGATATAAAACTTTTCTTCTTGGCTGATTTTTAGATGCAAAGTATCTCATGGACCTGGCTTGTAACTCACTCACTCACTCACTCACTCACTCACACTCATGTTTAACAGGCTGAAGATTCTCACTCAAATAGCTGAAATTCAGGGGTGCTGTGTAAGAGGGGTGATTCACGTTAATGACACTGTGTGTCCATATTTTCTAACTAGATAGGGCACATGCATTTGATGAACAACTGCATATCTCTGATATTTGAGTATTGATTATTCAGACATGTTATCCAATAATAATTGGGGAAACATATAATAATTGTGCTTTTTAGACATGCATATTTTCACTCTGTACCGTATACTTCAGCTAGGGTTAATGGCTGTGTGAAGTACTGTTCTGTAGCAGTTAATGTTGACTCTCTCTTTACGCTACTCTGAGCTGTGTACTGCATCCATGTAGTTGAGTCCTCACTGTGTCTCTATGTGTGTGTGTGTGTGTGTGTCACGTGTCCGTGTGTGTGTGTGTGTGTGTGTGTGTGTGTGTGTGTGTGTGTGTGTGTGTGTGTGTGTGTGTGTGTGTGTGTGTGCAGCACATCCATAGGCCGGGTGTACGAGGAGCACGTGCTGTCCACAGGCAGTCTGGATGAGAGGATCTTCCTGGGGGACGGAGCCAATGAGGACATCGGAACGCCAGGGGCCTGCTACTGCGCTGTGGGCACGGAGAACAGGGAGCGCCCAACACACAACCTGCACAGCTCCCAGACTGTAAGAGTCTGTCTGAGACACACACATAAACACAGCCTGCACAGCTCCCAGACTGTAAGACACTCATAAACACAGCCTGCACAGCTCCCAGACTGTAAGACACTCATAAACACAGCCTGCACAGCCCCAGACTGTAAGAGTCTGTCTGAGACACACACATAAACACAGCCTGCACAGCTCCCAGACTGTAAGACACTCATAAACACAGCCTGCACAGCTCCCAGACTGTAAGAGCACTCATAAACACAGCCTGCACAGCCCCAGACTGTAAGACTTCTGAGCACAATAAACACAGCCTGCACAGCTCCCAGACTGTAAGAGCTCTGCTGAAGCCCCACGAAACACAACAAGCAGTCCTAGACACCATAACACAGCCTGCACATCTCCCAGACTGTAAGAGTCTGACTGAGACACACACATAAACACAGCCTGCACAGCTCCCAGACTGTAAGAGTCTGACTGAGACACACACATAAACACAGCCTGCACAGCTCCCAGACTGTAAGACACTCATAAACACAGCCTGCACAGCCCCAGACTGTAAGACACTCATAAACACAGCCTGCACAGCTCCCAGACTGTAAGACACTCATAAACACAGCCTGCACAGCTCCCAGACTGTAAGACACTGATAAACACAGCCTGCACAGCTCCCAGACTGTAAGACACTCATAAACACAGCCTGCACAGCTCCCAGACTGTAAGAGTCTGTCTGAGACACACACACAAACACAGCCTGCACAGCTCCCAGACTGTAAGAGTCTGTCTGACACACACACATATACACGCATTTTAACTTGCCTACCTTTAACAGTACCAAAACACGCCTGTCCCTGACAGGTTTGTATATCTGAGCTTATGCTAAATGCACAGAGCTGCTTTGCATGAGGTAAAAGGCAGGAAGACTAGAATTCAGTCCTGCTGTTTATAAACCTGGTCTTGTGGTAATCAGAGACAGTGTGTCACATGACCTCTGTCCCTCCCCTCCCCTCCCCGGTGTCCTCCAGGCCTCGGCCCTCAGAGTCTCCACTCCTCTGACCGGCCGCAAGTACGTCCAGGACGGCGGCGGCGGCGTGGGGACGCCGGTCTCCATGGCGATGCAGAGCGTGGGCCGTCTGCACAGCCTGCTGACGGGGCTGAAGCACGGGCCCAGCGACAAGCTGGCCGGCACACTCAGGTCAGCGCGCGGCGAAGCACACAGCAAAGCACCCGCCGGGCTTTTTGGCTGTTACAGGCTTCTGTACCAGCTGCTGAGGGGAGGCACACTGCAGTAGCATTCACACAGAGCCAAAGAAAGGGTCGTTAGCCTGGCAACGATTCAGTTTTTTTTGGAAAGTTTATTTACTGCATTTGAAATGTTGTACACTGAAGTATACTACGGTTAACTGTATACTATGGATAAGTGCGCTGAGTAAAACCCAGAACAGCTCTTTTTTACTTCAGTCCGTGTTCCAGATTTGGGAGGGTTCCGAGGTCATCTCGCTGCAGTTAATCACGTGCAGCAACTTCATAATTTGTGAAACAGGCCTGCAGTCAGAGCCCCTGCTTTATCCTGTTGCCCTGTTTGTAAATCGCTTGTATAATTGGGTATTGCGAAATGTTTGAGGGAAACATCGGCTGGAGGGTTTTCAGAGCCGAGGTGCATCGTGGGTACTCAGCCCCAGTGTATCCCAGTAACGCTGCTGCTTGTGTCTGTGGGTTAGGGCCTGTGCCAGGGACCCCAGCGAGGCCATCTCTAACCGCCTCAGAGACATGTCCGAAGCCTTCTGCCAGCACTACGAGTCAAACAAAGAGGAGAACAGCAGCCTGGCCAAAGGTAGGCTCAGTTCCGCCCATTAATCATATATATATGTTTTACACTGAAGTGGGAAAATGATTCTGATAACTGTGGTAAAGCCATATACTGTGCGTTTGTGGTGCATATATATGTCTTTTGAGATTATGCCCTTCTTCCATCCGTGTAGATATCGGAGTGAAGTATTTCCGCCTGGCTGAAGCTCTGTACTACAAGACCCTGGAGGCCGTCATCAACCAGGAGAAGAGGAGGCTGGGTGACAGAGATCTCTCAGTGAGTCCCCCCCCCACACACCCCTCCCCCCTGCGCTGTACAGACATGGAAGAGAGGCTCATGTTAATGTTACGTTTCTTTTACTGGAACAAAATCAGCGTAGCAAAAAGCCAAGTGAAATGTCTTTCTCGTCCTTTCATGTGATGTCATAGCTTTAATCCTGCACGCCAGGCAGCACTGACGGCGTGAGGTCATGTGACAGCCATCGTAGATACTATACGCCAGACAGCACTGACATGTGACACATGAGCCGTCCATGTGGAGCATGCGCATCGTAGATACTATACAGACCCACGATCAGGCACTGTATCGACCAAGATGCGACACATGTGACAGCCATCGTAGAGTAATCCTGAGTCCTGTTCTGCAGGGGATTTTGGAGAAGGACGTGTTCCATCGCTCTTTGCTCGCCTGCTGTCTGGAGATCGTCATCTTCTCTTATCGACCGCCGGGCGAATTCCCCCGAGTTATCGAGATTTTCGAGCTGCCCCCGTACCACTTCTACAAGGTAAACGTCCCGAAGATACTGGTGATACGTTATCTACAAAACACTGTCAACATGGTGACACAGTTCTGCCGTGAATACAAAGTCAGTCCCTTGAAAAATGATTTTTCTTTGCTGAGCCTCGCCCCCTGGTGTTCAGCAGCTATAAGTGCAGTTTTAGCTTTCGCACTTTTCTCACACTGGGTTAAAATTTCTTTTTTTAATTTTTTAATTTTTGTTTTTATTTACTTATTTATTTTTTCAAACCATTGGGGTTTGGATCCAAATCGCATTTTCGAGTTTATGGTTTTAGTGAATGTTTTGGGTTGTGGTGTAGAAATGTGGACTCGTATGCGTTGCTGGAGAGAGACTGAAGCCTGGGAGCTCTCCTGTGTTGCAGGTGATAGAGGTGATGGTGCGGGCTGAGGAGGGCCTGTTTCGGGAGGTGGTGAAGCATCTGAACCGCATCGAGGAGCAGGTTCTGGAGAGCCTGGCCTGGAAGGGGGGTTCGCCGCTGTGGGACAGCGTCAGAGGGGCCAAGAATCGGGTTCCCGCCTGTCAGGAGGTAGGAGAACGCGCCTGTCCAATTTACACTGACAGTGTGTCTCTCATCCAGAGCATCCATCTATGCAGATCAGGCACTGCGTCTATAGCCCAGCCTTCTGGCCCAGGACCCCGCCTTCTCGCCCAGGGCCCTGCCTTTTCGCCTAGGGCCCTACCTTCTCACCTTCCTTCGACATAAGTTTCCAAGCAGAAGAATCGGAAGGTGTCAATGTTTTAGAAGGGCCTCCAAATTTATAAAATGTACAATATAAATTGTACATTCTTTTCTGGGACGGCTCTGCTCTCATCTATAGGTTTTACAGGCTTACGTGTCATCCTGTTGCTTTTGAAATTCACTATTGTATTTTCTGTGTCATGTGTTTTCTATAGCAGATCAGGTTACTGTGTTGTCTCAGATACCTATGATGTCTCCTGTCTATGTGCTATTATGGACCTGTATACAGCACTGCTTATGTCATACAGAAACACACTGGATGTACAATGGTAAAGGTGCATCACACAGAGAACACACTGTACTGAAAACATTAGAGGAACAATGCCCACAGGCCTCTGTAGGCCTGTCAGTTGCATTAGATTGGTAATACCACCCCAGGCAGTGGACCTGCTGTGCCTCCTAGCTGCCCAGCACAGGTCTGCTTGTGTTGTAGTGTCCGCACTCCAACGCCATGTTAGTGGACAGTTTTTTTCTACGCAGTAGCCGCTCTCTGTGTGGAAAAAACACTTCTGGACGTTTGTTGCTAACTGGTCGTCCCCCCCATTTCAGGTGATGCCTCCCCAGCACTTTGAGGGCGCCGAGGGGAACAGCACTGCTGGGGGCACCCCCCTCACCCCCAGCCGCCTGAACGAGCTCCGCGCGAACACCGCTGGAGCCGCCAAAGGTAGAGCCGCCTGCGCTCTGCGTCTCTCATCGTTCAGCCTGAGGAGCGTGAGGGGCTCCTGCTCGATCTGTTCCCCCGAAACTCAGGACTCCTGTCTTTCAAACTGCTTAGACGGCTTCTGCACTCGTAACATACACTTCGAACGGGTCAGGTAAGTAGTTTAGAGGCGCGATTGGTGTAATCAGGTGACTAATGTACCTGGGTTAGAACGAAGGTCTGCACACTCAGCAGTCCTGTGTCGACTAGCCCTGATACAGACCGTCTACATTTGTACTCGCTAGCAGTAAAAAAGGCCTACGGATGGCATGACAAAAATGTACTCTTTATTTTAGTGTATTTATTTATGTGTGTCTCTTCCCCCCCCCCCCCCCCCCCTTCCCCGGCAGTGTCCGCCTCTCCCGCCACTCTTCACGATCGCTACAGCTCGCCCCCTGCTGGCGGCGCGGCGCGGAGGCGGCTGTTCGTGGACGGCGAGGCGGCCGCGGAGCCCGCCGCGCCCGTCCGAGTGGCCCAGACCCCCCTCATCAGCGCCATACCCGCCGGCCAGACCGTGGTCACCATGGCGACGGCCACCGTCACCGCCAACAACGGGCAGACGGTCACCATACCTGTGCAAGGTAATGAGTAACCGCAGGCTGAACTGCCGGTGTCGCTGTTCGCCTTTGTGGCCGCCGGCGCCTGTATTTAAAAAAGGCCATGGCATGTTCTTTATTTCTTTCATTGTCACGTTCGTATAATAGGCCCAGAGCGTGCGCTCATTATGTTACAGCGATAAGCTGTAAAATGAGATTACGGCTTTGACCTGCTGTGGTTAATCCCTGAACCGCGTGATCTGATTGCCTGCTGGCTGAGATGAATGGCGCCCAATTATAAACGCGCGGGTTCCCTTCCAGGAATCGCGAACGAGAACGGGGGCATCACCTTCATCCCGGTGCAGATGAGCGTGACGGGGCAGGGCGCGGGCACGCTGCAGCCCCTCACCGCGCAGTCCCTGGCCGGGACGCTGACCGCGCAGCAGCTCGCCGGCGCCGCCCCTCAGGCGGCCGCCCAGAACAGCGCCTCCCCCGCGCAGCTGGCCAAGAGGGCGGGGCCTCAGAGCCCGCTCGCCAACAAGCCTCAGAAAACCGGGTCGCTCTCGCTGTTCTTCCGCAAGGTGAGCGTCGGTTCTGCTCCCGCCCGGCTGGTCACTGGCCAGTTTGTCTCCACTGCAAGGTTTTATTTCCGTGAACACTGGTACCTTTCTTAGATCTCGAGTGGATTATATACCTTCTAGAACAGTAACTTTGCACTGCCCACCGCTGACTCGTTGGTCAATTTTAGATAAAATGAACATCATAACATCATAATGAACATCATTACTCATCATAACGCTTTGAGTGACACTGTTGTGTAAGACGCTCTGCGTGAGCGAGCCCTGTTGCGCTCGGGACCGCTTGGCGGTCTCCACGGTGACTGACGGGCCTGCGTCTCCCCCCTTGCGCCTCCTCAGGTGTACCACCTGGCCAGCGTGCGCCTGCGTGATCTGTGCGCCAAGCTGGACATCTCCGCCGAGCTGCGGCGGAAGATCTGGACCTGCTTCGAGTACTCGCTGGTGCACTGCACCGAGCTCATGCTGGACCGGCACCTGGACCAGCTGCTCATGTGCGCCATCTACGTCATGGCCAAGGTGAGGGGGGGGCGGGGGGCGGGGGGGGGATCATGTACGCCGTCCTGCTCTCAGCTTTATCAGAACAACTGTCTGATAAACACCAGTAAAACCCTTCCGTCTCCAGAGTGAATTTGAATTTTGTATCCGTGACAACAGCGCAAGCTTGTCCTGTTTAAACACTGCGCTCTCGTGTCCGTCTCTCCTGCAGGTGACCAAAGAGGACAAGTCCTTTCAGAACATAATGAAGTGCTACAGGACCCAGCCTCAGGCCAGCAGTAGTGTGAGTGCTTCTCATTGTGCTTGGTGTTATTATTTCTCTAATTCTATGGTTAAACCGGCATAAGTATGTTCAGCTGATCAGCCAGTGTAAGTGGTGACAGTGAAAATCTGCACACACACTGGGTCTGCAGGAATGGAATTGCCCTGTGTGACAGTGCTGTGCTGATCTCTCAGGTTTACAGGAGTGTGTGTGTGTGGTGTGCTGATCTCTCAGGTTTACAGGAGTGTGCTGATCTCTCAGGTTTACAGGAGTGTGCTGATCTCTCAGGTTTACAAGAGTGTGCTGATCTCTCAGGTTTACAGGAGTGTGCTGATCTCTCAGGTTTACAGGAGTGTGCTGATCTCTCAGGTTTACAGTGCTGTGCTGATCTCTCAGGTTTACAGTGCTGTGCTGATCTCTCAGGTTTACAAGAGTGTGCTGATCTCTCAGGTTTACAGGAGCGTGCTGATCTCTCAGGTTTACAGGAGTGTGCTGATCTCTCAGGTTTACAGTGCTCTGCTGATCTCTCAGGTTTACAGGAGTGTGCTGATCTCTCAGGTTTACAGTGCTCTGCTGATCTCTCAGGTTTACAGGAGCGTGCTGATCTCCGGGAGGAAGAGGCGTCACTCGGGCAGTAGTGAGACTGGACAGAGACAGAGCTCTCCCAGCGAAGCCAGCCGAGAGCGTGGTGAGATGAGTCACATACATACACACAATTAAGGTCAGATAGGCTTGTAACTTACTTTGAAAGTCCTCTGACTTTTGAGTGGTTCAGCATTTGTTCCTGTTTTCACAGTGAAATTCAACTCTTGCTTCCATACTTGACAAACACAAAAGTGTGGTGAGGTCAGCTGTCACCAAAGTGAAAAGTGAACATATGCTGTGTTTGTGAAGAAAAAATATTTTCACTTATTTATGTGTCAGTACTGAGGACAGAAGTTGATTGGATGGCAGCTTTAGCCCCTTATGCTGTAGTGAAGGTTACTGAAGCTGAAGTTCTAAAGTACTAACTTGCTAAAGTGCTAACGTGCTGAATTGCTGAATTTCTCCCCCCCCCCCCCCAGGGAGCGGAGACAGCAGCCCGGTCCCCATGCGCTCCAGCAGCACCCTTCCGGCCCCCCAGCCGAGCAGCGCCCCGCCCACCCCCACGCACCTGGCGGGGGCGCCCGCCGAGCAGGACGGCGAGGAGAGGGGCGACCTCATCCGCTTCTACAACACCATCTACATCAAGCAGATGCGCCTGTTCGCCCTGCGCTACTCGTCCAGCTCCGCCGCGGCCCCGGGCGTGAGTACTGCGCTATCACAGCGCCTCGCCGACACGCGTCCGCCATCGCCATGCGTCCGTCATCGCTATGCGTCTGTCATCCACACGCGTCCTTCATCCACACGCGTCCGTCATCCACACGCGTCCTTCATCCACACGCGTCTGTCATCCACACGCGTCCTTCATCCACACGCGTCCGCCATCCACACGCGTCTGTCATCCACACGCTGCTACTGCTTTTTACTAGTTTGGTGTGCCAAATTAGAATTGAAATTAAAACCTCCAGGATTTATTATTATTATTATTATTATTATTATTATTATTATTATAATAGTAGAATATTTCACCATACCTTACCTTGAAGGTTGAGGAGACAGGTACTTAACTGGCATTGCTTCAGTTTATATCTAGCTGTATACATAGATGCAATGTAAATGCTATGTAAACAAAAAAAAAGCACTCTGGATAAGAGCATCTGCTAAATGCCTGTAATGTAATGTAATGTAATAATTTACTTCCAGAATATCCCACCCTCCAGTCTGGTCACAGTGTTTGGGCTCAGTACTCCAGATATTCTCTAATAAGGCGTTCTCCATTTTTGTTTCGCAGACGGAGGCCCCGCCCCTATCTCCGTACCCCTCGTTGAGGACGGGGTCCCCACGCAGGGTCCTCCTGTCCCACAATCACTCCATCTACATATCCCCTCACAAGAACGGCAGCCCCCTCTCTCCCCGGGACAAGATCTTCTACTACATCAGCTCCAGTCCGTCCAAGGTGAGTGAGTCTCTTTAACTGCAGCCCTCAGTGCGGTCTCCGTTGTTTATGTGTAGTGTGATGTTCCACATAACATCTGAGGACTCACTGGGGACTACTGGCCTAGTCAGTGAGGATCATGGTACTTTTTTGCTGTAACACTTGACCAAGTACCTTGCTCTAGCGTACAGTTACTAAAAATATAGCTAGCTAGAGTCATCCTCTTAAGATACTGTATGTGCCCTGTTTTTACTGATGAAAAGGCAGAGAAGTGTGACCAGCTCCTCCTCTCTCTCTCTCTCTCTCTCTCTCTCTCCCCCCTCAGCGCCTGCGGGAGATCAACAGCATGATCCGCACGGGAGAGACGCCCACCAAGAAGCGCAGCATGGTGCTGGAGGAGGGCAGCCAGTCGCCTGCCAAGCGGCTGTGCCAGGACAACCAGACCGCCCTGCTGCGCCGGCTGCAGGACGTGGCCAACGACCGCGGGTCCCACTGAGGCTGGACGTCCCGCCCCCCCCACAACCCCCCCTGACCGGGGGTCCCACTAAGGCCGGACACGTCCCCCCACCGACTCGAGGCCCTCCCCTGACTGGGGGTCCCACTGAGGTTGGACACGCCCCCACCCCGTCGACTCCAGCCGTCCCCTGACCGCGGGTTTCACTGAGGCCGGACACGCCCCCCCTGGCTCCAGTCCTCCTCTGACGTCGGGTTCCACTGAGTTCGAACACGCCCCCCCCCCCCCCCCGCGACTCCAGTCCTCCCCTGACCAGTTCTCAAATCTGGCTGTCAGCCAGGACTGCAAGTGTTGTGTTGTGTTACTTCCTTCTTCTGTTCTGGTGAACCTCTTTGGACATGCTTGCCTGTAGCATGGCTTTGCAGTACTTTATTCCCCACAGCCTACCACTCCCTATGCTTTCAGAGTATAGAGCACCTTTACAGTACACGCCTCACGGGAACCCTGTCATTATGCTTGCCTACACTACAGACTCAGGCTTTTAGCAGGCAGCTCTGACACCAAAGGCATGATGGGATACCAGTGGATATGCTGACAGATCCCCCCCCCGTAGACCTTTCCTTTCCTTTCCTTGGCCTCACTTATCATGCATATGGCAAGACTGACAGCACGTCTGGTGCCAGCCTCACTCTAAACTGAGATAACCGTGCGAATGGAGAGCTATCGCAGGCAGTGTGCGAGTAACCCACCCACCAGAGTCATGCTGTCGGAGCTGACTGACCCCATGAGTTTTATGAATGGCCAGGAATCAACCCACAGGTCACAGGCGGCCCAACGAGATCATGTCCATCTCTAAAAACACGTTTCAATTCGCTGTAAATGAAACCGTTCTTCAGCAAATGCAACAGTTTACTTGAGGCATGTTTAATTTACATTTTATTATGTATTTGGAAACATGGGTGTTTCAGCAAAAAAAAAGTTAGCGATTAAATCTATTATTGGAGAACTGAATGCAACTATAAATATCAATAAAATAGATTCCGATAAAAATGCCCCATGCTAACTCCATAAACATTAGACGTTGTCTTAAGGGATAGGTTCGGTATTTTTGAACAAATTCCGTACTGTAAAATACAGAATTGTCCTGTAATCGGAAGGTTAAAAAAAAGGCGTTTCATATTGAACTCATAAGGGACGTGATCACTCTAAGCCCCCCCCCCATCGATCAGGACCTTTATGCATAGCATAAACCATAAAAACCCCTGACCATACCTACTGCAACTGCCATACATGCAGCAGCTATAGATAAAGAAGATGCTCTTATCTAGAGCGACTTACACAACTTTTTTATTTTATTTTTTACAGCATTTACATTGCATCCATTTATACAGCTTGATATATACTGAAGTAATGCAGGATAAGTACCTTGCTCAAGGTGTCCTACCTGGGAAATGAATCTGTGACTTTTAGGTTAGAAGACCAGTTCATTAACCCATCATACTACACTGTGTTGATTTCTCCGAGCTATCTAGACCTGGACATGATTACCTTTCAGCTCCCATACTGTAGGCCTTTCGTGTTACACAAGGGACGAGTCAGTTAGAAGGAATGTACCTTTCTTCAGTTATAGGCGGCCTGCATACGTCAGGCAGGTACGCGGTTGTCACCAAACATATGAAAGGCTTGCTGGAAAAAAAAAAGGCGGTTCAAAACACACAGCTGATGAGTGAGGTTACTGGCATCCCTGATAGCTTTTCAGGTATGTGATATTTCAGAATGGCACGTTATCATTATCGAAGTACGTGAAATTTTAAAACAGTTCTCATTGTTTAAGCCCTGCACACAGTGTGACTTCGGCACGTTGTGTGTTTTTTAATGCGCCAGTTTATTTTAAATGCTATGAAAAAAGGAGTGCACATTTTATGTTTCCAGAATGTCAGTTTTTCCAAAGTCAAAAGAAGCTTTTATGAGCAGATTTTATATGGTAGCTTATCTTTTAAGCTGTGACTTTATATCAGACTGTATCACATGCTATTTTTCTAACTATAGCTATGCTAGTGGCCTGTAACCATGACCTGTTAATCATCCGATTAACATAGGTAGATGTTTTTACTTTAACAGCAATATGTTTAATCCCTTTTCCATACATATCCAGTTTACCTGAGAATTGTACGATCACTTTCTCTTTCGGCTAGAAACACACAAGTCCTGTTAGCTTTTCAGGGTACCTTGTTACTATTTTTAAACTTTCACTGATGGTCGAAAATGCGTCCCCTACTTTGTAGAGATGTGTACATTCCTGTAAATAAGATGAGTTTATTAGTAGTATGGTAAGATAGTAATCTGTATTATTGCTAAGTGCCTTTTCTGTCTGTCTTATGCTGTTATGATTTGTGTATTTCTTGTGGTGCCTCCCTCTGTCTACGCTGTCTGACTAACATACAGGTTATTCACCCAACTTCTTTATTCATCAGACCCTTAAAGCATCCTGTAATTTTCCTCATGAAATAAAAGTATAAAGCAAAGTGAAAAAAAAAGTGTGTGTGTGTGTGTGTGTGTATGCTTTTGTCGTTGCATAAAACATAAAAAGATGTTTGTAAATATAGTAATACCTTACAGTGCATGACGGATAGGTCCATTTTTGTCAGCAAGACTGGACCCTGAAAATTTTAATGAATAAGCAGATTTTATGACTGGAATATTTGGGAAAAATGACTCAGCAAATGAGAAATTTCTATGAAAAATCGGTCACTATGGGCGCTTAGTACATGACAACCAGTTCCCAAGGTGTTTATCAGTAACCTTGTCATCACACGTCATAAAGTTAAAACTCAACTAATGTTGCCTGGCAAACTGATCACAATAGACCAGGCCAGAGGCAGTAACTAATGTAAACTGAAACTTAAAACGCATAATTCCCGGCACACCAGGCCAATGGGAAGCTTGGGCTGTAGTTATGGAAACGCTAGGGCTTCGCTCCACAACAGTACTATATGGGGGAGGTATTTAGGTGAAGGAACTTTTGACTATGCTGCACTCCTTAAGGACTGCTCTCACTGATCACACTGGTCACCCCAGCCGCCGCAGGACTCAGTTCGTAAAAGAGCGCGATTAACGGGTGAGGGTTAAGGCGTGCCGCGTCATGGGGTGCAACACCAGTAAAGGAGCAATAGTGGTGGACCCCTCCAAAAAACCAGAGGAGCACCCGGAGGGAATGAACTCGGCCAGGAGCTCGGTGGCGGAGGGCAAGGATGGGAAGGAGAAGGATAAGAAGAAGTGTGGAAAGGAGAAGGATGGGAAAGAGAAGGATGAGAAGGAGAAGGGCTCCAGTTGAAGGCCGGTCATTCCACCTCTCTTCGGCTTCATGCTCTCCCAAAGGTGATCTTTTCTCATCTTTCATTTTGCCAGCATAGGACAGGAAAAGCCATTTTGTGCGTCAGCATTAAATGCGTTTGTCGAGATGCCGCCAACGCAATCTTTGTAAAAACTTTTATCGGCATAATCTTCCAAAGTCTTTGCTGCTGACTATATGAAGTCACGATCCAATAGTCAGCCAATATTTATTGTTCCAAGATATAGGCCTACATAATTCACAACATTTGAAATTACAGCATGTTCAAGAATACATACCACAGGTTATTAGAAATTATCTAGAAGTACACAAGTTCAACCGAGTTGTCACTGAAATGAAGTGTCCCTGTTTTAGCCTTTCGGCGATGAAGACATGGCATGGCTGCCCGGAGAGGAAGTGACGATGCTGGAACACTGACTGTGTGCGATGTCCTTTATCAATAAACCCCTGTTGTTGCTGGAGCTGGACACACCTTCAATTCAGCACAATCCCTCCAACAGTCTGTGCGCCATTTGTAAATAAAAATGTAGCTAATAGCTTCCCTGTGATTGTTGCCAATCTCAATCCCTTTCACTGATTTTACCAATTCATGAATTCATGGCACATGCAACGAGAAAAATGTCAGTTAATTAGTTGTGATATTGTACAGTCCACTGTAAGAAATGTACTTGCCAGTTAATTAGAAATGGGAAGCTATCGTGGAAGTTTGTGGCAAAGTGTAACAACAAAATGGTGTCTGTTTTTTATGAACATTAAATGTAATTGGACATAAGACCTGCTTGCCAAAAAAAAGTTGTATTTTTGATTTGTGCCATATAATAAATTTTATGTTGACATTAGTCCCCATAGTTCACTGTTAAGATCTACTGCACCTGTTTAGATTAATTAAACTGTTCACTTTAATTTTAGGAAAAAGTTTAAACTGGTTTTGTATGGTATGCATGGGACAGACTTGTTGTAGAGAAGAGTATTATAGAAAATAATACAAATGTAGGTTACATAAAGTCTCCTATTTTAACTGCAATCGTGTGGATGCAATTCGTCTTCTGAAGTCTATTGGATTTTTATATACAGGTTTCTTCTATTGTGGATGTTCAAATAATAAACAATGACCCTGAACGCAAACAAAATTTGGGTAGAAAGTTTCTGTTACGTGACTGATATTATAATACACATATCAAGTTCAGAATCCAGAAGAATGACACAGTTCTGACATTTTTTTGCCCCCCAGACACACACCCATACCCACACACACATTTAGGATGCCTAAGTGTATTCCACAGTGTCCAAAGATAATCCGTGCTATCAATTCAGGGGTCAGGCGAGGACACTTCATGTAGCCTACAGCTCAACAGGCAGATTTATGGCAGACAGTATGGGGTCACTGGTGCGTGATAAAATTCTATAATCCCAATTTCACTTTGCAAAATGGCAATTGGACTGTGCTATTACAATGGTGGTGAAAATTCTCACGAAAATCCAGCCACTGACCCCAACCACTAATCACCTGTCTGCAGGGCTGCCCAACCCTGTTCCTGGAGATCTACCGGACTGTAGGTTTTTACTCACTACCAAAGCACACAACATTATTCAACAGCTAGAGATCTCGGGTTGCAAATTAGTCGAGTCAGTGCCAAATTAGGGTTGAAATTAAAACCTACAAGACGGTAGATATCCAGGAATAGGGTTAGGCAGTCGTGCCTACCTGTTTCCATAACTACAGCCACCTACATTTAAAGTAATATTTGGTTTAAATTTAAATAGATATCCAATATAACTATACTCTCTTAAATGCAGTAGTGAAAGTAATTTAAATCTTACATGTAGTCCTAATTGTGCACACCTGGAAATTAGGTAGGCTAGCCACAAAACGGTCGAGGTAGCAAAACTGAGAGGTTTGCCCACAAATCTAGTGAAATGCAAAGGTGAAGAATTACCTTTGATTTTTTTTCTAGCATTGAAAATTTAACATGTAGCCTACAATGCACAGTGCTAAATTAATTGCGGCTATCACTTTTCGGTGGCTTGGGTTCACGAGCAGTGTTAATATTGTTAAGAATGCGCAACGATTTGCTTGTTAGTTATATGCATGTTAAATGACGACGGCGCCGTGACCTATTTGTTACAGGTCAATGTTTGAGATACAATATGTGAAAAATAATTTGTGAAAGGACTGTATAAATAATTTTATTGATAACATTTGTCACATCTATTGCAGGAAAGTGAAGTTTTTTTTTTTTAACTCGTCGTAGGCGTTGCTGATACATTTCCTGTATCAGGCCTACTGTTCCGGACTGGTGACAAAAACTGGCTCAAAGTTCTGGTAGGTAGCCTAATACTGTATCGTTTTCGCTATTTTCGTATAATTATCTGTGCCTAAGTTGTTTCATGTCCGTTTACCCTATTTATAAATAAACAGCTTGAATCAAAGCACCACTTGTCACAAACACAAACATATATGAGTTGAAAGGCCAGCTAACCTTATTTTCTTCATTGTGGGAAAACTAGAAGACCATCGCCGGTTAGCCTAGCCGCACGGCAAGCCTACTTATAGACGGACACCCTCATTCAAAGCCTGCGAGAGTAGAAAATAAACTGTACCGATATCGTCGCCCACTGCCGAATTGGCCCATTTTATGCACTCGGACAGGGTGATGTTTATTAAACTCTGGCGGGGCGGTGTAGCTGGTTACTGCTTTGTGAGGCTGTAAAAAGTTTGCAATGAAACAGGTGAAGTAAGAAGATGATGACGGGGAAGTTTGATTTTGCCCCGAGGAAAGACTTCTCACCTGGCTCATCTTTGCCCGAATGTGCAAAATCCATCGGTTAGTCTGTAATTTTTCTCTCGTGCTTGGCCTTTTTTGTAGTTCACTATGTAGTAGTTTATTTAAACATTTACATGTTTAAGATGGCTCGGAATGTACTCATAATTATTTGTCAGTGAAATAGACAGGGGCTTTATGGATACACATAATTCCCAGGGTTAAATCTGGCCACCACTGTCCTATACTACAATATTTTATGCATTTTGGTACACAAATTATGTACTATTGTTTTACAGTGCATTTTTAATGCATTTGGGCCTCATACTGCAGGTTATGGGCCTTATGTGATCCACAAGCTACAGATTGCCTAGCACTAAAATATACCATGTGTTTTCTGTCTATGTTTGATATCCACTAGAGGGCGCTCCTGTAGTATGATAGAAAAACACCTTTGACTGTTGAGCTCATTGGGTTGGACTTTTATCTGAGAAAAACCCATAAATTGAATTTAGTTGTTTATGCTTGGATTTTTCCTTGAGCTCTGCACTATTCAAGTCTGGCACAGGAAAGGAGGTTAGGCAAATGCAGTAATATAATATTAATATAGTAAAAAAAAAAAAAAGTAATATTTTAGTTTCTACGAAGGAGATCAACAAGGCTTTGCTTTCCATAGTTTTTCCTTAGAATTGAGTTGGAAAAAATAAAATTTAATACATGCTTGTTTGATTGACAGCATGCTAAACTGCAGTTTTATTGTTTCACTAATGAATGTGATTGGAGGCAAGCATTGTATGAATTTTCACTTTCTTTTTTGTGAGAATATTGTTTTGAGATCATGATCATTTCCACCTCATATAGTGTTTGTTGCATTTATAAACTTGCCTACATGAATGTATGAAGCTGTCTCGCCTCATGTTCATGTTAATGGTGCGTCCTTTTAAGATTGAAAGTGAAAGCTTTGAAGGTGAAATGTTACAAAATCCTTTGAAAAAAACTGAAGACAAGAACTGTACAGTTTGAGTTTGAGTTTCGTGTGATCAGTGAAGATTAAGCTAGAGTACCATCATAATGAGGTCTGTACCCACTATCAGTGAATCCACAGTGGAAGTGATACTATGGTAGCTGTGAGTACTTAATCTGCATTTCTTCAGTATATATCCAGCTGTATGAATGGATGCAATGTAAATGTATAAGTAAAATAGTAAATTGTGTAAGTCGCTCTGGATAAGCATTCTGCTAAATACCTGTAATGTATTGTAGGACTGATATGCCCATGTCACTAGGATGAAGCTGAGAGTGACGGTTCTCGTCTGTAACCAACCCCAGCCCTGTACACACTAATCAGTCTAACACACTATGAAGGATACTGTAGTTCACCTAAATGTACAGGTCACTCTCTCTATGGGCATTTAGCAGACGCTCTTATCCAGAGCGACTTACATTGTAACCAATTATACACCTGGATATATACTGGAGGTTAAGTGTCAACGGCAATGTCTTACCGGGAATCGAACCTGCAACCTTTAGGTTACAAGACCAACTCCTTAGCCATTATACTACACTGCTGCCAGTTTTCACCCATCTCACTTGCGCTAGTCTGCTTCTGGGTTCAGGCCTGATCCGGATATAATAATCATGTAATCAGCGATCATCAACAGATGCTCAGCCTGTCAAGCATAACCCCACAAAAAATGAATTTCTTATCATTCATGGACTTAAGATTCTGGGCAGCGATGTCACTGTTACAGAAGTCTTTGATTCAGACGTCCTTTTATCGATTAAAGAACACGAGAAGGGGAATAAAAGTAAACCGGTCGACACTGCCCAAAAACTCACGGGGGGGGGGGGTCAGCCACTGTGTGTAATGGAGCTCATTCCGTTTACCGTAAACACTGCGTCTAATGTGTGCGTTTTTACGTTTATTACCGTCAAATTGACTTATCAGACAAGCGGCGGGGGAAAAAAAGCACAGTGTTCTAAAAAGGCATAATGTGTCTGTCTGAGGAGATGTATGAGAAGCACTTTGTTGAGGCTGGGGGTAAAAAAAACATATGCGCTACGGCTTTTTAAAAATTTCAGATTTGAGATATAACTTCATTCATTCCATTTGCAATCGATTAGTCTGCCTGCTTCCGGAGAGAAAAGATGTTCCACTACCTTACTATCAATTAATTACGAAGCAGGCGAGAACGCAAATGATCTTTTCTGTTACATTTAGGGTAGTTGGAACATTGATTTTTTTTTTTTTTTTAAATATGGATGTTTTCCTTTCCAGAAAATGATAGTTATAGTGCTGCTATAGTGCAATAAGACCATTGTTTTCTGGAAATGAATGGAGATTTGAGGCAGTCGTATGGAAGCTCAGCTATTGACCTGATGATAAAAGGCATGTTATTGTGCGGCAGATGTAAACTCATACGCATCATTTCCAGACATTAGGTTGGCACCATAGCATCTTTACAGTTTGAGCACTAGACTGTACAGGGAAGGGAGAACAGCTGGGTAATGGGCATCAGCATTAATTTTACAAATGGGGGAAAAAAATAGGCTAATGGTCTTCATTTTCACTAATGTTTGACATTGAAAAGCAATGTTAATTAGTCTAATCTGGAAAAGATTAATAAAGAAGCAAAAGCAGGTGGTCAAAAGATGAGAAAATGGGTCATACATGAGTTGACCTATATTCTGTAGAGGAGGCAACTTGATGTCTGTGATGCTGCGTATGTCTCAGCTCTCCTGAAATTAATTATCCGACAGGTTTTATTTAAAGCTTTCAATTCTTGACTTCGGTTTAACGGTCCTGAAAATAGTGGGATATCCTACTTGTGGATATGAGGCGTGTTTCTGTATTGAAAACAAACGGGCAAAACTAAAACACATATTCTCTCGGCAATCCATTTTGAAGACGAGGGAGAGGCGTGTGAGGGTATAAACACGGTAGGTATTTTTGCTCTGAATGGTAATTTCTGCGACTGATCCTCTGTGTAAATATTCACAGTAACTGCTTAGTGTGTTCGTCGTATTTGCCGAATGTCACATGTAATGGCCTTGACTGTAGGATCTGGAATTAATATGTCCACACTCGCCCACATGCACCAGAACAAGTAATAGGCAGTAAAGTATTTCACACATAAAACGTTCCTGAAAGGGCTTTTGCTGAGAAATGTCACAAACAGAATAATGAACAAGCCAAAATAGACAAATCAAATTGCCATTGTTTCTCATCTCAGTTAGCCATGAAATGCTGTGCTGATCTTTGTATAATTGATTGAGGTTGTGATACTGAATATTAAAGCCTTGGATTTTTTTTTTCTTTGGGGACGGGGGGGGTGGTGGTGGGGGGCTGATACCACTCTCATTAAATTGAGGTCCATAATTGATTGTCATGGCCCCTAGCCGCAGCTCTCACAAAGGGCTTTGATGTGATGGTTCATATCCAGATGATTGAACACAAATAGAAAAGGCTCTGTGGCTGTACCATTACACAACTCGCTTCACGGTAAAAGATGAGGCCTGCCAAAAAGGCCTGTCTGCTTTCATCCAGAGAGCCAGGGAGAGAGAGAGAGAAAAAAATCCCTTTTTAAGTTTATTGTGATTTTGAAGCCATCCATAACCTTGGAATGCTCAGTCATGCACTATATGCGAACCTGTATGAGAAATTCAAACATTAAAATTACTCCATCAAATTACTGTTTAACCAAGCCATTTCATATAGAGGGGATGAGGGTGAGTATGGTGTTATCAAGTTTCAACTGTGCAGAAAGGATAGACACAGACAGAGCCCTCTAGCTAAAATGTGATGTTCATTTGCAGAAAATGTGATATTTGTATTACATTTTATGTGGAAATGAGACTGGTCTTACTGGATGAAAATGCTACATTCCACTGCATAGTCCTATCCAAAGTTTGTCAGGAAGGAAATAAATGAATAGTAAGTGACTTACTGTACATCCATGATTCATGCATCCATTATCTATATCCGCTTATCCTGAGCAGGGTCGCAGAGGGTGCTGGAGCCTATCCCAGCGTGCACTGGGGGAGAGGCCAGGAATACACCCTGGACAGGCCGCCATTCTATTGCAGGGCACACCATTCACTCACACACTAATACCTATGGGCAATTTGGAGTCTTCAATTTGCCTACCTGCATGTCTTTGGACTGTGGGAGGAGACCGGAGTACCCGGAGGAACACCCACGCAGACACAGGGAGAACATGCAAACTCCACACAGAAAGGCCCCAAGCCAGCAAATGGCTGTAGAGTACAGTAGTGGTACAGGTACCTGAAGCGTAGTGCTAGATGATCTCTATGCAGGTGTCTCCATACAAAATAGCAAGCCCAGGTGTGCTGAACAACAACATCTCCTTGTCCAACATTTTCATTTTCTTGAGTTCATATATAAAATGGCCACCTTGAAACTGACATGTTTATCTGCAGCCATGAAATGAACTACTTCTTTCAGGCTTGTAAGATGTTGTGTAGGAGGTGTACAGTACATCACATAATATGAAAAATGTCTTTTTTATGATTGCTGTTTGCAGGTGTGTTACTTGTTCTTATTTGAAATATGGACAAAGACTGAAAACAGAAGGCCACTCTGGGCACACAATCAGTCAATGACCGTAACAAGGCCATAAAGATTTATCAATGCTTTTAGCCTCAAACCAAACTCTCTTCCCATGTTTTATTCTTCTGTAGTAATAGACATCCTTGGCTTCATTGTAAAGCCTTTTACTTGCTGTGATTTTGTTATTTATGCGTAGTTTCATTTTATTGATGGTGAATAAACTGTGGTCTATAATTGTAACATAAACTTAAATTATTTTCTAGGCCCGAGACTTAAATGCAGCTGTATTAGTTCGAAGGCTCTTAAGAGGGAAACGGCTTTCTGCCGCTTGTTAAATCTTTCCTTCAAAATAAGGTCAAGTTCCAGGAATGCTTGTGTGGGTGCGTTTATTGTAAACACGTTTCTGAAATGTGAAATTTAATCGTACATCTCCTCTGTCCTCAGCTTGCAGTCACCAGTCACGTCCGGTCCCAACCTTGAAGCCTTGAACGTTTGTGTTCCAAAGGCCCAGCATTTACAGCTCCAAAAAATAAATTAATAAATAAATAAAACGGAATCGGAAAGCACGGGATCCAGATGCCACGAACGGGGAAACGTGCTGACATTTGAACTCCGGTAGCTGAGTGATGGGATTACGTGCTGGTGTTCCACCTGAGATGCAGAGAGCCTGATTAGTTTGAGTCCGCAGCCTGTGGGAACTTGTGTGAGGCTGCTTGTGTGCAGCTCTGTGCCCCCTTTTTTTTCTTTTTGTTCCTCAGATCAAATCTGGCCAAGGTGAAGGATTATGAGTGGTAAGGATGGTGGCAGCTGCAAAGCAATTATGCGAAACCCTTTGCGTGGTAAAATAAATACGCCGCAGTGCCAGGCCTCGCGATCGCTTGTCTCTCAGATTTGATTTGCTTGCGCTGAGCGGGGGTACGGTCCATTCAAAGCAGAGGGAGAACAGGGCTAAACGCATGCTAAATGTCATTCATTCTGCGGCACGTTCCGAAGGTGACCTTAAAATATCGTCTGCGGGCTATTGTGAGTGTGGCCGACCGGATTTGACAAAAATGCCAAATTTCATATGAAAGGGAATATATATTATAGTTTTAGCTCTTTGGGCTGGGGAAACCAAATTGTTATGAGGCCAGTGGGGAGGGGCTTTACAGCAGGATCTACATTGGGGGTCAGATTTGTGCCCCTGTGTGGATCAGAGAGGTGTGTCAGTACTATGTACTCTCACTGCTATGACTGGAAGGGGGGGAGGGGGCAGGTGTAAATTCTTTAGTAAATCGCAAGTCTGTCATCACAAGATTCTGTGTGTCTGATGACATCAGCTTGGTCAAAAAGACATTTCACTCGTCTGGAACAATATTGGACAAGAAATGATGGGTTTTTAAAAAAAATTGAAGACATGCAGCGCATGCCTGATGTTTTTAGTGCAGGTTAGCATGCGGGTAATGGCGAGTTGAACCTTCGCAAACCGCGTTGTCTGTCTGTGGTCATGGCTTAGCGAATGTGTGTGAATGCTTCTGCCAGGGTGCAGATGGTAGATAACCGTGCTGGGCCTTGATTACATTTGACCGCTACATTATCTGACCTCATTGAAAAGAAAATAATTGGTGCACAAGCACTTATCAGCAGCAGTGCAGTTTCAGTGTGATAACTGAAAGCTCTTTTTTTTCTTTTTTTTTTAGCTATGTTATTAATGCCGTTTAATATTTACCTGCTCTCTTCAGGGAAATGGCAGTATTCATGTTTGGGCACTTCAAAAGCTGAATGTTGCTGTCTTTTGTATGTGGTTGTATTTGTTGTAAATGCATTCTGAATGGATCTCAAAAATAGTTGCAATCATCTGCATGCATTTTTCATGAGAATTCCTTTTCTGTCTCTGAAGACATTTCTGCTTTTTTGTGTAGGGAAACAGCATGGATTGATGTGGCCTTTTGAAAGCTTTGGGAAAGAGCTTTAGACCGAATATCTGCAATCACAGCGCTGTTATTGGGTTTGAAACATTTTTGCTCATTTTTAATAGCATTACCCAGCAGGGCCTGGTAGAGCTCTGTTTCTGATTAATAGGCTGGATCATGTTTTGTGTCTTTTTTAAAACGCATTATACATTCTGACAAATCCAAAATGTGAAATTATAAATAATAGCATTACAAGAATGGAGGCATTGCAGATGTTGCTGTGGTTTAGCTGTTGGCTGACCTGCCCCAGGGAGGGACGTCATCTAATAATGCAGTCTGTAATAAAGCTGGATATTTTGTTATTGTTAATATATTATATTGCCCGTATTGTTCATATGAGCAGTGTGCTGTTTCTCTGTTGTGGCAGCCCTGAGCACCAGCTGGCTTGACAGGGATGAGGGGGAAAGATGTTCCCTGTTTGGCTTACATAATTCCACAATAACTGAGGCAGCCTTTATCTCTTAATTGTATCTGCCTTGCTGTACAGTACGTGCGCCTCATTACTGGAATCCCATCGACCCGAATCCAGCAGGAGTGGGAGAGCAGTTCTCTCCAAGGCATGTCTTTGCACTGTGACATACAATACTTATGCTGTATCCCATTGTGTAGATTAGAACATGATTCAGTGAATGAAGTTGTGTTGGAATGCAAACATTGATATTTGTCTGGGTATTTATCCTAGTTTTTAAAGTTTTCATGTTTTTAATAATCATGATAGTGATTTTGTAGTTTTTCCTGGTTAGTGTTGATGTGATCTTTGTGAACTGAATGGGGGTGGTAATGGTCTCTTTGGGGTAGACGTGAAATCTATATCGTGTCCTCAGGGCTTCCAAGCAGCTAGATCTGGTAGCCCAGATATATGAACAAGCATACTGGTCAGTATATTTATCTATGTTTGTGCTATTGTACAGAAAACATCATAAACTTGCTTCTTTTAGCATTATCTTAAGGATGTATAGTTTAATTTTCAAAATGGATGTAGGTTTCTTGTTGAAATGAGATGGCATAGCCACTGCGCATAGGCTATAGCTTGCTAACATAACTTAGATATTCCTGAAGATTAAGGCTCCTGTTTCTGTGGTCACATTAAAAAAAATGATTGGATGATATAATACCATGATTCCTATGGTTATAGGCAATAATATGGGTATGTTGAGTGTGATTTCAGTAGTTCCTCTCCTATTAAAATATGCGTCAGTGATTTGCCATATTAGAAACTCCCAACTACCAGTCTAATCATGGAAGAACCAATTGAAGTTCCCCCCCTACAGAAATGATAAGTAGTCTCAGCCAATCAGAGGATTTGTTGATACCCCTGGCTTTGTCCACGCTGCTCTTAGCCATTAACACACAGGCAGCGGCTGTAGTGGTTTCCATAGCAGTAATTAAAATGCTAATTAAAATGTTTTGTCTCCCTAATGAGCTTGCAGAAGGAGCACAGTCATAACTGACTGCTTTTGAATCTATTTAAATTGCCTTATGGCTCACAGAATGAGCTTGGCGTGATATATCGAGTGACCAGAGTACCACCTTTGCTAAGTTGCTCAGTAAACATAGTAAAAACTCATTTCCCCACTGCATTTGCTCATAATGGAAAGATGTTTTTTTTTGTTTTGTTTTTTTGGAACGATCTGCTTTCCAGTTTAGCTTGATTATAATGAAAATATGTCCACATAAAATAGGTTGTTTTGCAGCATGAATGGGGAAATTGTTAAGACCCGCTGTAATCAAAGCACTCATTTTACCGTAATTATGTGAACAAGAACAGATGTTTCCAGACGTCGCATGTGCAACTCCTAATTGAAAGTGGTGGCCTGTATTAAATATGATGAGTCAGTTAAATAGAGGCAGTATTAACGCAATTGTGTGTGTGTGTGTGTGTGTGTGTGTGTAATCCAATGTGGATCCCTGGAGTGTTAATGAAAGCGGTGCAGATGGGGATCCTTTTAGAGTCCGTTGTGATGGAGCTTGTGGGTACCGCTGGCCCATTTGCTTTGCAGGACCGGTGAAGTGTCAGTGGTTTCATTTTACGGCGTGCAGTTTTTCCTCTGATTTCCCTCCGGAATGGAGCACTGGAGGATGTCAAACATCTGCTGAGATACACTCAGAGATACATACAATTCTCCACCCCCCCCCTCACTTTTTATCAGCGCTTCAGTATGACGGTGTTCATAGTCGGCTACTGTATCGAAATACCCAGCCTATTTCTGTGTGTTGCGTGCTGGGTCTTTCTTTAGCGTGGGTCACACTCTCTGGGGATTGGCTGACTAAAGCCCTTTTTAAATTGACCACCGTTGCCAGCTGGCAGCCCTGGAAGAAAGAGGCCTGCCAGCCCGTAATGATTCAGAAACGTGTCCTGAAAGGAGCACTGATGTGTATTATATTGCACACTCACTCTTTTTTCTGGGCATGCTACTCCTCTATTCATACCGTTTATCATTTCTACATCAAGCGCAGGGGCTCACTAGAGCCTAGGCCCTTTTGATTTCTCACGTGTTCACATGTGGGACAACTAGGAAGTTCTGAGAGAGAGGGTCTGGTTAAGCACAAAGATAGCAGCACTGGGCAGGTATCCGGGTAATGAATGGCAGCACATTGATGTGTGAAGGTGTGAATACCAAATGGACTGCCAGTATTCATCCTGGATTACTTGGTTATGTCTTGGATTATATTATTACATCTTGGATCAGTTTATTCTCTTTGTGTTCCAGCCGTGTTTGTACATCGCTTACCCCTAATCGGGGAACCCCCTTCTTCTCCGTTGGATTGTTAAAATATCCAATGAGGAAGAATCTCACGGCAAATCTGCTACCACAATGCCGTGCTCTGCTATTGAAGAGGAGTGATTTAGAAAGTTTGAGTGTTACATTGCCTGAATGAGGCACCAATTCCACACCGCTGATTTGAACTACAACCACCAAGAACTGAAAATACTCTAGTCAACATTTAGTCACTAAATATTGGTCAGATTTGATATTTTTTCTTTTTTAAATTATGTTCCTCATTTTAGCAGAGGTAGTCACATGAGTTTTGCCATCATGGTACTAGATGATGTCTTGGAATATCTGAAAATATTTTTTGGAAATGGCAATTTTTCAGCTAGCAGTCAAAAAAGTCACCTTAATGTTTGAATGCAACATATAATTGTATGCATATGTAGTTTATATGTACCTAGTTGTTTCAGAGATATTATTTAAAAGCACAGTAAGGTTTAATGGAGAAGCATAGAAATCTGCTGGAATTTCACAATAAAGTGGGACCGCGTGCCAGTACAATTGAAATGCACAACATCCCTCTGCACAAAATGGCTGCATTTTTGTGGATGTTGTTGGTTTTTTTTTTTTTGCTGTTCTCTTAGGTGTTTTTAACTTTTCTTTTCATCAGTGGCAGTCATGAATAATTTGATTTCCTAATAGCCGGTTTGTGTTGTGAGCGTGAGATCATTTTTTTCCTCCACAGTATCTTGATGTTTCCATTTGATTATCTGTATATTTGAACATCTACGCTGCATAATGTGTTTTTTGTATTCTCATTTTGAATCAGAATCATTTGGTCCATCGTGTCAGCTCCTATTTCATGCAAATGAAATTGAGAACCCTGTGAGACATTAGATGAGAATGAGGCAATAGACTGTGAAATGTGATAAAAATCCAAGGAAGAGAAAATGCTGTAGCAAAAAAAAAAAAAACTGCTTCATGATTTAAAAAAAAAAAAAAAAAAAACATTAAAAAAAAAAAACCTAAATGTACTCCCAGTGAATTTGTTGGAGCGATTTCAAAAGCTGGATCAAGATTGGCCGTTTTCCTGCAGAACCAGCCTGCCATCTGCCTTCGCTTCACTCCGAGCCTGACCCCTGCTGTTCTCCAGCCTGTTTGGCCCAGGTCTCCCCTCTGGAATCATGGGATGTTTTGTTAAGAGCCTTCGCGACGCGAACCGACCGCGCTCCCTCTTTGGCACCGGCGGTAGCCAAACGTGTAATCCGAACCAGATCTTTTCTTCAGCTCTTTCATTGGACGCCCAGAGTTCCATTAGTAAATGTCAGATCTGTCATGTTGCAAATTTTTTGAAAGGAAATGAAGACAGGGGAAAAAAAAAAAAAAAGAACGAACAAAACAAACACAGCTGTTTCCAATTAGGGTTTTACAAGGCGTTGATACGCCAGTAATTATGGGATTATGAACATGTAACTGTGTGCAGCTTTTGGTCTTTGGTTTGTGAATCTTTACGGGGAAACTGTTCAGTATGACCAAAATGCTCCACAGCGATGCTTTCATATTTATGTCACTGTCTTCAGCGTTGATAATTATTTCTGCTGACAGTTAGAGTGCTTAAAAAAGCACCAGTAGTGCGCTTGTTTCAGAATTGCACCATGTTTTCTCCCACGAACACATTGTATAGCTTTCCTAGCGGTGCTGTACATATACAGTATCTTAGGGGAAGGTTAGACGAGGCCTGTACGGATTCGGGGGTGGATAAACATACGGTTGGTTTCGTAAAGGAGACAGACTCATACAATGAGTGCATGGCTACATCTATCATGGCTGCACTGTCATTCTTCTTAAACTAATCAGAGTGGCTTGCACCCCCATCCCCCCCCCCAACGTCCTGATGGTAAAGGGACTTTGACTGTCAGCCTGCTGTACCTGCTGGAGTGGAGGGTTTAATTGATTTTCAGCGTGTTGTGGTGCTCAGCTTGCCTGGCGCAGAAATGTCTGGGGGGTACTTGTGTACGGACGTGTTGGGGAAAGGGAGTAGTCCCTCTGTCGGCTGTACTATCAGTCCAGTCCCCGAACCCTGGTGTCGCGCAGATTTTAACCGCACCCGGCTCGCCGAGTCGGACACGGCTCCCTGGTGGTGGGGACGATGCCGGCCCGGCGGTATGTTCACTAATGCTGGGTGTAAATACACTGACTCACAGTGCGGCTGGAGCAGGGCGTATGTTCACTGATGCTGTGTATAAATACACTGACTCACAGTGCTGCTGGAGCAGGGCGTATGTTCACTGATGCTGGGTGTAAATACACTGACTCACAGTGGGGCTGGAGCAGGGCGTATGTCCACTGATGCTGTGTATAAATACACTGACTCACAGTGCTGCTGGAGCAGGGCGTATGTCCACTGATGCTGGGTGTAAATACACTGACTCACAGTGGGGCTGGAGCAGGGCGTATGTTCACTGATGCTGGGTGTAAATACACTGACTCACAGTGGGGCTGGAGCAGGGCGTATGTTCACTGATGCTGGGTGTAAATACACTGACTCACAGTGCTGCTGGAGCAGGGCGTATGTTCACTGATGCTGGGTGTAAATACACTGACTCACAGTGCTGCTGGAGCAGGGCGTATGTTCACTGATGCTGTGTGTAAATACACTGACTCACAGTGGGGCTGGAGCAGGGCGTATGTCCACTGATGCTGTGTATAAATACACTGACTCACAGTGCTGCTGGAGCAGGGCGTATGTTCACTGATGCTGGGTGTAAGTACACTGACTCACAGTGCTGCTGGAGCAGGGCGTATGTTCACTGATGCTGGGTATAAATACACTGACTCACAGTGCTGCTGGTGCAGGGCGTATGCCCACTGATGCTGGGTGTAAATACACTGACTCACAGTGCTGCTGGAGCAGGGCGTATGTTCACTGATGCTGTGTGTAAATACACTGACTCACAGTGGGGCTGGAGCAGGGCGTATGTCCACTGATGCTGTGTATAAATACACTGACTCACAGTGCTGCTGGAGCAGGGCGTATGTTCATTGATGCTGGGTGTAAATAGACTGACTCACAGTGCCCGGGCTTTGAGAACCCCTGTCTGTTTGAATCTGCGTACAGAACCCCTCCCCAACCTTATAGTGCACACAATAGTATTTCAGTGCTGGGCTGGATTTAGTTTATTATAGTGGTGTGTTTACCTGAATGTGCCAGGTATCTGGAAGATTAATTTTAAATTATCCCTTATAATTGATTAATGAGTGGTTTAGAAAAATAAAATATGCTTTCCAACCTGGACTGTGTTTACCAAACATTTGGTACATAATCAAACTAGCATCATAAGGGCATTATTTTAGTGTGAGGTGTTTCTCAACAATCACAACGGATAAGATGGCTTTCACACATGATGTTATGAATATTATTATTAGTGATATATTATTAATAATTGGCATTGATAGTGCTCAGCATTATAATTGTTGTAAATTACAAGCAGTCAAGATAGAGCTTATTTACACTCTGAATATATAGCTCCATAAATGCATATATAGACGGGCAAGTCACATTACAGGTGCCTCAATAATATTGCATGTATTATGGTAGTACTTGTGTCTTTGTAATGACATTTTAAATCTGGAGTCCACTTGTGCTGCTGATTTTGTTTTTGGCAAATGCCAGTGCAGTATGTGCTTGTGTCTAGCGTCTGTGATATCTTGTTGTAAATTCAATGTGGTGTATCACTTTCAAACTGAACAATGCATAAAAATAATTCCCCAGTTTTATCATGAACTGTAGACATAATACAGAAGAAGAAATCTTTGTGTTACATGCAGTGAGTATAAAAATATCTACACTATATGACCAAAAGTATCTGTACACCCCTTGGTCTGGGGCTGTTTTTCATGGTTTGGGTTAGGCCCCTCAGTTCCAAAACTTAATGCTACAGCATACAATCGCATTCTAGAAGATTCTGTGCTTCCCCAACAGTTTGGGGAAGGCCCTTTCCTGTTTCAGCATGACAATGCCCCCAGGCACACAGCGGGGTCCATATAGAAATGATTTTGTCGAGATCAGTGTAGAAGTACTTGACTGGCCTGTACAGAGCCCTGACCTCAACCCCATCCAACACCTTTGGGATCAATTGGAAAGCCAACTGTGGGCCAGGCCTAATTGCCCAATCAGTGCCTGACCTCATCAATGCTCTTCTGACTGAATAGAAGCAAATCCCTGCAGCAATGCTCCAACATCTAGTAAAAAGCCTTCCCAGAAGAGTGGTTGTTATAGCAGCAAAACGTTGACCAACTTCATATTAATGCCCATAATTTTGGATGAAATGTTGGATGTCAGATGTTCACATTCTTTTGGCCATGTAGTGTATTAGTCAAGTCAAGGATTACTTATAACAACAGTAGGAATGCTAGAGTTCATCGTGCTTTGTGAAGCAACCGTATTCATCTATGGGTGGGCAACAGAGAAACTGTATTGTGAAGGCTGTGTCTGGATTTTATTTCATTTTATTACTAGATCTGTCAGTAATCTATTTAGGAAAAGTAAAATGTAAACGGGTCTGTTGTGAACCTGTATAATCTGTGTTGGGGCTAAATATCTTATGCCTATATCTCCAGTCCAGGATCCTTCTGGAATCCATCTAGCTCATGACAGAGCGTGCCGCTCAAAGCTTCATTTCATTTTCAGGAGCTGATTGGCATTCCTTCCTCGCTTCCGAAAGTGTAAGATTGCTGTGTTCGAGATAGCTGTCACCCCATCAACATATAGCTTATTCGTTTGTTTGAGTGCGAAAGTATCGTTTTCAAGCTTATTATTGCCACAGGGTTAGCATTTATTTCTTGAATTGAAAATGTTTTCCCTGCTGCAAACCGAGCTTTTCAAAAGCGGGCTTGATTAGTATGGGCTGCTGGAAGGGCTGTGTAGAATATTAATGGAGTTCCAACAAGCGAGAAGCTGTCTCTCACTTGCCCTGTGTAGCAGCAAAGAAACCATGTCCTCTGGAGACAGACAGCAGATGAAGTGATCAGATGTTCACCTCTCCTGATAAAAGGAGAAGTCTGAGTTAACTAGAAATTGATATATTTTGCTGTGTGATTGCTGCCATGATTGAAAGACTATAAGGAATATCCATGTTTTTTTCTCATTAGCCCTGCCTGTAGCCTTGCATCATATGGAAAAAATTGCTGCGATGAACAAGTTAACTCGATGGCAAAAAGTTGAATCGTCCAGCTGAAACTTTTTTTCCTACGTTAATGATAATCATGATAATATCATCGATGGCCAAAAGACACAAAAAGCGTTTGATATCCCCTTTGTATATAACGGTTTTTCTCAGCAAATGAATGTCCTAGCAAGACTTGGCACCTTTATTTATAATTTCTTGCATATTCAGATATAAATTTGTCAAGATTGCAATTACTGTATGGACGAAAAAAGATCAACGTTTTGGTTATTTCTGTTATTGCAGGTAATTTCCTGCTTTATTGTTGAGTGATTTCCTTTCTGTGATTTCATTTAAAATGATGGCAGAATTAATAATGGCAATAATTTATTGCATTTTATTCCTCCTGTCATATGCTGGTAAATCTCAAAGCACTTTCGGGACTGAAAAGCATGAGGCAACATTTGAAAACGACAAACACAAAACAACAGAAAAGCAAGAGTGTGAATAAATCGAGGTAGCTTTACCCATACAGGGACACTGACAAGTCACAAATTTTGTTTGCCCCTCCCCCTACCTCACCGGTTGATAGTTCTTTACATTACATTACATTATAGGCATTTAGCTGACGCTCTTATCCAGAGCGACTTACAACAGTGTAACCAAACTCAGGATCAAGTCCACTTAAGTCCATTGAACAAAATGCAGATAAAAAGCCTTTACTATGATATTATATACTATAATAATATATACTATAATAATATATATATAAGAGTATACCACTCTTTTTTTATTTTAATATTGCGTCATTGACTTGTGAGAGATGAGCGCTTTAAGAGGATTTGAAAGTGGGAGTATAAGGGCTGTTAAAAAAAGGAAAAAAAAAAAGCTTTTGGATGCTGATTTGTCTTCAGCCCTGATATGACAACTGTACCCCTGGGCCTTGGTACATAGAATGACTGGCCACAAATTAGCTACGTAGCTAGCTAATTATCAAGGATTTGTGCTAGCATTTCCATCTTGCACTTAATGCATTTAGTTTAGACAGGAACAACAATAGGACTATAATAGGTTTAACCATCTTAACATAGTCATATCAAATTGTTTAAACTTTCCTGCAAAATATGCTTTTCATAATATTCAGATAATAAAAAGTTACCCTGGTATGTAGCGGTATAATAATGTAGAGTTAGTCACCGCTAGTCTCTGATGTGGGTAAAACACAAATGCATGTACTGCACACGGATGACTTGAAGATTCATTTCCCATCTGAAAGTGTAATGTAATCATTTTATTTCACTTAACTGCGGCACTTTACATTTAAAAAAAAACCTCAGATCACTACGATGATATGATATGGGAGCCAACTGATTTTTTTTTCTCTCCCACAAACCAATGAGACATTTTTAATTTGGGATCATTTAAAAAAAAAAAAAAACTTTTTGGTTGTCTTTGATTGAGCGTGGCCCGCTGTGGATCTCGATTCTCAGCGCTGTCGGAGCACGCTCTGGCGCGGGTGGCACTGAGCTCTCGAGCACGCCACTTGAAGATAAACGATAAAAAAATTAAAAAAACGAAGTTGTCTGAAGACCTCTGATGAATTGTCCTCTGGCACGTTTTAATCTGGCCCTGCTGGAGTCGACAGGACGCCACAGGACCGGCCTTCATTTCCATATCTCCCGCTTCTGCCAGTGTAAATGGGATGAAATCGCTATCAGCGGGCCGCATTAGTTTGCATTTGAGAGGCAATTCTGACCCGCTGCAAACAATGGTGATACAGCACAATAAAATACCGGGATTTGCTGGCGGCTGGAGGGTGTCCAGTGGTTTCCTTGCAGCTGGGAAACACTTTGTCCAGATTGTCGGGATCCATTTCATTCCAGCAACCAGAGTTTGTTTCATTTTCCAAGTACAAAAAAGCGGGAAGATAAAAAAGAAGAGGGCCGTAGAGGGCTCTGGGAAAAAAGAAAGAAAGAAAGAAAGAAAGAGTTTAGTGTACACTCTGTCCTTTGCGATAATGAATGCTTTGTCAGGGAGAATCCATCTGCGGTCACTCGGGGGGAGGAAATGTCAGGGAAAGTTATGGTTTGTTGGCTTTTAACCCGCGTGGATCGGGCCCGCAAAGTAATTGAAGTACAGAAAATGTCATGTTGTGTTCCACCTCATCTATTTGTGTAGCTGTCTGCTGGAAAAAATAGAAATATTACCTGGGCAACGCCGTGCCCAGCGAGCAGCGTGCTGCGACTCGCACTGCAAAAAGAGGTTTTCTGGAAGGGGGGTACGGGTAGGGGAGCATAAATACATTTAAATTTAAAGGCATCTATTACGGTACCCCCCTCCACTTAAATATAGTGAGAGGTACAGAGGAGCATGCAGATCTCCCTTCCCGATTCCAGTGCTACGGTATAAAGTGACCGGTTTCCGCAGCTGGACGTCCCGATGCTTGTTGTAAGGAACGTCGGAGCTGGCAGGAGCGCTGAGCCCGTGTACGAGAGAGAGAGGGGGCACTTCCAGCAAAGGGACGGCAGAAAGAACTGTTATTAATAACTCTGGGAGCCATTTTCTCCTGAGATGAAAGCCTCACCGGGAGGCCATTACTCATTGTCCCTGCTGGGTGCGGGTTATGGAAAAGTGCGCATCGATAACAGCAGCAGCGGCAGCTTTCTGAGGTCTTTAAGCTGTAGTTTTTATCCTGGGCGCATCTCGCAGGGACACACCAGCCAAGGGCTTGGAGACTCCTGATAAGGACCAGCCGTGGTCCTCCACCACACCACAGGCACTTCCTCCTGCTGTAAGGGATGTCCCCTGTTCAGCACTGTGCCTTGATTGATCAGCTCTGCTAAACATCAATGCATGTCTGGAAAGCAGACTTTTTTTTTTTTTAGTAGTAGTAGTCATTGAGGGTGCAAACGGTATAACAATGTTGATATCAAAGTGTATGGACCATTGGGTAAGATTTGGGGAAGAGCTGTGGGATTTCCAGAGTTATACCATTTGTGAATAAATCCAATTGAGAATAAATCCAATTGAGAATTTACAAACCTGTAGTTTTTGTGACCAAATGCTTCACTACACCAAACATACTAGGGATACAAATTCCTGAAGTAATTTAGAAAGGATTTTCACTCTAAATATATACCTCCTCTAAGAAAAGTGTATTTAAACCCTTGAACTCTAGGGGGCTTTTGGGGGCTTTTGGCCGTTTTTCACTATCTTCACTATATATATATATTTTTTTTTACAGTTTTTTACATGATAATTAAAATGCCTGCCTAGCTTTCTACCTTAGTAAAACTGTACTGTACTTTGAATTGCCAAAATACTTAAAGCAAGGAAGATGGATTTATGAAATACTATGATTTTAGAGGGGTAACTGCTTGAACACAGGAGTGAAATATCTCTATGAAATAACTAGTATCTCAGCATTGTTTCTTTCATCACTTGAAAGGAAACCAAAGCCATATCTGATATGGTAACAGTGTTCTCATTCTCATTGTGAAAAGCTGCTAGATTAATGACACCACTATTCTTAGAATCGCCTGACTAGGGGTTCAGATAGTAATCAAATTGAAATGAAAAAAGATGATGAACATAAACATCTTATCTCATATGTTCAAAATAACAACCAAACATAAAGCTGAAAGCTGCAGCATGCTTTCACAGCGCAATAAAACCTTGAATAATGGCTCCCTGGAATAAAATAAAATGATTCACGCTTAATCAAGCCTGAAATGACATTGGCAGATAGCATTACCGATTGTGCCGGCACTGAGATTGGAACACAACTACGTTTAGTGTTGGTAATCAGCACCTGAACTATAAAAATTGGAATGCTATTGGAACCTGGATTGGACCTGTGTGTTATGGTCAGATGAGACCAAAACTGGGTGATAGGTTCTCCACGTCTGCATGTTAAATGCATGGTTTCTGATCTTTTGTGAATTGGTAGTGATAGGAAAAATAAAAGTAGCTGTATTTTAATGTGGCTCACATCATTTCTTGATTTGACTATTTTCAACAGTGTTCTCTGAGTGGCAGTTATTTTAATCCACAACGAGCGGACAGTATTGGTCAACACACCATTCAAGTATGTGTACTAAAGGTTTCATTCTTCATTATTCATTATTTTTATCATTTGAAAAGGTCATTTAAAATGTGAAATATTGAGAAATCAGTGAGTTTCAGGTTTGTTTTTTTTGTTGTTGTGCTTTTTGCATCTTATCGACAACCCTATATAGCACCCCACATACTGAGCCACATTAAAATACAGCAATATTTATTTTTCCATCACTATCGATTCATAATTATAAATACTGTTTCTAACATATTGTATTCATATTTATCATATTGTATTCATATTTATTCACTTTCATACTGTATATACCTTAGCTTTTCATATTCCATATCCTATATTTATATTATACATATGTACATACACCTTACTGCACTTTACTGCTTCTTTTGCACTTCTGGTTAGATGCTAACTGCATTTCGTTGTCTCAGTACGTGCACTCTGTGCAATGACAATAAAGTTGTTTGGTTTGGGTTTCCTTGTGCTTTCTTGCGCTTGTGAAAGCAGCATGTTGCTCAGCAGTACATCTCATCGCTGTATTGTGTTATTGGTGTTACCATGAATAACACACGATTAACATCATTGATTAATTTTGAATGAAGTCAATTGGCACTTTTCCCCCGTAAAGAAACTTACTCAGTATCGTTTATTGAACCTCATTTTTTGCACCGAAGATGGCAGTGAGTATCAAAGGGAAGATCATACAGATGCTATCAGTAAGCAGCGCTCTTGTCTGTCTCCGTAATTTGGAATGCAAAGCGTTCGTGCAGTCAGAATAATGGTCGGTGATGCCATTTGAGAATGCAATTTGTTGGGGCCATAATAGAGGTTAGGTTGTGAATGAATGTTTGAATGTTTTGCTTGTAATTTCTTGCGGAAAGCACATTCAGGACTAGAAAATGAGAAAATGGAGTGTGAATAGGTTTGCTATATGAAACTGACATTTCTGCGTGTTGTTTTTTTATTTTATTTTATTTATTTATTTTTTCATAAATTACAGTACTGTTTTGTTCCAGGCAGTGAGCCATGCTGGTATTGTACACGTTTAAAACTGAGTTAAAGTAAAACATCATTTGGCTGCAGTCCAAGGTACTTTTAATTGGCTTAGATTCTGTCCTTTGGTCTCATTTCCTGTCCCTATATATATACTAAAGAACAGTATTAGTTAAAGAACAAAATTATACATTTGAAATGATATGTCTTATAAATAGGATGGCCCAATTTAGATGCCTCAGTGTTCACAGTCAGCCTGCTATGTCAACACAATGTATGTACATACATACTTATGCACAGTGTATGATACATCTCCTCCATTTAAATGTTTGTGTTTACTTTATTCAAAGGAACTTTGCTGATGGCTGATTTTATTTATGCTAATGGAGAAATCAATGGACTCAGCTGAGTAGGGAAAGGACTACACACCAATACATACAAAATTGAAGAACAGAGCATATGTGTTCAAAGTGTATCAACCTGCCTTATTCCAATACAGTGTGATAAACTCTATTGTACGATAAGGCTAATTTGCTTTAGATTTACCATTTTAGAATTTTGGTATGTTATGATGTATTATGGGTAAATCCCTAAAAATGAACAATAAATGGGCAGTATATAGATAGTTAGCTTGTCGGGCTAGGCAAAGTTCTAGACATCAGGTAGCCTACTAGCTATATACTTTTCCTTTGGCATCATTTGGTTTGTCTTCTGTTACAGGCCCAGACCTCAGCTGAACCCCGGTAAGTTAAATTAACTCTGTTCAAGGTCCAATGAAATCCTCGAAGCAGTTTTGTGTGTGTGAAGTGGGGTGGTGTGAGCAGATAGGGAAAGCTAGCTAATGTGCTGTAATTACTTGTGACTTCACAGAACCCTTGGGAGTGTAATTTTCAGCGCGTTGGGAAAAGACTGATATGAGACTCCACTAGGACCTCCCCTGCTGCTCTCTGCATATATATGAATTGCAGTGTGTCACGTTTGGGTGGATGCTTTTGAGAACAAAAGCCTATGATTAATTTTTGGTGAAGCGCAGACTTGTACCCTGAAGTACTTTTTACTAGGGGTCTATATAATGGTGGCTCTCTATTGGTTAATTGTATTAGCCAACGCCATAGCAGTGGCTTAATACCTTAAAAGTAGAGCCCAGTTTATAATATCAGTTACAATATCGGCAGTGTGGGTTGATTTGCGACTAATGGTATTTTGCAAGGCATAATCTCAAGCAAGGCTGCACATGTTTACTGAAGGATTTTAATGCTCTTGCAGTGCAGTATTGACAGTCCTTTTTAAAGTGCTACTAGTAACTGCCATGTAGGCAGGAAGCATGGAATTAAAACTCCCGTGTCATTTCCTGTCTCCAGAGGCAGTGGTCCTCAGTGTGGGATTCCATGGCGATTACCACTGCCTTTGACTGGAAGTCTGTCCCGCTGCATTGTGGGTACCTGGGGTAATGGAAGCAGACTGTCTCCCAGTTTTTATCTCTCATGTTGGAGGGGATGAGGGACTCCCATGAGCCTCCAGTGGGGATCATCATCATTGTCTCTTGTGGAATAGAGCTATAGAGGGAGTTATGAGCAAGGTTAATTAAGAACTGGCTTAAAAACACTAATTCTAATTGCTAATTTACATGCTGAAAGTATGCGCGTGTGTGTGTGCGCGTGCCCGCATGTGTGTGCATATGTGCATGTGTATGCATGCACGTGTGTGTGCGTGTGTGTGTTTCTGCGTGTGCCAATGTGTGTACATGTGGGTGTTGATCCATGAAGCAGAACGTAATACGGCGAGCATAACATTATTCGTTTATATAATTTTACATCAGCGTATTATCATATCAACAGACATAATTTCATTTACTTTTCACATTGATCCATTACCTAGTAATATACTTGAATTAAATGAATTTCTTAGGATTGTATTGTAGTCATGGACACATAAGTATTACTGTCACTGCATCGGATGAAAATGGGATGAGTCCCTAATGACTGCTAATGAGTAATGATCTTGAGCAGCTGTCTGGTCCTGTCTGTTAAATGCAATCCCTTTGAGAAATAGAAAAGGAAGCAAGCAAAACTGAAATAATAAAAAATGTCTTTCTTTTTAACACTGGGGACATACTTTTACTTGCTGAAATCAGTGTGGTATCAGGGAACTGTATTTGAATTGACGAAGTGACCTTTAAATCTAGAAAGATAAAAAAGAATCATAAAGAAACTGTTTGTCACTACAGGCAGTCCATTTTACTTGATTACAAAAGGTCTTGTCATCTTGTAGTTTGTATTCCAGTACAATTTTGCAATAGTAGAGGCTCTGTCCTCATGACTCACAGCTGCTGGGTGGTTGTGACGATACGAACCTGTCATAGGAAGTAGCCTACTCTCCAAAAAAGTGGGGGTGTTCAACAAAAAAAAAAAGAAACTTAAAAACTACATTTCTGACACGTAACTTGCCTGTCCACAATGCAGCGGTTAAAACACATTTGCTGTACCACAGAAGAAGAGCGTAGCACAGCCTTTATTGTCACCGAGAGAGCGCCGTGTATCTCGTCTGCCTGCGTAATGTAACAGATGACTTGAAACATGGTTCTCATCGCGCTTGTTGATTAGAATATGCGCGGCGTTAACAGACTATGATTAAGCCGGTAAGCTGATATGCGCGATGGCGCTGTCTGGGTTGGGTTTCTCCGCACCGTCCAAATGAAAGCTGTCATCGGCGGGGATAATTTCATGAGATCCAGGCTCCCCTGAAACTGTATCGGGATATCGGGTCCTATCTGGGACGATAGGGCCCGGCGCATAATGGCTAATGGAGATCTGTTGTTGAGACAAGTGTAATGCATACTTCTCTGCAGCCAAATTGAGTCTGTTTATTTTCCCTTCATGTTAACAGGATGAGACGTCTCTGCGGTGCAGATAGTGTAAATGGAGCCTTTGTTATCCCTCCCTCCATTTTCTCCATTTTCTCTCTCTCTCTCTCTACACTCAAATTCTATCTGACTCTTTCAGCTGTTTCATCACAAACCTTCATTTGACCTAGATTTGAGCCTGTGCGCGCGCTGAATCGCAGATGAAATCCCAAGCAAGCGAACGGTACGGTTAGATTTTTATGTCCGTGCATAATTTTTAAAGAAATGTTGTGTAAATATAAAGGCAGTGGCTCAGCTGAGACGGGGCTGAGAAGGCCTGTCCTGTTAAACTGATAGGGCTCCTGGGAAAAGCTGTGGAATCACGGCCATCTTCCAGGGCTTAGGTCAGGGCATGCAGCTGCCAACATGACAACAGCACCGTGAAAGGTTTTATGCTAGTCTGTGCTTGTGTGTGTGTGTGTGTGTGTGTGTGTCTGTGTGTGTGTTGTGTTTGTGTGTGTGTGTGTGTGTGTGAGTGCGTGTGTGTGTGTGCATGTATGTGTGTGTGTGTGTGTGTGGTGTGTTATACAGGATGAATTGGACATGACTGTATGTACATTTAGACTTCTAGTGTTGAAAGAGGGCTATTTTGTTGTTTTAAAAAAGCCCTGAAATATCTTGTGGGGGTTGGGCTTGGGGAGTCAGGTTTAGTTAACATGAAATCCTAAATCAGCAGTGTCTAGTTAATTCCAGTGGCAATTCTTTGATTTTAATTAAAGTGAGATGTTTCCACAAAGTGGACCTGTAGAAGTGTTTTTTTTTATAATAACCTCACAAAGAGACAGATTGGATTTACATATGCTGAGCTCAGTTAGAGTGTTTCATATTATTAGACGGATTGTCAGAGAAAGCACTCATCTTACTGCAACGTAGGCACAGCCCTTCTACCGTGTGAACTGGACATAATGTGTTCATGGCTATAACTGTAAAATGATGAGTATTATACCTTATCGGATCTGCGTTTTGTAGTCGTTCCAATGACCTTTGGTATTCACTTATTGAACGTCGCTTTGGATAAAAGACTCTGCCAAATAAATGTAATGTAATTTTCTTTTTCTGCAACCTTATGTCTAACACAAGATGCCCTGTTTTATTGCAGTGCAGTGATAGACGTGTGGAGCACATGAATTGGAGAAAACACAAATAAAACACCACGAGGAATAGATCAGGATAATGAAGAATTTTATTTGGCTGCAGCATCAAAAAAAAGGAAACATATTCTGATCTGCTGATAGAAATTGATGTGGAAAATATTGTAGTGGGAACTCATTAAACTGTGTCTGTTTACCATCTGTTATGCGCACTCAGAATAAACAATTACCTACTTCACAAGTGGACCAGCAGGTGGCACTAGCATGTTACGTGACTGAGGCAAGCTGTTCTGCTTGGCTGAAGGAGAATTGTTTACCATCATTCAGTTCCACTGCCAATATACAAATAGTAATTATGCTGTTAGAGAAAAAGAAAAAAAGGAAAACACCAGTTAAGAAATTTGTGGCTCGCTTTTGCATACGCTTTCACTACAAAGTTATCGAGGAGCACATGTTGTTTCACAGAGAGCCTGCAGTCAAAAATACAATATTGCTGTCCATGTTGCAAGCTGTTGTGTACTGATGAGACAGACCAGGTTAGCTTATTCATAGGCAGTTTCAGGCACAGCAGTGAAAGGGAATGGCTTCTGTACTGATAGTGTTTGAGGAGGGTTAATGGGATGTACACAAAATGATGGGCCAGCAGCAGGGACATACTTATCATACCCGTTAAAATACAACCTGTGATTCCCAGATAAGGTGTTATGGCAATTTATTCTATAGCATAGCATCACAAGATTTCCATTATCTATTAACATGTATATATATATACTCGCTAAATAATCTGAATGAAATGTAGAGAATCATTTTACTACCACATAAATGGCAGCGAGAAATATTAATTTGCTTCAGTGGTGTTGTGCTATTGGTGAACATTGACTTCACTATCTGCCGGCTAATCTGTCCTGTGTCCTGAGCAAACAGCCATATCGCACCTTGAGCTCACACGCCGGCTCAGCTCTGACAGTTGCAAGGGGACTTAGCTTGTCAGCGCGAGGCTTATATGTTTAGAGCACTAGACTGGATTTATCTGGAAGGGGAGATCTTTTTTGCGGTCGCCATCCCGTTGCAGCTCTGCTCCGTAGCACGGTTTACTGTGTGGCAGCAGCCCTGTAATGGTAACGGCGTTTGGTGTTTATTCTACACACCCGCTGCAGTAACACCACGGGTGCTATACGAGACCCATCGCCGGGCTGAGTGGAGTCAGACGCACGTACGGCCGCAGCGCCTTCTTACAGAATGAGCTAAGCAGCCGTCATTTAATATTGATTTTCGCCCCTCAGCCAAATGTAATAAACACTCCAGAGAAGGTCTGTGGTGTAGTAGCACTCAGATACCGAGGCTCCCATCGCACGTCTGTGATGAAACGCGCGCGCGAATCCTCGCCGCGTCGAGGTGGCGTGATGCTTACGGGGAGCCCGTCCTCCCCCGTTACCCACGGGAGCGGGGTCTCAACTGCCGCCGTTTTGCTCGTTTTTGCCCGTTTCTCTCTGCTAATTTCTGTCTCCTTTGTGGCGGGCGCAACATCCGCCAGTCATATCGGCGATAACGATAACGAGAGTGACGTTTTTAACGAACCCCGATCACTTCATTAATTTTTACAGCTCTCCATTATCTAAATGGGCGTCCTGCTTCTGTCGCGTATTATTTTTTTGTAAACAAGCAAATATCCACCCTGTCCAAACCAATGTTCCCTAGACCGAGGAGCTGGAGTCATCTGTTGCCAAGACGACAGCGAGATTAGATGACAACAGTATGATTTGTGCCCGCTCTCACATTTGAGGAGGTATGCATTGTGTGACTGTGGAGACTGTGTGTGTTCTGTGTGAAGTATCTAGACAGTATCTAGGATTAAAGACTTTGCTCCTTTAATCCAAGATATTATCCCCCATGTTACGTCCTTGACAAAGCTACAGTGGAAACAACAGTAATATACTGTACGGTGGACTGAGGGTACTGTAGATTGTGCTCTTGGCACATGATTAGAATTATGCTTCCACTCCTCAATCATGTAGTGATTCTGTTTTTTTCCCAAAGCAAAAAGACCTCATTAAAACAGGTCAAGGCGACTCACTAATGGTTTCTCTCAGTGCTAATAATAAGAGGTCAGTTTTCAACACGAACAGCGCTGTTCCTTTCATCCAACTATTTGTAATGCATTATTAATGAAGTATCATTAAAAAAAACACATTGAAATGGTCATAATAATTATCCCAGGGCCTGGGTGAAGACACACAACAATCAGAGTGGTAATATTGAATTATTCTCAGAGGGTTATCGCGGCAGAGCCATATTAAACAGGACTAAAACTACAGAGCTCTCACTCCACACGTCACCTGTATTAAGCGTACCCAGTTAGCCCCTCCGCGTAATTTTTTGAAGGGATTCTGGGTAAATTAAAATTTTGATTGGGTGACCTGACTAGTCACTGTATGTAGTGTAGAAGGCCTCGAAGTTGGGAGTTGTCACTGTGTCAAAACTGTCTCTGTTGAGATGTGGCCCTCACACATTTAGTTTTATATTTGTTTTGATGCACTTATTCATATTGTCATTTCCACAGTACCGAGTAAAGCAAACCTCACAGGGTAAGAATCGATCCAGCCACTTCCTTTAACTGTTGTAATTAAGCGCTGAGTCATTAAAATGCTTAACTAACAGGCTGGTATTCATACGGTCAATATTTCAACAGTGTTCTGCATTTTCATGATCATACTTTATCTGAAATATTCTGAAGGTATGCAGCCATAATATTATATGTTTTGATCAATGACACTGTAGAACATTAGGGATGCCCTTATTAAACTTGATAATCAGCTTGATAATATTTGATAATATTCACTTTTGTTAAACCTATTTGGGCATCACGAGACAAGATCGTCAAAAATAAAGCCAAGATGTGTAACTCCATGCTTTTTTTTTTACAGTATCTGGTTTATCAGTTTTCACTCCTCAGTCAAACCCAGCATAGGAAGCTACTGCCTGACTTTCCATGGAGATAACAACCCCAATTAGTTTCCTGTTTCCTGACGTTCACCCATTAAAGCCGAGATCCAGCATCTTGTATTTTTTTTTTTTACATCAAAGTCTATTATTATTTTTCTATTTTCAAATCAACACCTACCCTCAGGATCTCTGAATTTTCTATTTTTCCCCTTCTTCTCACCCTAAGCAAAGATCTTCTCTCTCTGAGCTGGATCATGAGAACTGGTAATACTGCAACAAGAGACAACAAAAGGGAAGATTCTCATTTGCACCCTAGAGATGTCAAATTGTTTATTATCTTTCTTTTATCTTTCTCTTCCTGTCTATGTATTGATTCTATTATTCCGCTATAACGCATGAAACGCAAATCTGAAGCGAGCCGGAGAGTGTTGGTATGGGGGGGGCACATCTCCATATACCATCCTCGCTATGTATCACAAAGCAATAGTTTAAAAATGCATGATCCCTAATGTATAATGTATAATAATGTTTAAAATATAAGATGTTATCCTTTGGGACACGGAGCTGGAGTCCAGGTTATCAGCTCTATTGATCTCAGTTGGGCTTTGAATTAAAAGACGGCGGCAGTAGATCTGAACAGCGACTGAAATAGTTGAATCCTACAGATTTCAGTACAGATATGCAATGAAATAACCATGCGCTCTTCCATAAAAATACAACACAGGCAAGGCTTATCGACCCCCCCCCCCTCCCCCCCCCTTTCAAGCAGCACAGCTTATTCACATTTCTTTTTTACCTACTTTCCTACCAGTGCAGAGTTGCTGGATTATTTTGCCACTGAGATCGTAATCATCTCTGACTTACTAGATTCAGCAGAGGCCCAAACAAGTTTGAATGAATTTCAATTCAGGCTCTCCTCTCCCATTCTAAAGAGACGGGAAAAGGGTGCTCTTTCTCACAGTGGAGCCGTCTTTCCCCCCACCCCACCTTGTCCCAGCTCCAGGGTTTATTAACCTAACATGCCTTTTTTAAAAGGATTTACACACAAAATTAGGTAGTACAGTGTGAAGGCTGCACTTCAGAGACCCTGAGCACTGGTCAATAAGAACCTCCTCCACAAAAACGAACCCGGACCGAAATCTGCCCAACCTTTTGAAGGAAGCATGGCTGACTAATCAAAGGGAGGATCTGAAACGCTATTGATCAGTGCCCGTGATGGGATTCGATTTGGAGGAAGAGAGTCCAGGTGATCCCTCCCCTCCCCCCTTTCTCTGGCTGAAAGTGGGAGCGCCAATTTTCTGTCTCTCCCACAATCCCTGGCACTGCAAACTAGCGTCCTGTTGCATGGAGTGGGTGGCTCTCAGGGTGTATATTTGTTGTCTGTGTTTTTGGGACCATTGCTAACCGCTAAAGTACTGAGTATTAGAAGGGTTGTTTTTCTGCACGTGTTTTGGACACGTTTATTAACATACTCAGTAGTTTGGAAATTCAAGTTTGAAATGGGCTAATTTTATGTCAGCGACCTGCAATTTGTCCTGCAGTAACACAGAAATAATCATTTCCGTGAGTGTCAAATTCACTCGCGGCTTTTCAGTCAATTATTTGTTTATTTTTTTTATTTTTGGAAGACTCATGCTTCCAAGCTAAAGTGTGAAGATAAGACCTATTTACGAAAGGTGAAATAACCTGAGGGGAAGTGTTTATCTTCTGTGCTCTGGTTGCGCCTGTCTTCCAGCGTTCAGCCCACGAGCTGCACTGGGTTGCAGGAGCACTGTATACTGTACGTTAATCAACTGGACTGGGCTAAACTTCCTCTGAAGGTGTAAAAAATATTTCCATTTAAATTCTGAGCCTGAGGAATAACCCAAAATGGGGAAAGAGGCGTTTCAGAGTACGATGTGTCCTGTGTGAAAGGGACTTGCAGAAACGGCACTGAGGATCAATAGCTCTTCCCTGTGTGTTTGTTAAACTGTAGAGGGCAGTTAAGGTTGTGTTGATTCTCTGGCTTTTTGTTGGTATTTATTTTTCCAAGTTTCAATCACATATGTGGTGGTAGACCATAGCTGCTGTAAGCATAGGCCGTAATAAGGGATTTGTATACTGCCACCATTGTACTAAGAAACTGTGTGCAGATAAAGACAAACATTTGCCATTTGACCTTTTTTTGCTATTAAAAATGTAATTTGTCTGTTTTTAGCATTGCTTTTTGTGAGTATTTTCTTACACGCATGGAAAGCAAGACTTGTTGAATACCAACATACTTTGAAAACCGACTTGCCATTGAAAATGCATGCGCTTGTATTGCCAGGTCTCTGTGAGAGTTCTGGTTTGTTGAACAAGCAACTGAAGTTTTGATTTTATTCTTGAGACGGACTTAATTATAGCGCCGTGGCCAAATTCCCACATTCCCGAATCCCTCTCAGCACGTACATTTTCATTTTTGCTTTTACACCGCAAAACATTTCATATAAACAACGATGTTACTGCTACTGTTGTCTGGAGAAGGACGTAGTCCATATGCGGTGGCATGATTTTTCAGACCGGATGCATTTGTGCCTTCCCATCGAGATTTCACTTTCACGCCCCGTTTCATTTATTGTTATTCACCATACCAATACCAGAACCCTGTGTGTGTATTAGTGACACTTTGGTTGTTTTCATTTTCTTTTTCTCTCATTGTCAGGATAAATAGCGCTTGTGCTCCTTTAATATAGTATTTCAATGGTAATACATGGTAATAGCGTGTCTATTTCCATTTGCAGCATGAGCTTGGGGAACAAAATCAAAGACTTCAAAGTTCCAGAAGCGCTTTGGATATGAGCATAGATGCTATTGATGAAGGTGTCGTCATACTAATGAATAATTTGATCAGTTGTGTTATACAATCTGTACATTGCAAAAGAATATATAAATTGTAAATTTCAGTTGAACAATAGACATTCTTGGACATTCAGTCCAGTGAAATCTGTATGAGTGCTGATCTCATGGATTGTCTGGCCATAGGCGACATTAAAATTCCAAGGATTCTGTAGCCTCAATATTCTGCTTTAATTTAGACTATTGCTTTTCAAAAAGCTTAATGATCACAGTGATTTTGTTTATATGTGATGTAAAAATATAAAATTTAAATGCAAACAAAATGTGGGCCTGCTTTTTTCTAAGGAATAATCACAATTGATCTGGCCTATTGACATTCTGAAATTAACCTTTCAGTGCTTACTGCCTCTTTAGAAATTAAATTAAATTAAATTAAGGTTACAAAAAGAAACACGTCTTAAAATTCAAACATCAAGATCATGACACACACTATGTTCTTAGAATCTGATATTATTTCTCTAAACTAGTTAGTGGATGCAGCGAACACGTTCTTTGCAAGAAGTCTGGATCGCCTAACCACAATGTTCCTTTTGAAACTGAGCGCTACAGTTTTGCTCAGTCAACATACGCTACAGTATGTTCTTCAGTGCCCAGGTACCAGTTCATTAGTGACGATACTGTATATGGGTCACTGTGTGCAGGAGCTGAGGCTCTGAGTGAATGGTAATGGAGTAGCACTCTAAGCTTAAAGGACTACAGTGATATGAACAGAAAGGAGGACATGCAAGACCAATTAGGGAGCCCCATACTGCCTATCATATCCATGTACTCAAACAACAAAAAAAAAACCTGCGCTGTGCACAGCACAACACAAAAATATCCCCAAGGGACATTATGTCCCGATTTGTATCAATTAAATAGCTCGATTGTGATGCTAACCGCAGCACCGTATTCAAGAAATAAAGCAAGGGGGTTACTGTGGGTTTTGTTTTCATCTTAATGTATGCACACGTCAATAAATGGGATTTTAATTTAATGGCGATGCAAACAGAGAGAGAGAAAGAGCAGGATCTTCGGTTTGTTCTCAAGGGACCTAAAAATTTGCTTTCTGAAAGAAAAGGCTGCGAAATCGACTTGTACTTTCTTTCTTTGCGGAGCACAAACCGTTTCTGTCGATGGCGAACGTGAATGAAACTTCCCCTCCTTTGTTTTATATTGAAATAACTTTGCAGTGGTTGTACAAGTAGTGCAGCTGCTGTTTTGTCTTTCGAGTCCCCGCTCTTTCTTCAGCACCTGGTTGGCAGAGGTCCTTCTCTGGAAGAGACTGGTGGGTACACCATTATTGCCGTTGTACAGAGTCAGCATCCAGGATGAGGGATTTTGTCTTGATTTCTTGTTGAACTCATCCTTTGAGCGTTGCATCTTTTGTGTGTGCTTTTGCCCCAGGTATGTCTTCAAAGGACCCGGAAGAATCTTACCCGGCATTGTAGACATCATTAGGACGGATTTTACTCTGAAAACAACAAGACTGCTACAGTAGCTTCCAAATTACATCCTTCTTGCCTTTTATGTAATAAATCAATTCTCAAGTCATCCACCTGGAGCGTTAATTACTAATTTATATGAGATTCACAGATCATATTGTGGGGGGATTTCAATGACAACCTTGTAGTTCATGAAGAGCAATTAGCCCAATCTGACTTCGCTAATTAAATACAAGATTGATGGCTGAAAAAACAAAGGATTGTAGACTCTGGCAGTAAGACAAAAGGTTGGTTTTGAAGCTCACCCGTTCTTATGTTTTCCACTTAATCATGAGCTGTGGTAGTCTCCCTACTATGTACATTATATTTACAAGTTGTAAAGTGACATTTTAATTTCTAAAAAGTGTTGTGTGTAGTATTCTAAAGTACAGCTGTTCACTACCAGCAATACTGTGAAATTTCAGTTTTCAGACAAGTATTTTATTTAGAGATGGACCTGTGTGTGCGTGGATACGTGCGTGCATATGTTTGTGTGTATGGACTGAACATAGTTATGGCTAAACATCATTCTGACAATCCAGTCAGATATTATTTTATACGTTAGATATGTAAACTATGTATGATAAGACCCCTTCTATCACTGGTGTTGAGCAATTCACATAGCAGCTGTGATATGTTAACTTTTACACCAAAATGAATTGAAAAAAGGTAAACACTTGCAAAGAGATGCAAATGCAAAGAGAGACTTCCACGCAGGTCTATTAATTATGCATATAATATCTCAGCATGCATTGGGTAACGTAGAAAAATTCTGGTCAGGCCTGAATCATCTCTAATTATGGCTTGTATGTTGCAAGAGGACACCTGGGTGACTTCGAAGGAGGGGTAAAAGCTAATCTATGCTTTGGTGACAAAGTGTCCTGCGACAAAAGCGATGCAAATTCTACCGTCGTGAACCTGCTTATTTTTTTGTAAGGTCGCAGACGCCCGTCAGAAGTGTCACACCGCTGTGATTGGCACTGATGCGAAGGCAAAAAGGTTGCCGTGGCGACGGCGCTAGTTTACTACCACTGCTTGCTCTCACGAACTGTAAATGCAAAACGCAGTCAGACAAAGTTTTGTCAGCAGAAAACTTTGTCACCAAAGAATAAATTAGCCTTACTGCAGAGGTACATTTTGAGAGCTTCAGTGACCAAGACAGATCAACTTTCTCCTGTTTAATGAGTCTAAAGATGATGCCAGCATGGGACTCTGTGGGAAATAAATCATCTGCAAAGGTCAAATTTGGATAGTTATGCCCAGTCCAGCCTTATATCTTCCATCAATTAACAGCAAGAGGCAAAACAGCCAATCGATTGCTGATCATTTGACCGCAAATTTCAGCCTAGGGCAAGAGCCACCAGTTCAGACAAAAACAGCCTATTAAGTGACTGGTATTTCCATTTATTTGTGTGTCTGCCTGTGTTCACGTACATAAATATACTCTGCAGAACATATTCTTATAGAAAACCGTGCTTTAATTTACCGTGTTTTTAACCGCATGTCTGGTCCTCCGTAGGCCATATGCCAACTGCACACCGACACAGAGCAAGTGGGACCGACAGGGGACACAATAAGCACCTCGGGAACAGTAATTCACAGACAGGCCGTGGGCTCGGGTGCGTGCTTCTCCCCCTGTCTGTACATCAGCGGTGCTGCCGTGGCACGACAATAATCAGATGAAACCGTGTTTGATATTTGTTTTTACACTTCACAAAGACGCCCCGGTTTTATTGCTGCCGAATTCAACTGAAGGCATGGCCTGGGAGGCTGGACTGGAATATTAAGTGCGGTGCCTGGGCAATATGGAATATAAATGAGTTTATTTTATACTGCTGAGCTCCACAACCTGACGCAATGACTTCTGTCTTTGTAATAAATCATTCCTATTCCGGCGGCTTTGTACTCTCTCAAAAACCACTGTTTAATACTGTCTGCCAGCTGAAAAAGAAAAAAACCCAAATTGGTTTACATTTGCAGAAAGGTAACTGTGCTTGTAATGGACGGTGTGCTGATGAGAGAGACAGAGTGTAGTTGACTTATTGATGGTAATGAGCCAGGAGATGGGGGAATGTTGCCGTGGCGATGTCAGGTAAAAAAAAAAAAGAAAACCCTGGAGAAATCTCTACCTTGCAGTTAGTGTTGCAGGTTTTCTCTTGTGGAACTTGTTCTTTCCCTCCCTTTTTCTAATGAAAGCAGCGTAGAAATGAAATGCATATTTTGTATGGGTGGCAGATGCAGCAGAGATGTCTTTTTTTATTATTATCCCATCAAGAAGTGCTTGTTGATAGGATGGTAAAATTTAAGTGTGTTGTGTTTTTTTCCCCCCTCATTCTTTGATCTGATGCATTCATATATAGAGCATTTCATACCAGATGAGAAACTTTGGCTGTCAAGCAGATTTTCTCGACTGTGTTCCAATAAAAGAGGAAGTAAAGAAAAACTCAATTTCCATGCCGTGTTTCACTTGTCCTGTTCTCAAACAAATGGCTTTCTCCTCTCCTGGCATGCTCTCCTGTCATGGTAATTCAAAAGGAATAAAGCTTTCGTTTCAGGCTGACAACCAATACCACAGTAGAACTGCTCCGTACCCACCGCCATAAGGCTCAGGGTAAATTACAAATGAGTGTGTGGGAATCCGAGAGAACGTGGATTAGTTTAATTTTTTGACAGAGGCTTCATCGTCTGTCAAAAAAGTAAGTTCAGTCGGAGGCAAGTCAAAGTTATTCTTGAACATATTTTAATAAATCCAAATCTAATGTATTAATGTGCAATAATAAAACATTTTTTTTAAATAGCAAATTAGCTACTTGTAGGGCAGTAGCCTCAGAAGACCTTGGTTGAGGATTTCAGGGAGGTCTGAGGAATTTTAGGCTGTGTAATGTGGTGGAAGCATGGCCAAAAAAGCTTTCTACTCAGTTGAAACAAAATGGCCTAGACCAGCACCGATCCGGTCCTCTTTCAGTTAGCTGACTTGAAGCGCATTGGGCATCTTCTTCTTCGTCATGGCCTAATCCGGTGCTTGCAAGAGAGTATGCCATATATTCTAATGTGAAACTCATACCTTTCTGAAAATAACTCTATTTGAATCAAGGAAAAAAGCATTAGAAAGTCCACTTATTGGCAGATAACATCAGTTAACTCATAGATCATTCCGGTCCTTATAAATAGTTTGCTGATTAGTAAGATTGCACAAGGCCAGACAGATTCTCTGGCTCCTGAGTTTAACATCTGCACTTTAAAAGGAAACTTCTAAAAATGGTTAAGCAGCATACTAATGCTCAAGGCCGTATACGCAGTCAGGGCTGCTCACTGACTGGGCCAAAGTGAGGAAGATGAGCAAGAAATGTATATCTTATATAATGTTTACCCACATGGTCCCAAAGTCACAATTAACTTGTTTTAGCAACCGTTAGTACATTACATTACAGGCATTTAGCAGACGCTCTTATCCAGAGCGACTTACACAACCTTTTTTTTGTTTTCTTTTTTTTTTTTTTAACATATCATTTACATTGCATCTATTTATACAGCTGGATATATACTGAAGCAATGCAGGTTAAGTACCTTGCTCAAGGGTACAATGGCAGTGGTCCTACCCAGGAGTCGAACTTGTGACCTCCAGGTTACAAGGCGAGTTCTTTACCCATTATACTACACTGCCACCAGTGTATGAGTACTAACATAATTAACGTAATGATTATAATTAAAATAGTAAGGAAAGATATGAGGTGGAGGGTGTTCTTGAAAAATAAGAAGCATCAGTAACTCTAGTGTTTTACATTTATAGATGAATGATTTGCCTTGGAGTAATAATACCAGGATGGACCCCAGCATTTGACACTATCTTATTTAAGACAAATGTTCAGTGTAACTTATAGATCTGTCTCTTTAAAAAAAAAAAAAAAGGTAGGCCAGTCTTCAATTTAGTCTGAAATAAAACTAAACTGTGTAAAGCAACCAATCAATTCTTGGACATTACTCATATAAATGTAAAGCATATAAAAATTTAATATTATAATGCATAACTTTGTATTACTGTGGCTTTCTTCAAATCAATCATGTTGGGAAAAAAAAATCCATAATTAAAATTGCTTCCAGGGGAAGATCATTAATGTGTCTTTTTTTTTCCTTCTGAAAATTAAATATGTATTCTGTCTCTGATGAATGGGCTGTATTAAACCGGAATGAGATATTGCCACTATTATGAGAGAGGGCAGGTTATTCATATTGGAATTATAATTATATGTACTGTTTTCTTAGTATTATTGAACTTGAAAATATTCTGACTGATTATAATCATGGTGCAATACATAAAATGTGTTAATGCTCAGTACAGCTGTATGGCTTACTGCTTGCTTGAATAGCAAGACTGGAAGCTAGTAATACCATAGTTGCACCAAATACACTAACAACACAGAATATACAGCATAACGACAATGTTCCAATATTGAAATTTAGATTCATCAATTAGATTCATCAATCTAAACAAATTGATTCTAAATTAAATGCGCAGACAATCCAGACATGGACAATGTTATTGAAACCGGAACCAGCCCAATCCCACTACACAAATAATTTTTTTCCCCCAAAGGTTCCTTCAGGTCAGTTTAAAAAAAAAAAAGTACTTTATATTTGTAGTATTCCAGTGTACATTTGAGGGCTTAATCTTTGTGGCAAAATATTGTAGACCTTTGTTATTGTAACGCTTTGGCTTAGCAGTGTTTGGGGACATTGCTTTTGTAAAGTGAACAGTGCTGCTTTTGTGAAGTGCTGCGGTTTCCCTAGCAATATATTCAGCTGAAAATATGTTATTTGCACTCATTACAATGTTTGAAACAAGTTCAAATCCAACTCATTACATAAATGTTATATATACCATACACTAGGTTAGCACAATATTTGTTTAAAGAGCATCTACAGCCATAATGTCTTTTTAAATGGTCATCGTTTTGCATTACCCTAACACGTATATGATTGTAACTTGAAATGTCGAAATTAAAATTTCTGAAAACAGACAAGCACCAAACAAATCTCAGGGGGACGTGGTTAGCTGGAGGTGCCTCTAATAAGCACATATGGTCAATGGCCTGTAGAAGTCTGACATGCAAGTATTGACGCATGCGTGAGTCCAGCTAGACACTTTCCCTGGCCTCGATTACATCACAGAAGTGCTTTAGAAGCTTATTTTAAAAAATAGTTGTGCCAGGATGCTCAGTGTGAACCCACATGTTTGCGGGGCACCTTTTTGTGTTGAAGAGCTGACACTACTCACCGGATTTGAGGTTCCCAGTTAGGTGCGACAGATCGATAACGGTGCCCCTCGATTTCAGTGCCACGGCTTGGAGTGTCATTACCTGTCCACCTGCACCCATCAGATCACAAGCATGAGAGACAGACGGACTGACACAGCGCTGAACACACTGCTGAACACAGTACTGAACACGCCTCGGAGACACTGCACACTCACTCAACGCAGCCCTTTGCTTGTGTGAATGATGGCCGACAGGCCGCATTATTACTGCGCTGCACTCAATCAGACCGGCTGGTAATTAATCTTCAGCTTTCAGACGGCGTATCCCCGTTGATATTCAGATGGGGCCCCTCTTCAGGCACTGTGGGGTTAGCCTGACCTGTAACGCTTCCAAGCGAAGGGCTGGTGTAATGACAGGCCTGGTCAAAAGACTGCAGATTTTCATCATTTTCAATGGATTAAAAAAAGAAAGACTGAAAGCTATTAATGGCATTCATTGGTGATTGGTACGTGAAGCTCGCCAATGCCAAACCCGTTGAATGTCTTTTATAAGGCTCTTTGTGTTAGGCCCGGTTTTTCCACGCAGAGTACACAATAATTAGCACCGTGCAAAATGTCTCTTCAAGATGCAAAAAGGGTGAACCGCGGCATTGTCTCAAAGCAGTTATAGCACGATGATTCACACGTTCGGCTGACTGCTGATGATCAGGAGTTCAGCCGAAGCTCGGAGATTCCGCGCATGCTATCACGCATGCATGCAGTTCTCACCCCGTAATTGGATCTGAGAGCATCGCTCATTGGGAGTGTCGCATGTTACAGGCCTTGCTCCATCTTCATACAGCAGCTTCATTGTCTTTGATCGTTGATATTCTCCTTAAAGCTGCCCACTTCAAACAGAGGAGAGACGTACCCAAGCCAATAATAATTGCTGTTTCTCGCAAGAAGCTCTTTTTGTTCCACTACGCGATCGATTTAATAGGAAAGATCAATACTTTTAAATAATGTATCTTGTGTACATGTACATGCAGAGCATGTGCATATGGTTCGGAAGCTCAGGGTTAACTGGTGTTTTCTCATCAGGATTATAAAACTGTGGAATTATTCCAAATAATGAGCTTGGGCGGATTCCTTCACAAAGCATGAAGGTGTGAATTATTCATTAGAATTTTAAAGGTCTCATATAACGGCGTAGTAGAAATTATTAAACAATTTTACTTTCATAGGACTCCCACTTGTTCTGTAGTACCTTTTATAGTTGTGGTTTTTTTTAATTTTTTTTTTAAACAAGTTGTAGAGCTCATTTTTTTGTTTTTATAATGATGCGGAAAAGGTCAGGAAGACTTGAAACCAGACAAGATGTGAGCTCAGGACGGTAAGGGAAAAACAATTCTAACATAAGCAATTCATAATTCTGTATTTATGTTTTAAGAAAAATAAATCCGGGCAATGGACCATTGAAAACTCAGTGTGCGATAAATATTTAAGCAGTACACAGACCACTGCTTTAAAAAATGCACTTTGAGGCTGTGAAAAAATTATCATTTTGCAAACCAACTGTCACATTGGATCAGGTCCTGGGAGAACTTCAACTTCTGCTAGAGGCTGCTGGCAGCTCAGCTCTCTGGTAATGAAGAGGTTGTAACTATATCTAGCAAAATGGAAGTCCTTGGAGCAGCTGGAGATTTATAGAGCTACTGCAGAGCACTTTACTGATTCAGTGTACCTACGCTGAATAATTTATCATTGTTTACACAGCACTCCGTCGTAAATGCTCTCCACCATTGCTATTTAGGAGCTTTCTCTCAACATTGGACAGTGGAAAGCTGTGGTAGCTTGCAAACCTCACGGCATTCATTAGAATTAGACAGTATGAACATACGTAGCATAATAAAGACACTGACCGTGACTACTACAACTGCTACTCCTACCGTTACTACTGCTACTGCTGGTACTACTACTACTACTACTACTATTATTACTACTACTGCTACTACTGATACTACTACTACTACTGTTACTACTACTGCTACTAGTACTACTGTTACTAGTAATATTACTACTACTACAGCTACTAGTACTGCTGCTACTATTACTACTACTGCTGCTACTGTTACTACTACTACTACTACTAAGCACTGTTCTGTTATAGTGTTACTTTTTGTTATTAGTATTGTGATCAGCTTTTGTAATTTGGTGATATTTAATTTAGCCACTTTTCTGCTGGAGAAAATGGCTTCTTGGTAGTGAAGGATGCAGTATGCGGTAGTGTGCCATCTCCCTAGTAGCAGTTCTCAGTGGCACCAATCACTCCCCATGTGCAGATGTAGAGAGGTGAGAAAATTTTGATGAGCATCGCTGCAATTTAATTCACTGTGTATCCATTTGGATTTTAATGCTCTTACCATAATAAAATATGAACCTTCATTATCTTTGGCTGCCAAACTGATGCTTTCATTGTAATTAAAAGTGAATGGTGTGATGTCTATTTAGACACGATAATGCAATTTCATCAGATTCTTTAATGGACCCCAGTATCACTGTATTTTCCATTTAAGCCTCAGTAATATGCATCGTTTTGAGTAAATTAAGTAATATTATGATTGCATATCAATCTCTCAGTTCATAGCTGAAATGAAATGGCCATTAGGATGACTGGGAAATGTGTAATGCTACCTGTGGAAACTACATCTTAATGCTGATCATTAGGCTGGCACTCAATAATCTCCAGTTCATTGTGTCTCCTCATCAGTACAGCTTTATGCATTATGAAAATCACTTCTGATTTTTGCACGTGAAATTTATCTTTTGAAAAGTCAGTCCCCTGTGGTGGTTGTAGCTGGAATCTCTGGTCTCAGAAATACTGCAATAATGCAACATTATGAGCTGTTTTATTATTGTTAATTTTAAGCGAAAGGGTAATAATAATTTGTAGACAAATTATAAATTGTTGGAGCATTGCATGAAAGCACGCAATTCGAGACAGTGTATGGAAGCTGTATGAAAAATTAAACCCTCTTGTAGCCTCTTTCCCAAGCCTGCTTCCATGTGTCTTTTTTCCTGTCCATTATGACATGCTCATCTGCTTCATTCACATAGAATTCTCCAATTAAAATAGTCTGATGAGCCCCTCACTTGTGATTAATATCTTGATCTATATATATATATATATATATATATATATATATATATTGTTTAAGCCTGTCTTTCCTGATGGTCTCTCCTTGACATTGCCTCTGTAAAAGTACTGTGGGTGGTGAAAAGCACAGTTTTAGCTGCCTTACTGTATGTCTTCCTGTTTTAGATACTATGTTATTACACTGATCCAGAACCTGTGCCTCTTACTCCCATCCTGCATTTAAAACATTTATTGACGTATCATTTGAAGGCACAACATTCTGTTTTGTAGTCCCACTAAAAAAATCAGGAATTGTCAATTTGCAATAGTTTATTTTTCTGCTGGCTCCTAATTAAATGTTGTAATTGTTGATTCAATCTTGGTGTAATGAGACTGAGCCTCCCGAAAGTATTTCATGGCAAACATTAAGTTGTTCCAGTGCAGTGAAAGCTCTCAAGGTTGGAGTAAACGTATATATGCATGAAAATAAACCCTCTCTTGTTTCAGTGCAAAGCAAATTTTCTTTGCATTTTCTTGCATATATTTTTGGGAAATTTCCTGCACCAAAGATACTGCTTTAGTTTCATTGGTATATAATGGTATAGTAACAGTGCCCCCAGTGTGCTATTATAACAGTGGTACAGTAGCCAGGTTAACAGTGGCTATTCATTTTCCTTTGGTAACTGTGATAACCTGTAAGCTAGCTAGCATGTTAGCTAGTTAAAGCAAAACTATAATTTTGAAGTTATATACCAAAACTGTCCTGTTATTTAGCTAGCAGTTTCATAGGTGCCACCATTCAAGCACTTGGACCAGTCGGAACATATTACCACCAAGTGCATGTGTGATGCTCTAGTGTGTATGGAGTTGGACAGCTGCCAGAACATTTCATGTTACGAAACGTTTTGGCAGCTGTCTAACTCCACACTGGTGCCCCTCCAGTTTTCCATTCCATTTTGTTTGCATGTGAAAGAAACATCTGAGGAATGATAGGGTACCTCATAATATGCGTGTGTACATCTGTCTGTATGCATGTATGTTTGTGTGTGTGTGTGTATGTGTGTATGTGTGTGCGTGTATATATATATATAACATTATCACACAGGACTGGTTTTTCTGTATCACAAATAATTTCGAGTAACTGGTTCAAATAGAAATAACACAGCAGTCAAAAATGCAAACATTTAGCTTCTGTTTTTTTTTTTTGTGAATCTTTGCTAAAATACTTTTTAAATTGGTTTATATAAAACATTTTTTTTAATAACACCGCAGCAATAAAAGGAATCCCAGTCAACCAGCTGTGATTTTTGCGGCTGTACAAAAAAAAAAATAAAACAGGTTTCCAGCTAAACATATTCATGGAACCGGTGCGATATAATGAGCGTGGCCTGGTTTTTTAAATTTTTTTTTTTTAAAACCTTTCGAATTGTAGGTGCTGTAGCTGAAATGGAATCGCCGTGTGTTTGTGTGTTACATGAGTGAGGTCGAATTAAAGCCGGGGCCTCAATTTATTCGAGTGGCCGCGCGGCTATGTCTCTTCAATCGAGTTACCGCCGTGCAATCGCTGTCTATTCAAGGGCCGAGAAATTGAGATTTCAGCCCGAAGCGGTGCCGTGCCGGTGGAGCCAGCCGGCCGGGGGGCGGGGGGGAAACCCAGTACACATCCTGCCAAAGAACATTCAGCCTGCGTCTGTATATATGTGTGTGCACAGCCTAGCGGCGCATAACAATTCAGCAGCGCGTTTCAGCTGCAGACTAACTATAGTGACTGTTTTTTAGGGAAAATTTCTGAAAGGAAAATCAATGGCTCTGAACAACATATATGCTAGAACTTGACAAGCTCTAAAACTATACATATGCTAGGATAGCGTAATGACCTTTAATGCAAGCATAGGGTGTTGACACTTGAATGTACGTACCATTATTGTCGTGTGAAGCAGCGATTACTGCACGTGTAGTTTTAACATTAATTACGCTTCTGAAATACTTTGATTGTAATATTCATTTTAATATCTCGCCAAACATTGTCGATTCATGGGAAGGCACTGCCTAACCCCTGGCATTAAATCATATTAAAGCACAGTGTGCCTGTCCTGTATAGTTAATAACGATGGCAGGTTTTATATTGCTCGGCTGCGGCCTCTCAGGTTCGAGCTCTCAGGCTTCGAGTTATTAAAGCTGGATGTATCGGACAATGGCGCGGGTCACTTTCTGATCGAATTCTAGCCTCCGTCTCTCCCCCTTAGAGGTTTCCCCTCATATTTGCGTATGTTAACAGTATTGTATCGCCATAAAGTGTGTGTGTGTGTGTGTGTGTGTGTGTGTGTGTGTGTGTGTGTGTGTGTGTGTTGGTTGTTGCTATGGCATGCGTTCTCTGTGGACTCACACAGCGGCCCTGGAGGCTTGCTCATTCACACGAGCCCAGCAACCAGATGTTCGGTGCTTGTGCATCAGTTAAGGTTGAGATTAGGGTTTAATAGGCTGTAGCAGTGATGTCATTCCAGCCTGACACGCAGTGATTTAGCGCCTGTGTGCTGCCAGGGAGAAGCTGATTCCCCGTTGTAGATGCACTGGTTGTCTGTTGTCTGTTGTCTCCCATCCCCTTTTGTCTTCCGCACTGCGCTGCAGGGCAGAGGCAGATTCCGGCTTCGGTGTCCCAACTCTAAAAAATCGAACGCGGTTTCTGGTTGTCACGCGCTACCTGGCTTTATTCTTCTGTTGTCGTGGTCATGGGTTGGGGTCCATATGGCACGCATTGTTAGGGTGCCATATGCCGAGGCCACAGTTCCAGGCTGTCGCCTTCGTTTGTGTAATCACTGTGTCCGTTATTAAGGGTGCGCTCATGAGAAATCCATTATGTTTGATAAAATGCTTTTACTTGCGCGGAACAGAATTAAGTTAATTGAAAGTATAGATTATGTAGAGTGCATTTTTTGGTACTGTGGGACCAATTTTGCAAATGAATTGCATAAATTGCAGGTGAAAATAAATCAATGCCTGTCTAACTGTTGCTTTAGAACAGTACTTATATACATATATATATATATATATATATATATATATATATTTGATATATAATATATAATATATCAAAATAATATATTTGTTGAAAGTTTTGCCACCGGGTAAAAAAATTGGACATTTTTTTGTATTTCCTGAACAAACAAACAAACAAAAAAAAAAAACAATCATAAATGCCGGCCTGTCATGCCAGCAGTCCTCAGTCAGTTTGGGAGGGGGCATGTCCATCCGCCCATCCATTATCTATACCCGCTTATCCTGGGCAGGGTCACGGGGGGGTGCTGGAACCTATCCCAGCATGCATTGGGCGGGACACAGGAAGAGGGGGGCATGTTTGTGAGTGAAACGTTTACTGGCAGATAATGGACCTTTTCACTCTGTAATATATCAGCGGATCCGTTACTATGTTACACAGTTACTATGCTGGTGGTTTTGCACAATGCTGGTACAGTCAGATTCCACGTGCCTGACTGATAGAAACTTCTGCACACCAAAACTCCGTGAGTGATGCTATGGGTCAGCTGTCCCTGGCACAGTCACGACCTCAGACTTCAGAGCAGAGCGCATCGCTCCTGAGCAGGTACCTCAGCTGGATATGCCACCCAGGACTCCCTCTAGTTGATCATTTACTGTATGTGGTTTCCCCTTTTGTTCACATTTTTCTGGCTTAAGAAACATAGCAGAAAACAACACCTAAAACTGCAGAAGTGTGATGCTTTCCATTGAAAGTTCACAGAAATTTTTTATATGCGCTTCTGTAACCCTTTGAATGTGACTGATGAAACAAAGCTCTTATGTGTGTCAAACACTGCTTGTAAAGTGGATGCTTGAAGCAATAGAATTTGTAATACATGGAATGTTGGACATCTGGACACTGTATCTGTACGTTTGAACTTATGTTTGATCATAAGAGCCTAGAAATTCGAAAAAATGTATGTGTGCACTTTATTTTATCCAAGACTTTTTAAGCATTTATTATATAGCACCTTTGATAAAAATTTTACCCAGTGTATGTTCTGTCTTTTGATCTTCTGGTCAGGAATTTTTGTTTTTGTTTAATTCTTTTTCTGTTTTGGTTCTCTTATCACTAGGAAGTCACTAAAAACAATTCATCATTTCAGAAGATATTGTACTTTGATAATTATACTATATTGGTCAGTACTAATATTGTCTGGAAGAAGCATTAATGCTTTTTCACCGTGATTTTTCCAGTTTTTTTGTATTGAAGCATTTGAGTTGAGAGGTTTTGAGATCTGAATGACCAATGGTATTTATTAGTGTATTTACTGAAATCCGTTGATGCATTAATAATCATTTTTCCAGTATAATGTTAGTAATACTATAAGCCTTCCATGCTTCAGGATTGGAGTTAGATTTACTACATCTTGTTCATGGTGTTACAGGGTAGTTGTGATGTTAGATATAATAAAGCTGTGGTCTTTTCATATACTTCTGGTGTTATCAGGATGCTGAGTCTTTGACAGAATGACAAATGACACCTCTCTCCCGTCATACATTGTAAAACGCAGAACACAACCCAACCATGGACCGATGTTTGATATCCCTTTGCTTCGTAATCTTTTGTCAAACAATTTGCTCGGCCAAATTACAGCCGCGGCACCGAGATTAGAATTCGGTGGGACACTAATGGCGAATGTAGCTTTGAGAAAATATCATTAAATCCCACATCAGATTTCTGTGCAGCAATGTAGTGCTCATTTCCTAGTCCATCATTTTTTCCCCCCCAGTGAAATGACTGCATTGAACAGCAGTGAAACGGAATGAATGTCATGTCATGCTGAATTTATTTATTTTTTGTTTGTTTTCCCCCCCCCCCCTTTTTGGCTCAGATTGAAGCACAACATCTCTGCTCTAAAGTTAACGGCACCCCCTTTTTAAAGTTGTGGCTCGCACATGGGACATGTCAAAACACACAGAGAAAGAAATATGCAACGTAGCCCCCCCCCGTAGCCAAGTGATGGAAATGGGCGATTGTGACATTTATCGCTCTGGCGGTTGTCTCTGTAAAAGGGCTGACACAAATCAAGCGTCACAATCACAGAGGGGGTCAGGGGGGGCACCGTATCGCAGGCCTCTAAATATGCGCTACGCGGGCCTGCCTCTTTCAGCGAACGGTGTTTGCCGGCCGGCCGGTTCATCGCTAGGTAACGTGTCTTGCTGTACTGTAAAGAGCCCGCTGTGGTGCGCGGCGTCGTTGTGCGGCAAACGCGAAACAAGAGCCGCACCTACGGGGGGCCAAATGTTTACTGTAACCCGGGAAGCTTCGGGTCATCCGATCCCGCGGCCCCGCCCCCTCTTCAGATTGAGATAAGAAAGGAAAAGGGGGGGGGGGGGGTGGGGAGATTCATATCACCCTACAGATGGCAAGCAGAAGCTCAAGCTGGAGGTCTGACAACAAAAACAACCGAGAGAGAGAGGGAGAGAGAGGGAGAGAGGGAGAGAGTGAGAGAGAAAAGAGAGAGAGGGAGAGAAAGAGAGGGAGACAGAGAGAGAGAGAGGGGGGGAGAAGGAGCAAGAGAGAGAGATAGAAAAGGAGGGGGAGAGAGGGAGAGAGAGAGAGCCAGGCTGAGAGCTGAGACCTATCACACAAAAATAATGGACAGGAAAAAAATAATATATCAGCGAGCTGTATTTGATAACTTTTGATTTCCACGAAAATAATAAGAATTTCCATCATCGTGAATGGTTTCTTGGTACTTTTCCCTTGTTTACCTGCCGTTTTGTTCTCATTACATGCAGTGACTGAAGGCCCATTCAGTCAAGGATGACTTGGTGTCTGAAAATTGAAGGGAGAGTTAATGGTAAGGAAAATGTGGAAGTTATAGGCAATAAAAAGGATTTCAAATGTCTGTTGGTAAATATTCAGTGCATATCCAATATCGGTGCATTTGCATTTTCATGAGGTAAGTAACTGAGAGGGTCATGAAGGCAGTGCGAATGTAATGTTTGTTCCGATTGACTCATGCAGTTAACATCAGTTTATATTGTTTTATTTTCCCTTTGTCTTTGTCTCCAACACCAACTCCTCCCTATCTAATCGCAATCCATGACCATAAACTAGTGAAGGTGGAGGGTAAGAGATTGTCTGATTGTGGGGAAAATAATGTATATATAGATACTATATATACATATACATATATATATGTATATATATAGAGAGAGAGAGGTGGGGGAGGGGGGAGAGGGAGAAAAAGAGAGAGGAAGGGAGAGAGAGAGAAAGGAGAGAGAGAGGTAGAGAGAGAGAGAGAGAGAGAGAGAACAAGTATCACTTTAATGATAATAGTTTTGCAGCAAACCAAATTGCTTACATTTTAATGCACCTTATTGTGGCTCTAGCTGTAAGTGGACTGGTCCATTTTCTGAACTAGTCTACTCTTCTGGGTCTCGTGTGTTCTGTAAGTCCACTTCCCTCGCTTGCTCATGACTCTTGTCCTTCCGTCCCCAGTGACTCATAGCCATTGAAAGGCTCTCCTTGTGGCCATGGTTACATATCATGAGGGGGCATGACATCTAGCTTTCTATCATTTCTAATTTGCTCTGTGTCCAATGGTCTCTGCTCCACAGGGCATTTTACTCACGGGTGGTTTTTTTTTGTTTGTTTTTTTTTTTTGTTTTTTTAAATTTTATTTAAATGAACCAATGTCCTGACTTACCCTGGTTATGCTTACATATACATTATCGCAAAAGGGGCGTGGCCTGTGTGTATCATGCAACAACAAATTCCAGTGTTTTGGTCTCACAGCCTCTGTGTCTCTCTTCGTCTCTTGTAATCTTCTGACCCAGGAACTTGCAATATCATTCTCATTCTAGTGTCTGACCTCCTGAATTGGTGCAGGAGGTTTTAGCAATGAGGCAGACCTGCAAATGCCATTGGGCTTGTTTTATATATATATATCGGGCAGGGGAATAAAAGAAAAGTGGAATAAAAAGCCGCTTGTAAATTTTGTGTTTACGTTAGCTATCATTACAAATCCTTTCCAGCCATCTTCATCCAAAGGGTGCACGCTCATGGAATCAGCATTTATGCCATTTCTATTGGCTCAGTCTCTCTCTGGACCACTTCCTATACCCGGTGTAATCCCTGTGATGGACAATCATTTTCAACCACAGCGAAACCTGTAAATCTACATTCATACAAGTATTTGTTTCTTTTTTAACAATTGTACTTGTATTTGTGTTGCTGCATATCTTGTGTTAGAGTGAAAAAAAATGCAATCTTCAGTGGTGTATAAATGACATGTAGCTCGTTGTTTAGACTGGAAGAGGCTGTTAATTTCATTTCATTTTCACGTGGTCCAGTGCGTCCTGCCAGAGATCGCTCTGGACAGAAGGCACTTGAGAAATCTCTGTCCGTCTGAGTGTGGCTCACAGCTGACAGCCTACCCGAAACTCAATAAGAAGATATTCTTTATTTTTTCATGCTCTTTCTATCATTATAGATATGTCACCCCTGATAAGTCAAATTGATTTTTGAAAAGCGCTTATTTGGTGAATGGCGGTTCGCTCCAGGCAGTCAGACGGGGGGGGTGAGGGGGTGGTGGGGCGGGGGCTGGTAAATATGAATGCTGCTGTATGGCTAAGGGCCTTTTGATTGACTTTCTCTCTTTGTCCATGTTTTACAGCTTATGCTGCATAATTTCTAGTGGCTGTAGAAAAGGGTTTGGAAATCTAGACTCTTGCTGTGCTGACCTCTGTCTTGTCCGTGCATAAATGGAGCCGTTTTCCCTGTTAATCTCCCACAAATATTTGGCTGAGATGGTGATACATGTTTTCTGTTGACTGAGGTAAAAAAAAAAAGATCTATTTACATGGATGTATCACCTCTCTTGTGTGACTACTGTTAAAAATAGCATTTCCCCCTGAACTTGTACTGGATTTAATGAGCATACTGGCTACGGAGTAGTGTGCATGTTATTGTGACAGGCATTTGACACTACAGAGCACAGGGCCCTGTCCATGAAGCAGGATTATTGAATTAGCTGGATAGCTGCACTGAGTAAAACCCAGAACCCTCCCAAATCTGGAGCGTGGGCTGAAGTTAAAAGAGGTTTTACTCAGTTATAGTGCAGTTATTCAGCTAACTCAACAATCCTGCTTTGTGAAATACCCCCCCAGTGTTGTATCTTGTTTGTTTGCTGTGTTTGGTGCGTTTTATTTTGACAAGGTTGTTCAAGCTGGCTTGTTCCACAGTATGCTTCAAAAACTACTTCAGCCACACAAAATGGCCTCCGCTCAGGCGCAAATGACCTGCATTATGGTTCCCCATCAGGGCCTGCTGTTGTAAAAGCTATTGCTGCATTTCTTTGGAAAAGGATCCGGCTGATGGTGATTTAAAATGGATGAACATTGATGGTATAGCTAGTGCTCCTTGTTATTATTCCTGGTCTTATTATTGAATCTTGTTTTTACTGTGTTTTCAGCATGATTAAATTTTTTAGCGTTTTTTCTTTTTATATCTTTCTGATGATTTGGGTGCATCATGTTTTAAAAAAAATTTTTTTTTTTTTAATCATTTTTCCACTGTAGATATCCTACTATGAAAGGTGCTCTTCATATTTATAGTAAACACTGGGCTTGTTGCCAGCAGAGTTTTGGTTGGGTGTCCTCCGAGACGATTAGGCAAAATGACCTGAGAAAGGAAAACCCTTTGAAGCGTAAGGATTTTCTGCGGTTGTGTTTGTGACAGTAGGTACAGGTTACCATAGAGACATGAACAGGGAATGACCTGCTTCACATTTGATGTGTTGTTTTTCAGATGAAGTAAGAAAACTTTCCTCTGCCTGGTGCAGATCGATTCCGTTGCTGTCTAATTCTGAAAATGAGAACTAAAACACGTCACAATTCGGGGAAAGCACTTGTGGCAATACAAGTTGAATCCTGACTAAGATTTAAAGTGAACAAGGTGAAAAGGTACATACTGTGTGGCATAGACGTAATAAGCCCTTAAACATCACGTTTATTAGCAATCATTGCTGTGTAACAGACAGCAAGAGATTCACTGCCAAGCAGCAACTGTGTGAAAAGTAATCGTGCCTGCTTGGGATGTGATCTACTCTGATTTGTTGCTGTGTGTGACCAAAAAGGGAAATGGGGGGTTTTCTTCGTGATGTATATCTATTTCATGGTTCACTTACAGGTTCATTATCACGCCACTTTTTCTGATATGTCTAATGACAGATTGATACTTAACATTCTGGCAAAAGAGTCGCTGCGGTGTTTAATCTGTCCCAGAAAACCGACACTCAATTCTCCTCTCAAGGCTCGGCTAATGATGCTATATGTAACCTCAGTTTGGTAGATTTAAGGTTCGCTTTATGACATGAGGCCGGATTAAGTCAGAGTTATTGGGCCGTGACAGACATTATAAACTATATTCAAGGCAGGCCGATGAGTCTGGATTTAATGGAAGTCAAGGTTAAATGGAAATGGTTTTGGTGGAGTCCAGAAAAGTGATAAAGAGTCTCCTTGATGCTGCAGTGTCATCAGCACACACACACACATACACACACATACACACACACAGAAGCATTCTCTTCTATTTGAATGTGTTTACGGTGTCCCCTTCTGTTACTGGGGGCCCTATTGGATTCCAGCATACAGCTGATCGTTTTTTTTCTTTTTTTTTCAAAGAAAGTGTGTGTATGCGTGTATAAACATATATATTATTTCATATAGTCAAATGAAATAATAATAACATGCATTCATTCTGTAACTATACTTTGAAGTTAGATTCCCCCCCCCCCATGTTAAGTCTGTTTATGCAGTGATTTTGTACTCTCAGGAGGGGAGATCAGTGGAGCGATGGAGACATTAGTGCCATTTGGATAATAAGAGCTGTAAATCACGTTTTGATGCAGTGTGTCCGACAGGTGTGAACTGAACGCTGGGAGGCGGGGGGAGGGGGGAGGTCTTGTCGACTGTGGCAGCTGTGTTTGCAGTCTTTGTGTGTATCCCAGGACCTTGTCATATCTTTAATGATTGATGAAGGGGGAGGAAGAATAGTTAAATTGTGTTTACACTAATCCCCGGTGTGACTGACTACACCAGCAGAGGCTCCTGCGTCGCCATTGTTTGCTCTTATCATAGAATTGGCAAAATGCTTGTGAAGCAAACCCACTCCAGCAAACTGATCCATCTGTTTGGCTTTAATGAAGTCAGTATATCCCCCTCTGATAATGATTTACCACACAACCGAGCGGACTGCCCACTACACTCAACGTCTATTTTTATCAAACCGTATTATATGCTTCTGCAATGCTTCACACGCTCACAGGAGATGATAGATGAACCGGTGTATTTCATTCGAAAACGGCTCCACTGAAAATGTAAATGTCAGATTTTCATGATTTTTTTTCTCCTCCCCCATCCTTCAAGTCATGGAAGAAAAAAAATAGTCCTAATATGCTTTTAAAAAAGAGGATTTGAATGAAATCTAATATTCGTTGCTGATTAGGTTTGGGGCACCTGGACATCCACCTTTATCCAAGTGACCCCCCCACCCAAGCCTCTGGTTTAAGGATGTGCATGTGGGCTGCTCTGCATATTTAAGCTCACAAAGCAGCAGTGACCCCCCCCCCCTCCCGCAGGCCAGTATCCCCCATCCCCCCCATCAGCTTATAGCCATCAGCTCTCTGCATTAGTGCCAAATGTGACATGAGGCAAATTAACATTTTTAGTTAACTGTCTTTTTAGATTTGCGATTTTAGTGTGTTACTGAATATTTGGGGAGTATTGGGCCTGTCCAAGGGAATGGACCATTGAGCTGAAAAGGTGCAAACAGAAGTGTTTGTGCTTTGATGGTGCACTCGATGCCCAGCGCACAAATGTCCCAGTGTTTGCATGCTGTAAATGTGCGACAGAGGTTTTTCTTCTTGTGTACACATTTCGCAGGATCCTGTCTGCCTCACCTTTTCTTCTCTGTTTAAACATTGGTGCTAAAGAAGAAAAGCACATTTATTATACCTATCCTAAGATCTGCCACCTCTATAGAAAGTTGTACAGAGAATGTGACTGGCCTCTCACAACCATCGTTAAATAGCATACTGCATCTAAACAAAATGGAAGTTGGCTGTTTTAATTAAAATAATGCAGAGCACAACTGTCAAATAAAAGGAAAAAAGGGTTTTCATTTAAAATGTTTATTTTTTATTTATTTTTTTGCATTTCCCCAAGGAGTTCTATGAAATAATTATTTTCGCCCCAGCTTATAATAATAATAATAATATACCTCAGTGTTATTTTCAGCCCGAAATGTTCACAAAACAGAAGCCTGTGAGCTGTCTGTGTGATTTCAGACAGGTCTTTTTTAATGCACACTGCATCGTTAAGGTTCAAAAACAGCATTAGCATAGCACTTTCTGCACAAACGCAAATCGTGATTTATGTTTGACACAAGGAGGCAGGGCTCCCTCTGCGCTTCTGCCACGTGCGACGTGAGGCCCTGGGAGTCCGACGGATCACGCAGAAGTAATTATTCTCGCCCGTGTCGCAGGGGATGTGACTTCAGCCCCCCGATTCACCCGTGCCTTGTTTTTCGCTGTAAGGTGAATGTGCCAGTGTCTTTTGTGCCAGGCAGCTGGAAACACACAAAACTAGGAGATTCCATTACATTACATTTCATTTATTTAGCAGACGGCTTTTATCCGAAGTGCATATCAAAAGTGCGTATCATGGTCATTGGACAACTACAAAACACAGGTTCCATAAGGTTCCTTAATGTTGTGTGGAATGTCGAAACACACAAAACTGGGAGATTCCATTACATTTAGCAGACGGCTTTTATCCAAAGTGCATATCAAAAGTGCGTATCATGGTCATTGGACAACTACAAAACACAGGTTCCATAAGGTTCCTTAATGTTGTGTGGAATGTCAACATTTTGGCATGTGTAAAAAATAAAATAAAATGAATACAAATACATTTGCATTATTTGAGCATTGTACATTACCAATCTCACTTTTATCTATTTATTTTTGGTATCACGGGGACTGTTCCGGCAATATTTCAATTATTATACAAATTTCTTTGCATTGTATGTGTGCTGTAGAAATACAAAAGTTGAGTACCATAGCAAATAATATCTTGGTTTACAGACAAGCCTACCAGCCTAATAACATTGTTTTGAAATCCTTTTGTAAATTTTATGAATCCTAATGTTTAATTCTTGTTTTTGTATTTTTGCTTAACTATTATTATTGTTTAAAAATGATAGGCTACTTAATTCTGGTTGGTCTGGCAAAGTATACTGTTATAATAACGGGTCTTCTGTATGTGGTTCAATGGGTGTGGCTCTCTCTTTCTCTCTCTCTCTTACAACCCTTTTCTCTGTCTGAAATTGAAGCTTCTACGCATATATGCTTATTTTAGCATTTTTATTTTATTTTATTATATTTTTTAATTTCATGGCTTCGTGGCTCACAGTGATCAGCATTAAAATTAATGTGCATTCCTGACCTTGTTGTGTAATGCAAATGCAAGCTTATTTGCCTGGGAGCCATTTCCATTATCTATCACTCACATTACCTTAATATCCTGGAAATGTGTTCATAATGGACCATCCTTTTTAGCCTATATATGAATCAGAATTGGCTTGTCAGCCATATTGTGCATTAGTCATAGTTATGGCTGGGTGTTTGTCATGGAAAATATTGATAATGTCACCTAGCAGTCAGGCAAAGTTGTCGAAAATCACAGAAAAAGAGGCAGTAATTACTGAGTGCTTTAGAAAACATAAATTTATTAAATTAATTAATACATTGAATGTGCAGCAGTGGGAAATGATTGAACAAGCGCAACTGTGGCAAAAATAACAGGAAGTGCTTGATGTAAAATTCTTAAAAAATCAGCAGGAAGTTGCTGCTAAAAAAACAAATACAAGCACAGTAAATTGATAGGTTGCTGCATTTAATCACTTCTGAAAATGTTGTTAGAAAAAGAGCACATTTAAATTGCATTATTAATATAATAAAACAGGGTGACTGTGTGTCCGCTTCTATTTATTTAAAGTTTGTTTTGGTGTGAGATGTTGTACATTGTGAGGTTTAAGTCTCTAATGGAGTGGTTGTTTTCACTGTAATGGGAGAAGGAGTACTCAGGATCAACACTAGTAACGGGCCACCAAGCATCTGATTGCAGCAACTGACACGGATGGACATCTTGAACCAGAATCTGCACATACTGCCATACTTTATTTCTCCTAGCATTTAGCAATATGCTTGAAATGCTTAGGCCTATAGATATCATACATAAGGCTGACAGTAACCCTCAAAAATCATCCAAAAAGTCTTGGGAAGCACTAAAAACAGGGAAATCGCAGAAATGGCAAAAAAAAAAGAAAATAAATAAAATGGGGCAAGTCAAAGAATGTGTCATAGTCGTGTCAAGATACACTAACGTGCAAGGACTCGTCAAATTCTGCACCAACATCAGATGCACCTTTTATGTAATACTGTATTAATCTCACGAATCCATATCGAACACATGCATTAACCTGTGCCTTACTTTACAATAAATATCTGTGTGTAAGTGCAAGCACTTGTCTGCATTCACCTCAAACAGTACCCAGTACTTTTAATTGTAAATCTTGATTTTAACATTCACAGTGTTGCCCAGCTATTTAAAGGCGCAGTTTATGGATAATGAAAATACCTTAATTGCACCTTTCTCCATGGCTACAGCCCCAGGCCTCTAGAGTAATCAGTATGCATTGAATCTCTCTTCTTGCTTAATGAATAGTAGTTGTACAATGAGAGAACAGAAGAACAAAAAGACATAAGACTCTCTTCACTGTCACGGAGAGGGAAAAAAAGGGCAAACGTAAGGTTCCTTGGTGGCTTACACTGTGGGATAACTGCACGTGCACTCATGAAACGGTACATGTTTCTCTTGGTGATCACAAGACCACTATAAATTAAACATTGCTGATAGCCTTTCCAATTTCTTTTCTTGAATGGATATGAATACTTCATGAGCAAGTTTTACTTCAGGAGCAAAGGGAGAGGGAATGTGTGATTAATAGAAGAATAATGGAATTGTAATAGAAATTAGGTTTTGAATGTACATAATCTACTTTCCCTCTTTTGTTCAAATACAAACCCTTCAGACCCCTTCTCATTTTCATTTTGAGTAATGATACAGTAAATTGAAGTGCTGAGATGGTCAAATTGGGAAAAAATCTAAATATTCAAGACCAATTCAGACATCAGACTAACCTTTTTATCATTCACTTGAGGATAGGTTTGTAATAGATTCCCAGATTGATTAAAATGCTAATTTGTCATAGCAGTGCAGATGTGTCTTGATCAGGAATGAGGTGGCAGTTGGCTTTTTTATGCTATTAAATCTCATACATTCTCATATTAATTTCCCAGTTAATCCAAGGTAATGAAATGTATCAGCGATACGAGCATTTTCTTCTCCATACATCATCTTGTCTTTTTTTCCCCCCTCACCTCCATTCTGATGTTGGCAATATACTGTAGGATTTTCATTTAAGTCTCTTGAAGTAATTTACCTTCCTGCCAGTCTACGTGAATGACCAGTCTCCAAAAAGGTATCAAGCCTTTTGAGAAATCTTGCGGAGAGATCCCATATGATAGAGGTTATGTGCTTTTCAACGGTACAGTCCTAAGAGGAAGTGGAGTGGGATGATGGAATCTTGAGCCCTACGGACCGGTACAAACATGGAACTTACGGAACTCTACAACCCAAGAACTATTGTTCGGAATTACACTTGTCTGTGGGCGGGTATCACTGCTCAGAGTGATCATTTTCCATTTATTTTCTCCTAAATTAACTGTCTGATGCTACAACTAATGCCTGGTCCTTTTAATTTGGCAGTGCTTCCTGTGGGGTGCATTTGTATGTTTGTGGGTCCACGCATGCCTGTACGATACAACCTTTTCAAGGACTTAAGAATGTATTTTTTTTTTTTTTTTTTTGTTTTCTTTTGTTATGTCTAGGTGGAAACTGGAAATTCGGTAGGTATAAATGTTATCGTCCAAACGGAAGAGTGTTTTTATGTACACATTCTCTGTTACGCAGCGCATTTGCTCCGAGATTGCTTCCGACAAGTTCCGAGGATATTTTTTTTTGTCTTGTGTGGAAGCCCTGGTCGTTATATATATCACAGGCCGAGCTGTTTTTAGAATGAAACGCAATGGCTACGACCCTCGGGTTTTAATACTGAGACAACTGAGTGTCCTGGTGTTCACAGTGCCGCGGGCACATAAATATTCCTAACAGTTCTCATTAAACACGAATGTAAAAAAAAGCGCCGTAAAAAAATATTGTACACTCCGTTTATTGGAGAGATAATATAACTCGTAAATCGTGAATTACGTTCCGGTGCATTTGAGTGAATACTGCCATTTTTTGGGCTCCTCTGTCTCCTCCCAGGCTTAGCATCAATGTCTGGAAATTTTTTTATTTTTTTTTATTGTTTTTAAGACAACAGTGAAATTATTTCATGAAATGGTAATGTCAAAGTGTTGAATAATATTGATTGGTGGCACATTCAGGAAGGCACTGCATGGTGCTGAAATCGGAGATGACACAAAACTATTAAGATGAAAGATGTAAGCTACGTGCTTCTGTGATGTTGTCTTTATCCAACAGGGCTGGCTATGATCGAGAACGGCAGAGCTGGCATAGCCTGGAAACAAGACCAAAGGCACAGAAGCAGCAGCCATCTTGTGTTGCTAATTATAGGTTCATTAACAGCTTTAACTGCTGCTAACTCTTACATCAGCCAGGGCCTTGTTTTGATTTAAAAAAAGAACAAGGTTTGTCAAAGCCTTTTATACAAAAACACAATACATTAACATATTGGCATCTAATGTTTTTGCAGAGAAACAACAGACGTCTTCAGTCATGCGGGGAACATGACAGGTGTTCATTTTGATAAATTGGACGGGCGGTTTCCATAATGGTCTGGGTGATTGAGCGGAGACCTTAAAATAGCACTGTCCTCACCCCCCCCCCCCCCCCCCCCCCCCCCAATTTCCTCATTCCCTTTTTTTGCCTCTGGCTCAGATTAATGTGGATTAAGCTTGCCTTTCACACACACCCTGGCTGTTGCCAAACAAACCACTGGGGCCCCGTGTTGTGAAACGAAAGACATCTCCAAACAGAAACCCCACACTGTGAAGGCGCTCTGCTGGTCGCTCCTCACAGGCTTCCTGTACCTGTACCGGGTCAGCGTGGACGCGTCCATCTTTTTTTTGCGATTCGCAGCGAGCGTTACGTAAGCGCAGGTGTGAATGGAGCCATGAAGTTAGCACAGGTGTTGTTGTACGACCCCTTTGAAACTTTGCGTAAATGACATGACATTCTGCTCACATAACATTGCGCAGGATCAATTCTGGACCTTCACCTTCTGCTCAGAATGATCTAGATCTTTGTGAAGCTCAAACTGAAGCATTGTATGCCAACAACCATCCAGCAAACGAGGCGAATGTCATAAGAATGTAGCAAATCTTTGTAAAATGATATGATAATGGATGGTTTTTAGTCAAGTTCCCACATGCATCTAAATAAAATATACAAAAAATATGATAAAAACAAACAAACAACTACATGACCAAGTTCAAACTCTATTTTATGCATAAGCCTATTCATGTCAGTTGCATGTTATATTACGATGACCATGCTATATTAATAGTAAGAATGTTTCTATGTTAGCTATCTATTGGGGGGAAAAAAACAGTTGAATGAAGTACACATTTCAATCATATTATTTTAATAATCAACTTGTGAATGTTTTACTTAAAGTGGAATGTTTGTTTTCAGGGGGATTTTAAGATTTACTTAGCTTATTTGCAAAGATATGCAAAACATATGCAAAATATCAGATACAAATCTCAATATAATCCTGGTTAAATTTTAAAGTATGTCCTCTTTAGAGATTATTTGTGTTATGGTAAAGCATGTAGGCCCGGTGTATGTGTATATGTGTGCATGTGTGTTTTATATTTCCATCTAAATAGTTGTTTGGAGGGAGTGGTTGGTGCTTTTTATATGGCAGGTGCTGATTTTTTGTTTTTATATGGTTTGTCTTGGTTTACAGTGTGCCAGAAACAATAGGCTATTTGTGAGTACCAGAAAGTACATACTGGATATGTGCAGTTAGTTCACAGTAAGGTAGAAGAGTAAGAGCCCCATTTATTGGCCAGCAATAACCCCGTCCCTTGACTTTTGTTTGAGCCACATGGGAGATGTACAGTGCCAAGCAGGGAGCACGCGGAGAGCAGATTGGTAGTTATGTAAAAGCTGTTTGTGTTTTGGCCCCAGAACAAAGCGGTCTACTTCTCATGCCTCATGGTTAATTGAACAGAATAGTTTAGCGGTGCAATTAATTATGATGTGCTGTGAAAATGTATGGCCTGACAGGGAACTGTGGGTAGTAATAACAGAGATTTATTCACTGGTACAGTGTGAGCCCCTTCCAGCAACATTAAATTAATACTTTTATTTTTTTCTCCCTTACGTTCAAATTATAGAAGAAAAGAGGGAAGGAAATTATGTCAGACACATACACAGGGAATCAATGTTGTTCTTGTAGGGACATTGTTAATGTAAAACGGCACAAATTAATCTTGCTAATAGCAGGGCTGACACGCTGGTTCAATATTTTTTTTTTTTCCGAAACCCATAAGATTGATAATATTGCTTGATCCTTATTTACTCCCAGGGAAAAAAAAATGAAGTACTCTGCAGTCTTCTGTTAGCCCCAGGAGGAGGAAAAACAAGGGGAAATTGGTGATCGGTACAGCAAAATAACAAGAATGACTTTTTAGTTTTTTATTTTTGTGAAATAATAGTGTATGCCCAAGCAGGGTTTTGTAATGCTAGTTTAGGAGTAGTAGAACAGGTGTGAAGCAGGGAGTTACTGTAATTTTGCACTGTTATCTATTAAGAGAGCTGGTATTTGTTTAGATCATGTGAATTTAACACCTGGCCATTTGCTCTTGTGTGGTGAGCAGTGTAAGATTTATATATGCTCTTTCATGTCTGTTGAAGTATGTTTGATTAACATCCCTGTGTGTGTGTGTGTGTGCGCGCACGTGCACGTGTGTGTGTACATGTGTAGGTTTATGATTCCCTGGTTGGCTCCTGTACAATTCCACATATTTTTTTGTTTACCCCACAGATGCAGAGGTATTTGTGTGCATTCCCTTGTGGGTAATGAACTGAACAAGGACACATACCTGAAAGGATAAATTCCCTCCAAATAAATAAATAAAAGAAACAATGCAAAGAGTAGAATCGCTGCAAAACCAGGGGATACAGCAGAAGTGCCCCACCCCACTTAGGGGGAGTCACACAAAGGGATGCACTCTTGTACAGAGAGGAACATGTCACAGCTGCTTTTGACTTGGCAACGGGATCAGACCGGAGACGGGGATGTTTGTGCTTTTGCTTTTGGAGCGCAGTTGTCCTTGTGGGCCACCGTACGAATGAGTAGGGCCCACAGAAATTTCTTATCGTGTGACGTTAGAAGCATGTGACTGGTATCTCAACCCTTACAAGGTGTGACTGTTGCCGTTGTACTCTCAGAGATGATTAAATTAAATGCACAGGTGCAAAACATACCACAAAAAAGCATACCACAAAGGATTAATTAGAATTGGTATACATTATTTTATATAATTAATGTCTCACAATGGAATATATGTTTGACAAGAGCCTTGAGAAGAGATTTTAGCTACCTTGCAGTGTTGGGGGGAGGGGGGGGGGGGAGGGAGTTACTTATTACCAAAGAAATCAGGAAAACCTGGTGCTTGCACTACCTAATTTTTTAGATTTACCACCAGTCATTTCAGCATGCGCCCACTCAGAGCAGGGTTTAATCAATCTACATCAGTCTCCAGCAAAGCCTCGGAGCAGGAATTTGGTATGCCTATCATCAGACTTCATGATATTGTACTTTCTGTCATTTGTAATCGAACATTTGTGTTACATTTAGGACCGAACGTAATGGATACAATAGGGATTTTTAAGGGGGTCGAGAAGCATGTGGATGGTAAATGGAAATGGAATCTTCACAATCCTTTATGCCACAACAGAATCATTATTTCAGGAAATAGGCTGTTTGAATCTGAAACATGGTCTGACAAAGGTGCTGACAATTCATTGAACTCAAAATGCTTTCCTTAGTCTTTAGGGGCTGTCTGTTTTTCCAGGTTAATACTTATTTTCTTTAATCTTTGATTGTGGTCATGGGAGGTTAGGTTTTTGTAAACTGTTCTGCTTCTTTTTGTCAATAAAAACATTTGTTTAAAAAAAAAAAAGAAATCTATGGGGACTTAAGAATAAGGGCAGTGTTAAAAGTATGGACCTTATTTATTTATTTTTTTAAATAACAGTGAGAGCTAATAAATATGGACATCACTGGAGTCCCATAACTGCTTATTAATTCTTAACATTGGAATCCAATACAGAACAGATTGCGTGCTGCTAATGCAGCTGTAAATATTTGCTACGGTGTTCAACCGCAGCTCACCGTAGGGATTTACCCTGAGACGGCAAACAGCGGTAGTTGTTCAGGCAGAATGGCTTGATATTTTCCCTCTGTAAAGGTATAGCAGAACCTGCGGGATACAGGCCTCAGAGTTATAGACTGACCCGACGGGATATTGATCCTGGAAGTAACATAAACGATTCCGTGTTTTCGAGCATCCATATCTTGCAACTTATAGATTCTCCTGGTTATTATCACTGCTATGATGATCGCATTAAATACTGATAATAGTGAGCATTAAATGGAAATGAGCCACGCTTTCCATTCGTTGAAATAATCACTGGAAAAAGACACGTCCTTCTATAACTGCACATTGGGTCTATCTAAAATCAGAAAGTTGGTAACAATTTTTCTTGGGTCTTCCACCATACCACTAGGATCATTCCTCGCTTGCTTTGAGCTCACAGTTTGGTACTTTTGTGTCTTTTCTTGATAAATAATTTTCAGTTACTCATCAACACACATAGGTCTACATTCCGTATGATTTTTCAGCTCATAATTTGTAATGTATTTTTTATTGTTTATGAACATGCAATTCAGATATATATTATAATAGCTGTTTAATGTTCTAATGATGTCCTACCCAGGCCTATATTCTATGTTTTTTTAAACTAACCTTCAAAACTGCAAACAACTCATAGTACCAAACCACCCCCCCCCCCATTCCCAAAGGGATCATACCTCGGTGGTTATGCTGTCATATAATTTCTTTTAGACACTGATATGTGGTTTTCGAGGCATGTAGTCCTGTATATTCTCAGGTGTACTTGTGTATTTGTTATGTGTACAGGTTTTGTATGTGTGGTGCTTTACCTGTGGGTATTGCAGCAGTATTTTGATTCACGGCTATGCAAAACATCTAAGCTACAGTGTGTCTATTTGAACAGAATTCTGTATTGTATACAAGGCAAGTAGTTGGCAGAATATGCATGAATTCATGCGTTCCTAATTCATAAAGCATCTTGGCCCTCAGTCTGTCCACCCACACTGTGCTATGTCCTTAACCTTGCCTGAGAAAACAGCACTTGAATTGTTGCTTTCTAAAAAATAACATTCTGACAAATGCACTCATTTGAATGCATGTTGAATTTTTATTGTGGAAGAAAAGATCATAAAACAAAGAGTCAATGCGCATTGTTCAAAGTGCATTGTTCTGTAATCATGCCTTAGAAGGCTGCTACATGCAGCTAATAACTGATTCAAGCAGCTCCTGATCTTTGTAAATCATCATTAAGTAACTGAACATCACTGCTAGTAATGGGCTGTTTGTGCTCCAGATTAGCTTAGATAATTTAGTGCCAAAATTGGCCGTCTTTCGAGTTGCTGATTACAGGGATTTTGTCCTGAAATGGTGGAACAGAAGAAAGAGAAAAAACCCAAGCTGTGTGTTTACCCTGAAACACAGTTATAAAAGATAAGCTAACTATGCTAAATGAATGCTAACTGATTCAGTCTTGCTATTACTTATATTTTTGTAAACCTTCCCTACATCTGGATGCTGAGGGATTAGCAACATCTCAGTCATGAAGGCTAGTCCAGAAACACATCATACTTTTAAATAAAAACAAAAAGAATTGAACTATTAAACTTTCATGTAATCACAGTAAAATAAATAAATAAAAAACATTAAATGTAATGATACTACTTTACCAGAAGCTAGTTATCAAGCAATGTTGATGTTACTATTACTTGAAATAGATGATTCACAAGGGGAGGGGATTCACAAAATGTTCTCTGGTAATGTTGTATTCCACAATATTACATACGCTTTCTGTCTGATCTGTATGACCAGCTGTATTCAAGGAACTCATAACTCCTTCCTAGGCTTCCTAAATGCCAAAATACATTTTTGGAAAAGTATGCCTGGTTTTTAAAGAAAAATCTGATTCAGTTATTGTAAGATATTCATTTCTAAATGTTTCACTGATTGGAGAATTGTTCAAACATTTTGGAGTTTAAGTAAAAAGGAGAGTGCTCTGAGGGTAGAGCAGGTATTTCATGCGGGGAAACAGACAAGACAAGTTGTCTGCTCGCATCACAGTCTCGGGCGAGCTGTCTGAAATGTGGCCTTTGGGATGAGATCTGATGGCGCTCCCCCTCTCTCTTCATCCCCGAGCCTCTGTGTCACTTTGATATGTTGCCCATTGTTCTGTCACCCACAGCACAGAAAAATTAGCTGTCCATTTTGTACAAGGCGGAGAACCCTTTATATCACGCCGGCGCTAGCCTTTTGTCTGAAACGATATTCGGGCCTCTGTTAAGTTTAACCGCTACGCCTGCTCTGTCCCCCGACTTTGAGTGCAAAAATATTGTTGTTTAATACGTTTTCTCATCGGTTTGAATGGCCACCGGGCACACGCTTGTGACAGAGGCCTTCATGCCAGTGACTTTGTTCGGTTCGCGGGTGAAGGGCATCCGCTGACAAATCAGTGGTGTACGCAGCTTCACCATAAACACAACACGCTAAATGAGGATGATGATTATAATGATAATGGTAATAGTAATGATAGCACTGATGATGATGATGATGATCATTTGAGGAAAGAAAAAAAGAAGAGCAATACCCAAAGAGAGTGGATGGAGAGAGAGAATTAGCACTCCGCTCTTAATTTAATGCGAAAGGGAGATCAAAGAGTTGTCTTGCATCAAAATGATTTAGATACAGTTGTCATGGGCAGCTGTTATGCTAATTGCGTATCTGTAGCTGTCAGCAGAACGGCGCTGATGAGCAGGCACTGCGAGCGGGATCGTTATTAGATCCCTATTGTGATAAATGTTATTTATTGCTGTCGAGTCGAATTAATGTTTAATTCAGTGATGGGAAATGGGCAACGTGGAGACACACAGTTCAGCCATTCACGGCCAGTCACGACAAAAGGAGCCACTGAATCCCAGCCAGATGAACTTCATTTCGCTGGAAAAAAAAGAAGAGGAGGGAATAATGGCTTTGATTTGCATATGCTTTAAAAGGGTAATGAAGTAATATGATGTTTATCTTTTTTGAAGAGTTTAATTTCTGTTGGCAGAGATCCTGATCGTGCAGTGGCCCCCATCTTTTTTGAGACACTGTGACAATGTGAGCAAGAAGGGGGTAGGTGGGGGGTTTTTTTTGGGGGGGGGGGGGGGGGGAGTGGGGGTGTCTCTTTGAAAACAGCAGATGTGTCATGGCCAAGGGTGGGGAGTTGGGTTCAGAAACAGTGGACGTGGTGGTGGAGGGGGCGGGGTAGGCAGTGAATGATTTATTCATTAAGGTTGAAAACTAGCAGTCCCACTTTCTTTGTTGGCTGACCCTCGCTGGTAAACGCATAAGGAAATGTGTATATCAAGTTAAGCAAAGCCACATTTTGCACATATTTTACATCTACTATTTGTGGACTTGAGTTTTTGATTTCAATACAAGACGAATATCATTGGTTCACTTAGAACTACTAGAAGAATTAACTTTTTAAAAAATTTTTATTTTAATCCTGGACAATTTTGCAGCATGAAAGCCAGTGAGGTTTAAGTTCTTCAAATGAGATGGTGACGTAAACGGGTCAATGGCTAATCTTAATTCCCCAAGTAAAGGTCTCATTCATTATGTAACAGCTCTCATTGGTATTCAGGTCACAGACCCCAAGATGAAGATCAGAAACAGTCAGAGATACACCTATAAATATGATTATTTAGTATAGTTCCTTGCCCTTCGTCTCTCCCTTCAACCCCAAGTGGAAAAACACTAATGGCATAAACGCGAAATGATCTCTTCACAGATTCTTCTGTAAAAGTGAGACAGATCTGACATCGTTTATAATATCGTTCCACTAATATCATTCTTTTCTTTTCTTTTTTTTTTGCTTTAATAATTACAGGATCCCTTGCTCACTGCTGCATATGTAACACACACCGGCAGTGAAAGGAATTGCAATTTGAAATCCAATCTGGGTGTAATGGCTGGGGAGTAAAGACTATTAAAAGACTGGTACTTTTCCAGTGCTTTCGACGGCACTGACCTCCTTTGCAGCAGATTTTTTATTTTTCCAGAGCGGCAAAAAAAAAAAATATATATGCAAAAAAAAATAGCGTGACGGCTTTATCAAAATTTCAGCTTTAAAAAAAATTTTTTTTAATAACAAGCGAAAACGTCAATTTTAATACCTTGAGAGGCAACACCGGGGACTTGGGTAATAATTATTCCCAATGATTGCCATAATTACACTCAGCCTGCAGATCCACGAATAACCAAACTCTTTAGCAACACTGGAGGACGTTTGGAGGCCTCAACACGAACCCACTCTGCCTGTGCCTATTTTGAGCGTGTTGTGATAAAGGCGGTTGACATCATCTAAACAGCACAGCCCATTTGTTACTAGGTTACCAGCTATCATCCATCTGTAATTGAGAGTGTGTAGTCCGAGTCAGAAGTGTATCAACAATATAAAATGCTGTTAGCCTTCCATCAAGCACTCTCTGAGGGGAATTAGAGCCATCGTGTGAGGTAAGGAAGCCCCGAAGATGGAACAAAATGGGGTTCTGCCGAAAAATGAAAGATTTAGTGTGTGTGTGTGCGTGCGCGCGTGTGTGTGCGCGTGCATGCGTGCGTGTGTGTGTGTGTGCGCGTGCATGCGTGCGTGTGTGTGTGTGTGTGCGTGTGCCCTGATATACATACTGTATGGAAAATCCAGGAAAATGTACGATTTGATGGCCTAATTGCCCCCAAGTCCAAAACTATACACACACACAAAAAAAAAAAAAAAACGATAAAATAAATTGGAAACAACCCATGGAGGCAAATAACAGGCACAGAATACGCACGGAATAGCCCCCCGAATCCTCTCCTGTTCATTTTGTATTCTCTGTGTCGGGGATGACACCGGCTCTCGGCGCAGACCCCGTATAGAATCGCAGATGCAGACGGATACGCGCGCGTCTGACGTGCGAGCGGATGTCTGCTGTAGATACACGATAGGCGCTCGCTCTCCGGCTCGTCAGCCCGTTTGCTTCTCTCTCTCTCTGGCGGTGCGATTTCGGGCAGATTTGCCGCGGCGGAGCCGACGCGCTCTTGACCGCGACGGACGAAACATGGCGGGTGGAGAGGTGCGCCAAGCCGGCGTCGTATGCACCCCCTCAATGTGCACCCCCCTCAATATCGAGCTTGCGCTGTCCTCCACCGATTTCAGCAATGAGGCTAACGCAAGCCGAGTGAAGTCCGATGGCCGAAGGGCGTGGAGCATTTCAAATATAGATTACAAAAAGGCCTCTATGCTTAGGGTGTCAGTCAGTGTGGGTGCCCAGGTGACGGGCGGAGTGAGGCTGTACGTGATTCAGTCTGTGCGAACTGCCCTTGCTGTGTCCTCTTTGGACAGGGGTCTGCCACTGCAGCTCGCTCCTGCTTTTAATTGGGCCCCGACAGCCTTTCACAGAAACATATTCTGTCCTTGTTTTAAAAGCTCTTTGGTACGCTGCCATGGGCTACTCCGTATTCCAAACCCAACCGAGGTTGCGAATGTCACGCTGCCCGTCACGGACTGCGCTCGATTTTCTTGCCCTTATCTTTTCTGACCTCTCCATCGCTCTTTACACTTTTGACCCCCTGCCACCTCTTTCTTTTCTCTCTCCTTGCGGACTGATCTGAAACTGTACCTGCAGCCCCCCCCCCCCCCCCAACCCCGCTTCATTGGATCATTCCGCATCTGATGCATCCCACCATTGGCCAACATCCAGCCTCATGACAGGCTGTGGATGTATTTTTCTATGTAAAGATTGCAAACATATGGTTTGCGAGTAATTATTATAGTTTTTTCATGGACAATTTCCCCCCATTTATTGGCATTTCATTTTTTAGCATATTTCACAGAACGTGTTCTTTGAACCTTTGGAATATGTATATTAAAAAAAGGAAATGTAGTTTCTTTACTTTACAGAAAATGCAACTAGCAGGCTTTGTACCGTATGATAAAGCGAGTCAAATGGATTAAAATGTGAGAAATATCTACATTTACAGCAAGTGCACGGAGGCCAGAGGCATTAAGCAGTTGGATATAATGGGGAATTTGGTCTTGCCTTGTTTGCCTGGAAGCTGAAAAACTCCCGTGCTCTGCTTATGTGTGCTCTAATTACAGACAAGATTAGAAAAGGCAAATTAAATTGCTACAAGCAACTGTTTGTAATTGCTACAAGCAAATGTTTGTAATTATGAACAGATTGCTTTACTGTCGATAATTGAAACAACAAAACTTACTTAATGACTGTCTGGAGATGGCACTCTGAAATTGACAATAAACCTACTGAAAATAATTTATTCTCTCTTGCTCTCTCTCTCACTGCCTCTCTCTTTCTCTCTCTCTCTCTCTCTCTCTCTCTCTTATTTAGCAGAAAGAAAGAGAGGTTTCACTGGACCATTCATAGGTGCCACAAACCAATATGGTTACAAAACATTACAACACCTCTCTTTGTTCTTTATTCAGCTATTGCATGTTCTTTAAGCATTCAGCCTCTGGGTGCATTTCTCATTGTCCTTTGCCAGTGACTGTATGCAATTATAGATAGCAGTGCTGTCTTGTCCCCCCATATAAGGTGTTGCTGAACCTGACTAGCATGTTCTTTTCTTTTTTATGGATGCAAAAGATGCCCTTTTTTTATCAGCTCTAGATCCACCCATATTTCGCATTTCACTTCAACTTGCCTGAAAAAATATTACAGTTGGGGTTTGGGTGACACGAGCTAGCAAAGCTACTTACGGGCCTCAAGAAAGTAATTGCAGGACTGCAGAAGCAACCTCAGATTTATGACCGTCATAATGAAAACTTTTCTCAAAGCACCCCATTGAGAGACTGCCTTTGGAGAGAAGCACATGCTCTCTCAATGAATCTGGTACATAATGGAATAACCAGGCTTTTGTGAGCTCACTGATGACAGCCCTGGAGGCTTACATCTACAGGAAGGCCCCTTCAACACCCTGGCTTTAAGGCATTTTAACGTCAGCGACAAACAAAAAGCCGTTGGACCTGGACGAATTACGGACTTTGTTAGAGCGCACTCTGCGCTTGAATGGAAGATACCCCGCCCTGGGACCAGTTCAGGACGGGATTATTTTTCTCATCCCCAAACTCAGTAAGACTGACAATGGCCTAGACCCGCACAACATGTTATTAGAAGCATTCTGCCAGTTAGTGTAGTAGTTGTTAAAAAAAAAAGGGTGAGGTAAGTTCAATTTGATTAAAAATAAGGGTAGTCTAATGAAAGTATGACACAGTCCCTTCATAAAGTGAGTGATGCATTGTGCTGTCTAGGGTTTCTGGGCTCTTAGTACCGGTACTTTGCAAGCAATGCCAGTGAGACTGATGAAAACATGGCTAACTGCCAGTAGGAGAAATTTACAAAATCCTCAGTTTAAAGCAGTACAGGAATCATGACATTAATACAGTATGTATACAGTATTTATATATTATATATATATATATATACATTTTTATGTCATGATGCAATAATAAGTACATACTTGTTAGTCCATGTGAGTTGGTATATTATGTTTTTATGAATTTAAAATATTACATCAGTTAATAAAAGGTAAACATAATAAAATGATACAACTAGCAAAATGAATACCCATTTCATTGTGTCAATTATGTTTTGCGATTTATAGAACGAAAATAAAAATGTATAAAACCTATTACATTTCGAATATCTTTGCGATTCTATGGCATCGGCTTGGCTGGCAATATCACAACAGTGTAACGTATTTCAACATTTTATGATTGTTTTAAGAAAGATTTCAGATTCCCTACAACTGTTGTGGAACTGCAATTACTCCACTCTTTACTCTTAAATAAGCTTTATATGATTTGATTTGTATCAGCGCAAGGGACATCTGCATTGGAAAGTAGTACAACGTTGCTTACTTAAAGCAAGGCACCTCAAAAATATGTTCAATCCATAGCACTTCCCCACCCCTCCTGTTGCAAACAACATTGAGCTGGATCCTGAAAATTGCAAATGGATACTAATAGCATTTTTGTGCATTAGCCCTCATTAAATGATAAGATGCTGAAAGGGCCCCTCTGCTTACAGGAATAAAAAATTATATTTAATTACACGTCCGTGGCTCTAAGTGACCCTCATCTTATTATCTAGACAGCCATGTTAATAACCCTCTACCTGCTGTTTGATACCGGTTGTCTGTATTTGACATGCATTTTTGGCAGACTTAATATTAATGAATATAGCCACGAATGTATAAACTCCCTGTGGCAAAAAAAGAAGAGGTCATTCGGTCATGTCAATTGTGCTACGATAAAGCTTTCCTTGCAAATCCCTGCTGCAGTACACAAAACAAGGGGAAATGCGCTGGTGAATTTGTAATATCACAAGTACTGTCTTCTGAGAATCAGAGGCCTCAACAAAGGAGAGAGAGGGAGAGAGAGAGAGAGACAGAGAGAGAGACAGAGAGCAATCAACGTAGCATGTCTCCGGAGCAAAGGGTCACTGTGTCCGACTCAGCTGCGAGTTGAGAATGCCACACTCTCCCGTTTAACTTCAACTTTCACCTCTACAGGAGCTCATATATACAGTGTAGGGTACAGTGTTTATGCGTCTCTGAAAAAAAAAACAGCCCCATTGTTATTGCTGAAGCAAACCTGTGCCAAGGTAGCCAGCACTGCCCACACTTTACATTATATTTCCATATTTAGCAGACGCTCTCATCCAGAGCGATTTTCACAGATTGGATTGTTACACAGAGTCCTTTTGAAAAACCTGCTTTTGTTGAAGCAGTTCACTGGCAACACCCCAGCTGGGGGGGCAACCTCACGACCTTTTTCTTGCAAGCTCCATTCCCCAACAATTACACCACACTGGTTTTGTTGGCATATGGTATTTGCACCCTTGTGCAATTACACAAACACCAGTCCTGTGTTTGCCTGTGTTCACCGGTAATCTGATTTTACAATCTTCTGCAGGGTCACATGACCCAATTTGGGGTTTCTATTTCTCGCTATCCTGAATTTACATGTTGGTGAGAGAGTTACGCAAACATTGGTTCTGTTTTTGCCTTTGTCTGTGTGTTTACTTCTGTCCTGAATTTACTCTTGCCTAGGATCAACGTGGGCATCCGTTGTAGGGTTATCTATTTAATGTTTTCTTGATTTGACTTTGTCCTCCAAAGAGTTGCGCACATATTAATTCTTGGATTGTCTGTGTTTTGCAGTATCCTAAATTAATAATCATAAAAAAAAATTTTTTAAAAGAGTTTCCCAAATATCAATTCCAGGGGCTTTCAGTGATTTTTGGAATTCCAAAAACTGTAAAATGCTGCAACAGGTTTCTACTGGCTGTGAATAAACAGCAATGGTACTGTAAGTGGCATCTGTTGCACAAATACGTACAAACAAACAAGCAAAATGCTGTACTGTATCTTTATATTTGCTTTTTATAAATGGCCGTGTCTGTGGTGAGTTTGAGTAAAGACCGGGATGACAGAGCAGGGCAGCATCTACAGGGAGAACCTGGGCGTGGAATGCATTTACTAAAGCAAAAAGCTTCTGTTCTTCTGTTCAACGTTTTCTCATCGCAGGTTGTTTTCACCTGTATTTATTATCTTTACCACTCCCTCTCTGGCATTTGTTTGATTTTTTATGCTTTAATTAGGCAGCCTTGATATGGTAACAGATGGTGCTTCATTTTTTCCTGGTCCCCTTTTGTAGAAGTGCCGTGATGTGTTTGATTTTATTAGAGATCAGATTTAAAGTGAACATACTACATTACTGCAACAACACTGCCATTTCTCATCTGCCAGAGAAAATGAAACTGTGATGAAATGTAATATAGCCCCCCTCAGGCAAAACCAGAGAGACTGGGAACTGCAGTACGATAAATCTAATGGATATTACTTTCACACAGCCCCCTTACCCACACAGACACACACACACACGCATACACACACACACACACACGCACACATACAGGCACACTAGCACAAACACTTCCATACAAAGGCACAAATTGGTGGAGACACGTATATATATATATATTTTTTCGTACGCAACACAAAGCTGTTTCTGTGAAATTCAGTTATGTAGTTATGATGAGGTCCAGTTTGCATTTTCTTAACATGTTGCTGGGTCTGAAATTCAAAGCTAAAGATCTAAGTATCTTTATATCAGAAAATGTGCTAAAAAAACAAATAGAGAATATCCACAATTCATTAGTCTTAGAACATGGCTTTAAACAAGTCAAGGCTAATGGAAACTGAACAAGGCTGTTTTCCTGCTGACTGTAGGCTTTTGTAGTTTTGTAGACGGTAGCCTTTCTTCCTGCTGCCTCTAATGTAGCTCTTTTTAGCTGATGCTGGCAACGGTCTGATGATTAAGAAGATTAGAACCTCTCTAAAATGAAGAACACTTCTGCATTATTTAAGCAAAGGATACGCGTTTGAGAGAAAATATGTGAATTTCTGTTTTCCATTAGAGAATCTGCTTTGCGATTCACTTCAATGCACCTCAAAAATCTTTATAAGATTTAAATAAATAAAAAAATGTGAACATTGATGGTGACACGGACAGTATATTTTAACCTTCAAGCTGTGGCATGTTGATATATGGTCTAAGGGCTTTCCTGACATCAGATACAGAAATTGTGTACTCATCAGTGAAGGTCATTTTACCGTTAAATGTCAAAAGTTATGGCAAGTGATTTTTCCCAACCATAAATTTCTCATTTGATTATACACATTGAAATATTTATGAAAATAGTCATGTATTAGCTAGAATAATACGGGTAGTATATTGCACAGTATGACAGTTTTAATATTTAGTTAAATATTAAATATTTGTTAGTTTCTCTTCATACACATGCTACATTACTATAACAGAAGCAATGCTTTATTGCCTTTTTGTATCCACAGTATTTGGTGATTCTGGTAGAATTGATGCTTAAATTAGCTGCACATTTGACATTTCTGGGATCTTCCATAGTAAATATTGAAATGTTGACGGAGGACCCGAGGTAGTTACTAAAAGTATGCCTGTTGGCAGGTGTTTTTTTTTTGTATGTGATCTATTACACAAACCAAGCAACGTTCAGCTTTTTAAGTCCATATTGTAGCCCACTCTGCAGCTTTTTCAAGCTGCCACAACATTCAGATCACTTAGATGCGTAGAATTATTTTATTTGGGTCTTCTCTTTTTGTGTTTTTAAGTAAATGAAGAATTCAATTCATCTGCAGGGACCTGCTGAAATTGTAACCACGAAGCTGTACAAAGTTGTCGGACATTGCGACGTACTGTGTGTAAACTGTAGGGCTGCATGTCGTCCATTTTGCAGTCGTATTTAAATTTTACTGTATGTGCTGTAAGTGTGTAGTATGGCGAACTGTGTAACAAATCAAAACGTTGTTAAATAACAGGCTACGTGTTCGAGCTTTTGAATGTGAACACAATGCAGGTTAACAGGTCGCACTGAAGTGGAACGACGACACTCACACCTGGCACTATTTTCCACCTAACAAGTGTAACGGAATCTCTCGTAGCGTGTTTGTTCAAGATGTTTTCGGGGGATAAGCTCAGTTCGAGTTATGCTAATGCCGAGCGAGAGCGCGTATCATATTTGTACGCGGTACGTCTTGGACACAATGAAATTCCATCTGCGATTGTGACTAGAAAAGAGTGGTTGTGGTGGGGTGGTGGGGTGGTGGGGGCGGGGGGAGGCGGGTGGGGGGGGTGGGAAGGTGTCACCAGTGTCTTCCTGCGCTTGTGATTCCTCTCCGGCACACAAAGCCGAGCTTTATAGCACCAGGGAGCTGGGGACTGCTTGTATTTTTTCTCCCTACTTTCCCCATGTCACAGTGTTAATGTTGTCCCTGATTGGATTTGACATTGCGGGTTATTCATTAGAATAGCCGGCAACTGCTGACCGTCCCCTTAAATAGCCTGTGATGGTTGATTGATTTTCTGGATTCATAAAAACCACTGCAAGGATTAATGTCACAAAGGCCATAGAAAGGTGTGGTTTTTAAGATGGGAAATTTGTTGGCATGTTGCGGCTAGCCAGTGGAAATGTGAATTTAAAAGAACAATCGTGTCATTATTGAGTTTCAGTATATACATTCCATTTAAGCGAGGTTGTAATGTTTTTGCTGTGAGGCAAGATGTATTCTTATTGCCATGTAATATGTCTTCTAATAAACATAATGGACCATAATGTCCCCCAATGAGTATACTTTCAGTATATTTTATGGTAAGTATTATCAAGGGCATTTGCACATAATTATATTCATACCTCTTGTTTTAAACATCCTTTATTTTATTTAAACTGCAAAAAGGTCAGAAAACATACAGTGAACTCAACAATATTTTGAGCAAACACATATTTTTGCTTGATTTGGCTCTGTACTCCACAATTTTAGATTTGTAATCAAACAATTCACGTGTGATTAAAGTGCAGATTCTCTGGTTTTAATAAAGGGCTTTTTTTACATTTTGGTTTCATCATGTACTGTAGAAGTTACATATTATTGTGGTGCAAATGAAAGAAGTCATGTTTAATACTTTGTCGCATATCTTTTGCGTGACTGCTTGAAGTCGGTGACCAATAGACATCACCAGCTGTTGAGTATCTTCTCTGGTGATGCCATCTTCAGCACCTGCTTGTTTCGGGGGCTAGTTGCCTTAAGTTTCCTCTTCAGTATATGAACGGTGTGTTCAGTTGGATTCAGATTGGGTGACTGACATGATTAGGAAATAATTTTTACAGTTTTTGGCTGCTTTGAAAAACTCCTTTGTTGCTTTAGCAGCATGTTAGGGATCATTGTCTTGCCATAGGATGAAGATTTTGGAGGCATTTGTGGGAACTTGAGCAGATAAGATGCTTCTGTTCACTTCAGAATTCATTCTGCTGCTGCCAAGAGCAGTTACTTCATCATTGAAGACAAGTTGGCAAGTACCTGTGACAGCCATACGTGCCCAAACGATAACACCTCCTCCACCATGTTTGCTTTGGATCTTGGGCAGTTTCTTTTGGTCTCCATACTTTGCTCTTGCCATCACTAGTCTCTGATGCAAATTAATCTTGGTCTCATCTGTCCAGAGTCTTTCCAGAACTCTGCAGGCTCTTTTAAGTACTTCTCAGCAAACTGTGATCTTGCCATCCTGTTTTTGCACTTAACTAGGTTGCATCTTGCAGTGCATCCTCTGAGGACAGTGGTCACTGACACATCGATGCCTGTATCGTGAGAGGGTGTGTTCTGATCTGTCAGACAGGTGTTTTGGGGCTTTTCTTCATATTTGAGAATTCTCCTGTCATCAACTGCAGAAGTCTTCCTGGGCCTACCAAGACCTTTGTGATTACTGGGCACACTAGCGTTCTCGTTCTTCTTGTTTGATATTCCAAACAGTTGATTGTGGTAACCCTAAGGTTTGGTCACATTATAAATTGTAGTGTAACTGAAACTAATATTAAACTAATATAGTTCATAGAATACATGTTTGCACCACATAACCTTGTAAAATCCACATTTAGTTTGCTTCATCGCCTCTTCAGACTATGGGAACAGCAACCTGAGAAGCGCAGTACTTTGCCTATCAGGTGTAGGTCGTATCGCAGTACAGACAGCAGCTGAGATAATCGCATTGCGTAGATTACACTGCGCTGGCTGTTAGTCTCTTCTGGCTCAGAAAAAACTATGTAGTTTACAAGACTTTAATTCCAGTTCACGATTGCAACATAGGCCTGAAGGTTTATCGGTTTGTTAGCTGTTACAGAGAGCAGGACAAGCAGTGAGCAGTAGTCGTACAGGCTATACTTACACAAGAAATGTAACTGAAATTTAACAATGACCAGTAGCATACTTACAGAGCATGTTCGAAAAATATCAAAATAGTGCAGTTTGTGCCAGAATTACAGGAAATTGCATTGACTGCAGACGAGTATTTGGTCTGTTCCTGCTCCTGTCTGAAGGATTTCTTTTTAAAAATAAAACAATAGAACGATATATACAAGTTAGGACAAGTTATATATAAGTTAGGAAAAAAAATTTTTTTTTATTGTATTGTCATGCCTGAAGGTATTGTCAAAATTGGCCCAGTTTACTCTCTTTCTGAATTGTAAAGTGGCACTTTGGGACTGAATTTTGGTCTGTTTCATGAGCTAACTACTCTCTGTAGCTAACAGGAGCTGAGCTGCTTGTCTCGGTGTTATTGCTTGGTAGAGTTGGCAGATTCAGTCTTTATTATTTCCAATTCGTGCTTTCCTGCAAAGGCAAAGGCTCAGGATTATAGCTCCACAGTAAAAAAAAATATATATATATATACTGAGCAGTAATGGAAGTAATCAAAAGGCAATTTCATGAAGAAATGTGAAAACGCCTAATATAACTTCAGATGTATGTTCAAGGGATGACTTATTCTACCTACAAATAAAAAAGGTAGCAGTAATGGACTGTGTGTCCCATTAATTATGTTTGCCCCAATTGGCTGTCAGAACACTGGCTTTGATTTAGTCATATGCACATACACCTAATGAAAGGTTTTGTTTTTGTGGCCCTTGCATGGATTGAGCATAGTTTGCAATTATGTTATGCATATTTTCTTTTAAATCAGCTCGCCTAATGTATTTTATTCCGTTTGTCTAGACGTGAGGCAGCATGTGTTTGGATGAAATGACAAAACAGAAACAAGCGTTTTATTCACTAGGAACACCGCTCATATTCTCTCATGTGGTGTCCATTGATTTCAAAACACGTTTTCATTTCGACTGACAATTTCTCTGGGTCCATTTCATTCTTTAGCTGCATTATGAATGTGCGAGAAAAGCAAATGAACTGACTTCCCCCATCAATTACATTTACAACTGAAACCTATAAAGAAATTGCCATTTGAGTTTAATGCCTTTTAGTGGTTTTATGTGATTGTGTCTGAGCAATGAGTAATCAATACCGCAAGGCCAGCGTTAACTTTGCTTACTAAGGTCTCTCTCTCTCTCTCTCTCTCTCTTTCTCTCTATCTCGTGTGCACACACTTGTGCTCTCTCTCTCTCTCTTTCTCTTTCTCTTTCCCCCTTCCCCCATTCTCTCTGCATGCATTCGCATATGGTGTGATGGACAGCAGATCCTCTTGGGTATACACTAACCACATGCATATTTAGAAACAAACACACTATCATTTCTCAGGTACGCTCACATGCTTGTACTTTGTTGGGTCTGTGCTTTGACTCCCACTGAATTTTGGCCTTGGTAACAAAAAAAAAACTAAGGAAGTTGAGAGAATTTCAATCCATGAAATTCCCAGTCTGATTTCTCAGATGGACTACTCGTAGTTTTCAATATCTTTTCCATATTTTATGATAGCTTGTTTATTTTTTGGTGCCAATTGGTCCAAAGGCCCTCATATCTTTGTTGATAACAGTTGGCAGCAATGGAGAAATTACAAATCTGCAAAAAACTTGACATCCTGGTTGCATTTAAAATGTAATTAACTGTGACTTTTTTTTTTCAAGTCAATATTAAAGGGTCATAATTCACATACAGTCAGGGAAATTGTGATTAAGTACAGAATAAGTTTCTCAATGAGCAGAAAGTGATAGTAAAATGTATTATTATGTCCCCTAGGCTATATTAATTGTAGCTGCATGTTATTCTCTTCAGCGAACATTAGTAAGAAGAAAATGGTGGGAGGGTAGAGAGAGAGAGAGAGAGAGAGAGGGAGAGAGAGTGGTGTTTGTGTGCATAGACACAGTACATTAGCAGCACAAGAGAAATAAAGTCCCTGCTCTTAAATCTTAGGCAAATTCGAACGCGAGCGCAACGCAGTTTAATTCCTGACAGGACTGACTCCTCCACGCAGACAGGGCGAGGGGGCCATATGCGCTGGCATCTCAAACGCATGGGCTGTAAAATCACACTCAGCACTGCATGACATGACACAGCAGGGAGGGGTTGTCCCTCCGCTGGACCTTATGTCAGACATCGTAACGCAATTTACATATTTAAACTGCGATACCAGGCGTTACATGCTTTTCCTGTGCGATAAAGGATGATTTAAAAAAAAAAAAAAAGAAAAAAATAACCATAACAAAAAAAAAAAAATGCCGTCATTTTTTAAAACATCCGTGTCTCGGTTGTGTCTCTTCTCTGTCCCATCCTTTAGGGGGCGCAGATCGGCTTTTTGTTCATAACTGCATATATCCAAAGTGATTGAAGCATTGAAATTTCTCATAAGCTCCCCCCTCCCAGCAGGTGTATCTGCAGAACACAATAAATGTAATCCGCAAAGGGTCCATATATTTCACCAGGCAGTTATTTTCGGTCCTGTGACTCATCCCGGAGGTTTAGATTACTTGTGAGCCGCATTGTGTTCTGAAGGTAGAGTCGTTTTTTTTTTTATTGTACTCAGACAAAAGAAGCAAATGGTAGCATTTTAATAGCCTCATATTCAGTGCAGCGGGGTCAAGAACAAGCTGCCGTAATGATGGGCGGCGCATCAAAAGAGGCTATTTGGATGAGGGTCCACAAAAGCCAATCAATCTGCACAGACCTCTCTCCTTGATGGAGGGGTAGAGTTTGATTTTTTTTTTTTAAATGCATTCAATGTGGAAGGCTTGAGGGTGGTCTGATATTTTTTACTTTCGGTGTCCAGAACATATGGTGATAGGCACGCAACATCATTGCAGAGTTCAGGATTGATGACAAGGAGTGTAATAAAATGTTAAAATGAATCAGCGATCACTTTCTTCAACATACAGAGCTCTCTCAAAATGTAGTCCCTCTCACTGAATGGAAAAAAGGCCCATGAACAAGATTAGGGCATGGATGTAACATTTCTGTATTATGGACCCCAAACTGTAGGAAAAAAACAACTGTAAGATGTTTTTCACTGACATTTGAAATAATTTCAGTGCTACATTGTATGCACAGGGATTCAGAATGTTAGAGGGTTTCACTGCAGGATTCAAATAAATATGAGGACAGAAAGGTCTTCTAAGAAAGGTTTCACTTTCGGTAAGTGAGCTTTTGTTTGCTGTCATGACTCTTTGTCTCCATTTTATTGTGCTTTGCTGGTGCAATGCATTCATTCAATGGGGGGGTCGGGGGGGCATCCCACACCTTTGGCTAATGCCTCATTACTCCTAAAAGTGGCCTCAGGATGTCAGCACCTCTCTCTCTCTCTCTGTCCGCTGCTCCCACTCAAAACTCCGTCATGAAAGAAAACGTTAAAAAAGGAAAAAATCTGTTCGCTATTTCGCATGACCTCACAGTCAGTGTCTTGCTTCCATGTTTTTTGCATTCTGTATTTCCTTATTTATTATTCTGATGTATTAAGCTTAACCTGTCTCGTTGATCCATGTCCTTCTGTTAATCAACTGGGAGTGGTTTGAATGGAATGTTTCTCCAAACCCGTTTCAGACTCCAAACCCTGTCTTGCTAGCTATAAAAGTAGGCTAAGGCAATACATCTACATTAAGTAAGCTAATTCATTCTGTGGGATCCTCAGTGTAGTATCCTAAAATGCAGTCTTAAAGCCAGGATAATGTTAATTTTATAGCTAGCGGACATTAGCTAAGTAAGCTTCATTAATGATCTGACTAGGGAGTTTTATGTATTGTATTTCAAGCAACCGGCAGGATAGAATGGAACCATTTCCAATGGTTACTCTTAATTTCAGTGTCCATTATCAAATATTCCAATATTTAATATGCATCACATCATTATATAGTGTTGGTAGCCAAAATATGCTAAATGTCCTTGAAATGTCATTGGAATTTGAAATTGTTCTACTGTAATACTACACATAGTTCAATTTCTCTCAATTTTCAAAAAAATCCCTGCATAAGGTCTTTAAGTCAAGAATGAATTATGACATTACATGCAATGATAAAAAATTATTCCAGGAAAGTGCATTGGGTCATAGAGATAGCCCTAAAAGCTTTGCAGGAGGATTGAATCAGCCCCAGAGAAACAGATACATACAATTTTCATAATGCAATACAATATTATTCACTTTGTCTTGTTAAACAACTGTGCACAGGATTCATTGGTACAGGCTGTGTAACAGATTTTGAATATAAAAGAGATTTTCTGATTGAATTTTTTCCCTCATGTATTCAGCTGGGTATATAAAACTCACTGGCAATACAAGGGCACATCAATTACTTTTCCATTTCCATGGATACATGGTTGTATATTATTATATAACGCTGCCATTGTTTCATTTTTAATACAGGAAATATAGACTAGTTCTCCTTTCCAGGTCCTATGCCAAGTTAATCATTTCTGTGCTGTTGTATTATTTGTTTGTGTGTGCGTGCGTGCGTGCGTGCATGCTTGTGTGTGTGTGTGCGTGTGTGTGTGTGTGTGTGTGTCTGTGTGTCTGTGTGTTATAGAGGATGGATTGGACACGACTCCTGCTCCTTGCTCTTGCCTTCCGCTGTTGTTATTTGGTAGAATTCTCATTTTAAACGGTATAAATAACCAGCGAACAATTTTCCTCTAATGGAATAGAAACTGTGTGTGTGTGTGTGTGTGTGTGTGAGGCATCTTGTGCCTCCCTGTTAAGGTCTGGGTTTTTGCTGGGGTAATACCTTGCTTTCACCATGAACTCCTTGTGCCTGTGTGAAGGACTATTTCAGAGCATAAATGTTTTTTCTCCTGCTGCCTCACACTCCCAAGAGAGAAATTGATTGAAAATGGAGATGAAGAAAAAAAAAAGAAGCACTGCGGGATTTGCTAGAAGAAAACTAAAGTATTGGTGGTATTATATGCTGTCCAAAAAAACTGGAATTGAAAGTATATGTATGTGTCCTGCCTAGTTTATTTCGAGTGTACACACTAATTTTCAGTATTTAGTTTGATCTTTTCACATTCTCCAAGTACTTTATTAGCGCATAACTGAATTGTTTGCATCTGTGAGCTGTTGCTGGGCAGATAGATTGAGATGACATAAAAATACATAATTTGTTCAATATCATGTAGGCCTATTTCCCACGCTAAATAAATGCATATATTGCCCTGTGCCTTCATATTTGTAATGGCTTCACATAATAGAAATGTTTCTTTGTGGTTCAGTGTAAAAAATCTACTGTGAACGATGAGCATTTGGGTAGAATCTTACAATTTTGCTATCAAAGCATACTTATATTTGATTATGTATTGATCGGAAATGGGGAAAATACAGCCGTAACGCAAAAGTATTGCTGACAAATTGGTTAGGGTTTGAATGTCTCCTGGAGTTCACTGCGTCCTTGCTTTCCTGTGTTCAACACACTTCCATTGTGTGTGTCTGACATGGAGATAAGCGTGTGTATCTTTCCATATATTATTGCTTCTTTGTTTTGCGGCCCAGACCTGCCTAGGAAATCAAAGCTGGGCCAGAATCAAACTGCCGCCAATGAAAGGAAGCTCTCCACAGGTTTATTCAGTTCATTATTTCAGAGCAGTGCTATACACATCAGATATTATAACACGACTCCTTGTCAGTGTGCAGCAAATACAATCTGGCTGGGGTAATTCATGTTCCCAGCCCACCTCCCTGTGCTGTATTGATTAATTTCCTGCTGGATTAGATCTCTACATAGCTGTTGTAAATGAAACAACTTAATGGATTTTAGGGGCGCAGTGTTGAACGTGCAAAACAAATGGGTTCATTGGCCGTATTGTATTGGAAAACAAGCTTGTTTTTTTTTTTTATGCGGAAGTGTCAAGCAAAAAAAAAATTAAAGCATAAAAAACAGTTTTAACACTGCACTTCATCTGCTGGATGGTATTATTCGTGGTCTTAACAATGGATCTGAATGTGTGGATTTCTTCAAATTCATGCCAACATCCAACATCATTTTTTTGAAATGTGTCCCTAATTTCAGGGAGGCTGTAATGATGTCATCAAATAGTTTTGCATGCTCTTTGCACTCAGAATACAAACTATTCAGTTAATTAAATTGTTTATATGAATTATTTTAAGTTGATGCCGCAGCAATGATAATTGGCTTTAAATTCCCGACATTGAAGTCAAGGCCCTTTCTTACTACTGTACCACTCCCTTGAAGCTGCACATAAATCAGATTGTAGTATCATAAAAGCTATGCAGCCAAATCCTCTTTTTACTCTTGCTACTTGCTACACAGGACTGTGACACGTAAACCAGGAAGTGGGTCAATGACAAGGCGCGAGAGTGCCCAGGCCAGTGTTGTGAGTTTGTGCTGTACAGCTGGTGTGAAATAGCACTGCATGTAGCATAGGGTAAGCTAATGCTAATTAGATAAAGAAGTAAATGGTAAATGGACTGCATTTATATAGCGCTTTTATCCAAAGCGCTTTACAATTGATACCTCTCATTCGCCAGAGCAGTTAGGAATTAGGTGTCTTGCTCAAGGACACTTCGACACGCCCAAGGTGGGGTTTGAACCGGCAACCCTCCGACTGCCAGATAGTCGCTCTTACCTACTGAGCTATGTCGCCCCCTGAAGTGTAGTGTATCCATATTTCCAGTGGCGGTATATAATTACGACACTGAGGCAACGGGGTGGGTTAAAGCCATACAACATGGAAGATTCTGTAATGCTAATATGCTTTGCACATGATTATGCTCATCTGTCCACTCAGACATGACACGGTAGTGAAGAACAATAAGACACCAATGAGAGAGATGTAAAGGACTAGACTGGGTTTCATAGCAAGGCTAAATTGGAAAAAAACGTATTAGGTTGCTGCACTAAAGATATGATACACGTAGCTGAAATGTATGATTTAGATGTTGTTTCCGGGAACTTGCCATTGTCTTGATTTCACAGCTTTGTCTTTTTTGTAAAGCACTACACATACATGTACGGTAATGAGCATGGATAACACAGTAACTACATATTTATAAATATTAATCATGAGGAAATGTAAAATGTTTCATAAGACTGACAATTTGATGATGATAATTTTGGCTACCATTAAAATTCAGATTTTATTTTATTGTACCTAAAAATTTATAGTAGGGCATGGACAGCATATCTATTTCTATCTCTTCAGTTATAAATATTCCAAATCTTTAAAAATACTCAATGTCTCCCATGCTTGTTATGCATAAAATCCTTTTAAAGTAAGCTATGAATGAATAACTAAACATCAAACCAGTGGAGAATACAGAAGTCTGTGGTCACTTTCCTAGTTAGCCATATGTTTTGGAAGTTAATTCCTGACAACTTTGCTCCTTTGTAAACTTAGTTCCAGCTTTTCTAGCCAACTGGCCATACAGTGCTCTGATACATAGCAATAGCTCTTATCCAGAGCAGGTTACATTTTTACATGCAGTCTATGTATACAATTGGACAAATGCTGAAGCAGTTCAGATTAAGTGTCTTGCTGAAGGATAGAACAGCTGTGCACAGGCTGGAACTGAACCCACAACCTCTGAGTTACAATCAAATATTCTTCAAGCATTATTCTACAAGGCCACCAATATAACTGTACAGCAATGTAATTTTCCTTTAATAAATGCAGTCAATGACACCTCATTATCTTTTTCCTATAGTTTTTCCCCCTAGCAATCAAGCTTGTTTGCTTTATTTGATTGCAGTATATTTTCATCTATTTGTATTCACAAGTGTAAACCCTCGTCTTTCATTACATGAACACTTCCTGTGTGTGAAAGCTATTATTAATGCGGTACAAAAAATAATTTCCATAAACATCCCATCCCTTGTGGTGACCTTATCTTCTTTTAATGACATCATTGTTTACGTCTACGCCATGCCTGTTAATATCTTATATTTGCATGTAGTATATCCATTGTAACGACAGAGAATGCTAACACAATGGACATGGAATCAGCAGAATGAGGCGTGTTTCTGAGACTCTTCAGTTTTGTTTCAAATGAAAATGAGAAAAAAAAAGAATACTTTTCAATTTTATACCGAACATTGTTGCGAAATATCACGGAGGACAAATGCTATGTTTCCCAATTGTGAATGTTAAATTCATCTTGACAGCCAAATCTAAGATGGTAAGACCCCCTACACACACACGCACACACACACCCAACCCTACCCTACCCTACCCCACCTCCCCCATCTGAAAAAGAGTCTCTGAGGTGTGATCTGAAAGAAGTGCCTCTGAATTTTTCCTTAATCCGTCTTTTTGAAGGAGAAACGGCAAGGCTTGTGCACTCTTCCCCCGTTTCTCCACGGCTGTTTTTGTTGTGTGATTAAGGCTGAAAACTAGCTGAATGTGCATTAAAGAAAAATAATGCTCCAGTGAATGACCTAAATATCTGTCGCTATAAAAGAGGCTGCTCTGAATATTTTCGGGAAGCCATACTGATGCAGGGAAATCTGTCAGATGCAAGACAATGGGCTTCGTCTCCACTGATGCAGCTTGACATGTGAATGACATGGTGAATTGTTGCCATGGTAACAAATGTGTAGAATTTATGCATGCATTTCCCCGGCAATGGAGATTTGACTAATGGCGCAGCATCAAAACATTGTGAGACAGTGCTGTAGAACAGAATATCTCTCTCTCTCTCTCTCTCTCTCTGCCTTCCCCTCTCTCTGCCTCCCCCCCCTCTCTCTCTCCTACTCCCTCTCCCTTTCTCTCTCTCTCTCTCTCTCTCTCTCTCTCTCTCTCTCTCTCTCTCTCCCTCTCCCCTCTTTACAGGACATTCTATCTCTGTTTGAGTTTGATGCAGTTTGATTTTAATGCACATCTAGCCATTTGAACATAAAATGGTGCTTTATCTACTGTAGGAAGAAGCACGGTGCTGTCACAGATTCAGTATAACACTAGCTCATTAAGGTCACTCGATTACATATGGACCAATATCCCAAATAATTAGTGTACGAGGCACAACACACAATGGATGGGCAACCAAATGAATGTTGGTTTGTTGTTTTCCAGAACATTAATTGTGACCAACATCTAGTATCATCTAATCAGGTTTAATGGGCAACAATCAGAAGGTGCACAAACAAAAATCATGTTGTGCATTTTAAACCCCGGTGCCCCATTCTGTTTGCTGGTAGAAAAGTGGCTCAATGCACTGAAGTTCATGTACATGGAGCCTTTTGCTATTCAGCTGCATGGCTATTACCTGGTTTCTCTGCTGCTGTGGGTTGACATGGCCTGTGGGCAGATTGTATGCTGTGCTTGGCTTCCACAAACACCTGCTCATGGGAAACAGGAAGTCATTACGTAAAGAATCTACAACAAATCCACTGGCATACTAATAATGTGCCCAGAAACCAGGTGTGTGTAGAAGTCTACATTAATTCAATCTACTCAGAGAGTCATTTTTATTCATGGAAAATATGTTTTTTTTAAAACTATTATACACTTTAATTACTATGGAGGTCGTTCATACATTATATGACCACAAGTATCTGGACTCCCCTTGGTCTGGGGTTGCTTCTCATGGTTTGGGCTAGGCCCCTCAGTTCCAGTGAAGGCAAATCTTAATGCTACAGCCTACAATCGCATACTACAAGATTCTGTGCTTCCCCAACAGTTTGGGGAAGGGTCTTTCCTGTTTCAGGATGACAGTGCCCCCGGGCACACAGCGAGGACCATATAGGAATGATTCTGTCAAGAACGGTGTGGAAGAACTTGAATGAACTGCACAGAGCCCTGACCTCAACCCCATCCAACACCTTTGGGATCAACTGGAATGCCAACTGCGAGCCAGGCCTAATCGCCCAATCAGTACCCGACCTCACTAATCCCTGCAGCAATGCTCCAACATCTAGTATAAAGCCTTCCCAGAAGAGTAGGAAGGCTTTACACACAGCTGTGAAAAAGTATTTGCCTGCTTCCTGGTTTCCTCTATTATTGCATATTTGTCACAATAAATGGTTTCATCTCTTTAGGCAAAATGTTTAAATAATGGAATTTTAGCCCACTCTTGTTTGCAGAACTGCTTTAATTCAAACAAATTGGTAGGTTTCTGAGCATGAACTACTAATTTCAGGTCATGCCACTGTATCTATTTTGGGTTCAAGTCAGGACTTTGTCTTGGCCACCCCAAAACTAAAATTTTGTTTATTTTCAGCCATTCAGGACTTGCTTTTGAGTATTGGATCATTGTCTAGCTGCATAAAGCTTCAATTATGCTTCAGCTTCAGCTCACAGACAGATCACCTGACATTCTCCTTAAGAATTCTTTGCTACCAACATGGTTCCTTCCATATTGGCAAGTCATCCAGGTCCCGAGGCAGCGAAGCATCCCCACAACATCACACTACCACCACCATGTTTGACTGTTGGTATGATGTTCTTACTGTGAAATTCTGTATTTCCTTTACACCAGTCATAATGAGGAAATCATTTCCAATTTTTGGTCCAAAAAGTTCCACTTTTGACTCATCTGTCCATTTCCATCATTATCCCAAAAGGCTTGGGGATCATGCAGGTGCTTTTTCCAAATGTGAGATAAGAATTGATTTTCCACTTGGTTAGTAGTAGCTTCTGCCTTTCTACTCTCCCATGAATCCCATTTTTGTCTCTTTCTTATTCTGGAGTCATGAACACTGACCTTAGCTGAGGATATAAAGACCTGGTGTTCTTTGGATGTTCTTCTGGGATCTTTTGTGACTTCCTGGATGAGTTATCGCTGCGCCCTTGGAGAAATTTTGGCATGCCAGCCACTTCTTGGAAGATTTACCAGTGTTCCACGTGTTCACCATTTGGAGATAATGGCTCTCACTGCAGTTCGGTGGAGTCCCAGCGCTCTGTAACCCTTTCCATATTGATATATTTCAACATCTCTTCAGGAATTTCCTTTGATCATGACATAGTGTGCTTGTAGAAACTTTGTGGTGACTACTTCACTCTGATGGTAAGGTTCAATATGAGTGAGGTTTGATTCAACAGGACTGGTAGGAATCAAGGCTGGCTGTGTTCAATCTGCTAAATCTATCAGTTTGTTTAATTGGTTGATTGAGTAACTGAGGATGCAATCACTTTTTCATATGGGTGATATGGGTGTTTGATAAATAAATGAAATAGTTTTTAAAATGTGTTTTATGTTTACTGAGGTTTTCTTTGTCTAATACTGCACTTTGTGTAAAGATCTGGAACCATTCAGTGTGACAAATATGCAATAATAAAGAAAATCAGAAAGGGGCAAATGTTTTTTCAAGGCACTGTAAGAGTGTATTTTTCATCTGTATATTCACATCTATACTTTTTCACTCGAGGAGAAAGGGAAGTTATCTCGTTCCTCTCAATTTTAGTAAAAAAATAAGTAAAAAATCAACCAAATTATTTATATCGCCCAAGGTGAAAAAAGTTTTATTTTCCTAGTACTGTCTGTTTTGTGGACCCTAACTACAGAACTGCCACACATCAATAGATTCTATCAAGAAGTTTCACTCAAAAAAAAAAAAAAACATTATTGGCAACAAAGAATAACTATCTAGCTTACTAGTATTTGTACAATATTTGTAAATATACGCCCAAATTATAGTTACAAAGTGAAATACCAGATTATATCAAGTCAGGAACAAAATGCATGAAAAAGGTTTATTGTTTCCTATTCGACAAACTAGAGTGGCACAGTTTGTCAGTATAGTTTGGTGTCCTTGTAAGAGAATGTCATATAATAAAGCTGAATTTCACACACATTACGTTTTGTAAAATGATTGCAAATTCTTTTTGTGTGATTGCAACAGTATGTACATATTTTTCTGACATGAGAATTATTTATCCAGATTAAACGTAATTTTCTTCTGAAATCTTTCAAGAAATTTTCACACTTGCTGAAATTGTTAAATGCATTTTATTATCTGTAATGCATTTATTTTGACAGTAGCCACAATGCAAAAATCACACACTGCGGCCTATGAAAAATGAAGTAATGGGGAAAGAAAATAATGGATAACTGTCTGTCTGTTGGAAAACTTTATGAAATATTGATGCTGTCCATAAACCTGTGGCAGGAAGGGGAAGATGAACATTCAATCTGTACCTCATCGCTGCCATAAAGGGTGTCTTGCTGATATGTCTACAGACATTGCATGGTACAGTATGTATGGTTATTTATTTATATATATATATATATATATTTATGAGTTGGAAAAATACGAACGTTCAATTTTTTGGGCAAACTGCTATGTGACGGCTGTTTTGCCCCTGGAAAAAATGTTGAAAAATTCCAATTCAAGTTACTCCATTATGTACAGTGCTATTGTAGCATCTGCAGCACATCTTTTCTGTTTCTCTTATTCACTTTTCTTTTTTTTTCACTTTTCTTTTTTTTCTATCTTTCCCCTAAAGAACCTGTCTGTTAAATCCTGAATGACATCCAGACACCACTCAAGGGTGTCTTTTCCCCCCCGGCTGATAGATTCCCCTGTCAGTATCAATCTCAGAGCTTAATTGATGCTTGTTTATTTTTAATTGTAAGTGTACTGTTATCTTCTTTGGCCTGTTTTTTTATTTATTATTGAGTACTCCAGCCATATTGAGTATTCCAGGCAGATATTGTTTTTTTTTTGCTTACGGGCATGTTTTTCGTAGTGTGTGCATCTTACCTTCCATCCATGTCCACTTTCCTTCCTGTCACTCTCCGCATATTAGGTCAGGAATTTGAATTTATAAATTTGAAAACATTAGCCGCTCAGTTGTATAATTAGTCACATCGCCGTGCCGGTCAAGTGCTTACAGAGACCCCCGGATGATAACAATCAAAGTGCAAGTTTAAATCCATAGAGATCATGTGATAGAGACAAACTGAGGACCAGAAGTGGAATATCTAGTTCAGAAAATAAAAGTTTAAATCCATAGAGATCATGTGATAGAGACAAACTGAGGACCAGAAGTGGAATATCTAGTTCAGAAAATAAAAGTTTAAATCCATAGAGATCATGTGATAGAAACAAACTGAGGACCAGAGGTGGAACATCTAGTTCAGAAAATAAAAGTTTAAATCCATAGAGATCATGTGATAGAAACAAACTGAGGACCAGAGGTGGAACATCTAGTTCAGAAAATAAAAGTTTAAATCCATAGAGATCATGTGATAGAAACAAACTGAGGACCAGAGGTGGAACATCCTAGTTCAGAAAATAAAAGTTCTCCCCAGTATTTTTTTCTCCAATAACCTGGATTTGCTAATTAGTACAATTCTTCAACCAAAAGATAGAACTAATTAGTGAAATCAGCTGGCTGAGTTCATGGGTAGAAGAAGCACATGGCAGGACTTTTACTTTCTGACCCCTGGACCTCCCACCTCTGCTGATTAATTTTAAATTATTATGACATGAATACTCACATCTGGACCTCAAATCGAAACCCGGCCCTGGTTTTCTTTTCCCCCTGGTAATTAACTGAATAATTAGAGCTACTGATTGGCCAGACTGTATTCGCATCTGACATCCAGGTAAAGGGAGGGTGGAAAACCAGCAGTTCTTGGACCTTGAGGGCAATGATCTGAGTAACAGGGTATTATGACCTGCATTACATGGTGCTCAAAAGCTATGGGTGACAGTGTTTAACATTCTATGAGCCATTTATGTTTTAATATGCATTACGTATGGTTTGGTATTAATGTTTTGTGTTAGATTTATCCATCACACAGCTGAAAAGTTATATTAAATAACAATAGTTACGCCGTTTTTATTATGTTAAACAGATGCTACTTCTACGGAACAACTTCCGTTGATAAATTTCATCCGTGGTTTACATGATTATTGATAACAGAAATGTGCATGAATTATTGATTCACTGCACACCGTAACCAGCACCAGAGATGTGTGCTCAAATGGCAAACGGAATAGCTTTTCGGAATCGGGAGACGCAGGAGAGGGTGAACAGTTGACAACGCTGTCAGGCCGGATGAGTAAACAGACCGGTGAAAAGTATGGCCCGTTTTGTTACCGAAACAACAGGTCTCTCGCTGCCAACAGGCGATTAATGGGAGCCGAAAATCGCTATTGACCACGTGCACAATCTAGGGGAGGAACAGGCGGGAAAGAGTGAAACAGCAACATTAATCACAGCGGGACTGAGGGAGAGGGCTGGGGTAATGCAGTAGCTCCAGCCGGAATGGTAAATACCTGCCAGTCAGGTGGTGAGGTGAGGCTACCTCCGGAAAAACAAAACAAGCTGAGCATCACGTCCCCGTAACCAGCCTGCAGGGGGTCATGTGATTAGCAGAGTAAACAGAGGGAGGGACACGTCCACAGGTTCGTCCGTCCACCCATCTGTCAGTCTGTCAGTCCACACATCAATCCATCTACCATGGCATCTACCCCTGATGCTCGATGTTTGGACAAGACAGGTTTTAAACCAATTTACCAACGTGTTGGGAGAGGCCATCACTACCCTCATACAGTACATCTTAAATATAACCCCTGGATATATTACATTAGGGAATACAAATAAAAGAGAAATAAATGTATAATATATAAAATCGTACAAACTCAATTGGTCTAGTTCCTATACAAATATAGAAAAAAATGTCCTTCCATTAGTATTTTCAAGACCATCCATCTCCATCTCTCATACTTGTGTAAAATCATTCCATTTCATTCCCGTGCACACTGTCCATTTCCTGGTCTAACTCGGTCAAGGTTGAACTGCATGAACTTAATGTGCCGTGTGATCCTTCAGATGTAAGAGCAGGGCTGGAAGGTCCAGGAGTGCGGACTGAACTAATGGGTTTGGATAACCCAGTTGGTTATGGGACACTTATTTTTAAAAGCTGTGAAGCTGTTTGTAGAGCATGTAAAGAGATTTCCTTAATATTATTGGAAGGTTACCCTCTTGGAGTATATGGCTATTTTGAAAGAAGCAACACTGAGCCATTACCAGAGAGCTTGCTAATATCCATTCAATTACAATCTCTCCGTGGGTCGATTAGGTTTAGTGTTCATCACTTTCATTTCACATTGTGTTGTTTTATGAGCACCAACGAGAGGAATGGATAGTGTCTTACGGAAATGTGTGTTTACTATAGTTATGTTTTATTAGTGCACATGGCGCCCATAGCCCATTACAATACATTAGCTGACAGTAGTTTTCTCTCTATCGGTGAAAGAGGGAGAGAGTTAGGGAGGGATGGAAGGAGAGAGGGAGGAGTCAGAGGGAGAGAGCAAGAGAGAGAGGGAGGGAAACAGAGACAGAGAGGGGGGGAGTCAGAGAGAGGGGGGAGTCGGAGAGAGAGAGAGAGGAGGGGAGAGAGGGAGGGAGGGAGGGAGAGAGCAAGAGAGAGAGGGAGGGAAACAGAGAGGGAGGGAGTCAGAGAGAGAGAGAGAAAGGAGGGGGGGAGAGAAGGAGGGAGATATGGGGGATGGGGGTGGTGTAAGGGAGAGAACATGCCATTGAATGTCCCAGGCCATTAGAACAAGGGATATTTCTGGTTGACTGAACAATTCATTCTCAACATGTCACATTGAATTTTTTCCATTATAAATACTGCAGGCTTCTCTTCTCTCAAGGCAGATTGCTTGCACCTATTTCATTCAGTGAAATAATGTTTTTCCCCTGAACTTTTTTACACAGAACTACTCTCAAACTCTAGAAAGGTAAATTACCGTGTTCTCTGCCTTATGTGTGTATTATATATTGTATGGGGTTTTTTTTTTGCCACAATGGTGTTTCAATAGTGAAGCACATTTATCATGAGCAAACAAACAGTTTAACACGCTAATGTAGCTAGCTTGCTCAACGGTTAATTAAACCCGGGAATGGAGATATTAAGGACATGTTAAGCTTAAAGAACATTGCAGCTTACATTCGGTATGTAGGATGTAATTATCAAGATCAGTGAGCATATTAATTGTTTTTGACAAATTACATAGAGTACCCATAACACTGTCTTTCTTTCCACATTTTCTGTAATACATTGTGAAAAGCAGATCTGTTATAAATACTGTCCATACACACCATATGGCTAAAGTCAGTGTTCGCATAAGCTGTGCAGTACAAGCAAAATTGCCCCTCTGATCTATGGCTCTTGTCTCCCTTTGGCATGTCTTCCTTTTTGTTACCCTTACAGGAATCTTATGGGTTTGCCTCACCACTTCAGAATGCCTCAAGCTTGGACTTGGGTTTTATTTTGACAAGTTAGACACATCTGACAGCCCTGCAATAAAGATTGATGCTGGCCAGTTTGAAGCAAGAGGAAGAATGGCAATTATGTCAGCTTTAGAGAGATGTGTCTGTAAACAGGGGTACAAAGCTCTTTCCCCTATAAGGTATCATTCTGAATAAACCAAACTGTGTTTGAAAGATCATCTCCACAAAGTTAGTTTCCTTCTTGACCATCCAGGTTTTAACCTTATTTCACTATATGGAGTCTAACTTAACTCCCCTAGGTTTTCATCAATACATGATGCACCCCTGTAACTTGGTAAATGGTAAATGGACTGCATTTATATAGCGCTTTTATCCAAAGCGCTTTACAATTGATGCCTCTCATTCGCCAGAGCAGTTAGGGGTTAGGTGTCTTGCTCAAGGACACTTCGACACGCCCAGGGCGGGGTTTGAACCGGCAACCCTCCGACTGCCAGACAATCGGTCTTACCTCCTGAGCTATGTCGCCCCGTAACTTATATCAGTGGCACATATCATGTAGCACAGTGCATTGTATATAGTAACATGTGCATTCACTTAAAGTCTAGTTCTGATATAGTGAATTTATTGGGTCATGATCATATGACCACACACGTAGCTATCATGTTTTAATTTTATGATGCAACTTCAGAGATCCTGTTGTAGTACAGAGACACTTGAATGGGGTTGCATGAATGACCAGGTGGCAGACTTTTGTGTTAGTCAGTGCCGCATAGGGTTGTTACACTTGCACTAGGAAAAGACACCGTCGCAATCCACAGGATGTCCGCACGCCAGGCAGACGTTGCTGTGGAATGTCAGGTTGTCAATTTATTTCATTTCATTTTATATTTCCCCTCTGTTTATGGCTTGCCTGGAGGAAATATGCATGTTAATTATCCACACACAAATCATCACTGAAAAGCCGGGAGAAATACCAAACGGTAGCAAGATACCGAAGCATGTAATGTAATTACTGCCTAGGTTTTCACGCGATGCCAATCACCTCTATACATCTGCATTCTTTAATGGAATTTTGAAATATCCTTTTTCCCTGCAAAAGGCAACGAAGGCCTCGTCTAATTAGTATGAATGAAGAGCGCTAAAATAACTAATACTGCAGAAGACAGCTTTTCATTGAGAATGATATCGTGCAGTATGGGGAAGATTTATCACAGCACATTGGTGATTTGTCATTATTTCACTGGTGCCTGGATGACGATTCTAGTTCTAAAGAATCTGGCCCAGAAAAGCTTTTTATTTTTATTTTTTATTTTTGCGTGTGTGGGAGGATTCGTGCCATTTCATTGACTCTGAGACCCATCAATCTAAAACCGTTACAAGATCTGTCTGAAAACAAATATATAGCTCCATTTCAGTAGGCTTTCATTAATGGAAATCATATTAATTATAAAGAGCAAATTATTTTCCAAGAGTCATAATTGACAAATTGCCTTGCACTGAAGCAATTTGCAAGAATGTGTCAAACAAGATTTATTTCTTAAATTGCAAATTAATCATAGGGGACAACACAGTTGCACAATTATCAACAGAAAACACTGGATGTGATTCATCTCACACTCTGTAGTGAGAAACATTCGTGAAATTATTCTGAGAGTGTATATTGGTTTTCAAGATGCATTCAGAACTGTTGGTACTGTATACAAATATTTAAAGCACATACTCTGTACAGCATTGAAACAAAATACTATTAGAACTATTTGTTTGAGTCAAGCTTTAATCTCATTTTTTGCACATAAATGCATATTTATAATGGAATTAGCTGATATAACACTGAAGATAATAAATAGCTAATGAAAGGAATGCATTTTACAAACGATTGCATCTTAAAGACCCCTTTGTTTGAAAGAGACCTACAGTATACCTGCTAGTGACTCAGCTAGGCTAGTGCCCATCTTTTAAACAAAAAAAAAAAACGGAACAACATTTCATCGAAAATAATGTGCAACTGAAATCAACGTGTTGCGAGACCACGTTTATTTTTAGCTGCTAAAATCCAAAGCAGAGCGATGGATTAGAAGATTCTAAATTACTTTCTACAGGGACGGTGTCTCTGTGGGTTCAGGCTGCATTATCCTGTCATGTTTATCCGTCAGTCGCTTCAGGCAGTGGTTTATCGGTGAGACTTTGACAGAACTCCATTTGTCAGAGATATGTGTATACTAAGAGATGGATCACTTTGCTGGACTGTCACTTTCTGAGATATCACAGAGTTATTTGTGTAGAAAGCCCGGTGCTATTCTTCTGTTGTCCCCTCAAATTGGAAAGGTAATGCGCCATTTTATAAAAAAAAACAAAAAAAAAACCTTTTCCTGACAAAATAACTGCCAACTTTTTCTGTGGTGAACTAAATGGTTTCCATTACAAAAATTCCCAGAAAGATTCTGGATGCTGAACTGAAGACTTTACAGCGGTATACAATAGATACCATTGGACAGTGTGGCTGGTCATTAATAAACAAATAGCTGCACCCTTTATGAAGAAATGGTATATTAACCCTTTATTGTTTACGATCATCGATATGTGATTATAATGTTGTTAATTGAACATTCTAATGCTGATGTAACAATCAACACAGGTAACTGAAAGCAACGGAGTTCAACAGCACTAGTATTAGAGAATTAGTAGAATTAGAATTTTGAAAAAAAAAATTTGAAGAAAAAAAAACCCATGCTCTTCAAAGTGTTAAAACAACACCACATAGGATTTGGAACCAGTGAAGATTAGACCTCACGCTGTACTGGAGACGGTTTGTTGGAAATAGAATGACAAGTTTATACCTAATTAGCTAAAGGTGTTACAGCTTTCTGTGTCACTAAAAGTGTTAACGCTCCCAGTATCCCACCCACTTTGGCTTTGTGTCGGGCTTACGAGAGCTGAGCATATGCCTGAGGGTCCCATAGAGGGTGTGTCGTCGGTTACACAGCACAGCACAACTCATGCATAGACTGCACTGTGTGAACCTTCTGTATAAACAAAAGCTACCATGGTATCACCTTAAATGAGAATTTTACATGTACTCACTTAAATATATATATACATGTTCTGTCCTTCATTTGTGTTGCAGTATGAGTACAACATATGGACTTTTTTTGCCTGGCTATTTTCACTGCAACTACCCATTCAGATTACTGAGAATACAATCTGCTTCTCATTACCACGACCACACAAACACCGCACCTTGCAGTGTGGGGAAAATAGGGGGCATTTGGGCAAAGCAGATAATGGATCAGCGCCTCTGTGCAAAATGGAATGCGGCATATAGACGCGCTTCCTCATTATCATGTAAAACACTGAATCCCTCCAGGAAGACTGTGATAGCTTTATAGTGTGTTGATGACAAATATATGTAAACTTACACTATAAGGCATTTTGTTATCAGCAGTTGGTATTGTTCTACTACTATACACTGTATATATTTTTACTTTTTCTTTTTTAGATGTGGTTCCCAATGTAGAGCTGAACACGACCAAATCCCACCTGAATCTGCAATGGCCAATCATCTGCAACCGAAGCCATGTACACGCGTGAACCCCACTGCCAATTCGGGAGAGTGTAGACATCAGCTCTCCTCCAAAACACGTAGTGTCACCAGCTGCTTCTTTTCACACCGAGGAAGACAGCAAAGCTTGCACAGAGTGGAGTCAGAGGAAGGTCTTTCTGGGTGCTAGGCACAATTTGATTGTTCACATGTAACCTGTACGAGCAGTTCATTGTCACAACAGGCATAGCTTAACAGACCTGGGTTAAATACGTATTTGTTTTGGATTAAAATACTTTTCTGTGCTCTATTGATCTTGCCTGGTGTAATTGAGCCTGCCAATATGACAGGAAGGCTGGTTTTGCGCTTTTTGAGAGTATTTCATTGGTTCCAATACACCAGACCAGATCAGTAAAGCGTAGAAAAGTACTTGAATCCAAAACAAATACGTATTTGACCCAGGTCTGTAGCTTAAGCATCAACTTGGACAGGGATACTGATGCTTCGCATGGGGGGAGGGAGGGGCATGTTTCCTAGGGCCAAGATGATTCCGAGGGTCGTGACTGACAGGGGCCCTCAAAAAAATTGTGCAGGGATGGGGCGGCCTGGGGTGGTGGGATATTTTCACAAGGCCCCAAATCCCAGGTGGCACTCCTGTCTACATATGACAGCACGCATAGTCTCCAGGTGTCCTCTTCGCAGGTAACTGACCAGAGGAGCTGCCATTACAGCATGAGGCAGGGAACACCTTGCTTACTGAAACACTCCCTCCCTGGTCAATGCTGTGGGGTCACTTGGACACAGTCGGCGCTGGCCATGGCCAGGAAGTGGTCCCAGACCACAGTGCGCATCACTATGCTATACTTTAGCTGGGTCTGCCACAGCTTCTGTTTTTCTAGGGCGACATAGCTAAGGAGGTAAGACCGTTGTCTGGCAGTCGGAGGTTGCGGTTCAAACCCGCCTGGGCATGTCGAAGTGTCCTTGAGCAAGACACCTAACCCCTAACCCCCTAACTGCTCTGGCAAATGAGAGGCATCAATTGTAAAGCGCTTTGGATAAAAGCGCTATATAAATGCAGTCCATTTACCATTTACCATTCTAAAATTATTTCTCAGCTATGAGAATCAGGATACAAGAGAGGTAATAAATCCCAATGCAAGGGTGTATTGCCATATTTTTAAATGAGGTAGAAAATAAATGTCTCACTGTTACTGCTGTAATTATACCTAATTAAATAGTGCAGTATAGCAGCGTTTTGTGAAAACTAGCAGCTAAGCCTAAGTGGATATGTTTTGATGGCAGGCACAGCGTGTGATGTTTTATTAAAATATTACGTTCAGGTTTATGTAGATCATTGCAGTGGGGGGCGCAGTCAGTGTAGAAAATGAATGAAGGTGGCTGGTTAATCCTTTAACAATGTTGTACTGATGCAACAAGATGAAGATCCAGCGAGATCATAATAATTATGGCTTTCAGTTTCTCGCTACCAGCTAAAAAAAAATTACCAAAAAAAAAAAAAGAAGAGACAAGAAACCTTGGGCCCAAATGGAACTGTCTGCCAAAAAGTCTTCAGCAGTGACTGCGACGATTAACTAGGGACAGTACTGTTTCACAAACAGGTTTTTACTGGGGAAAGCACTGTACAGAGCAGCCCATCTGTCTTATTTGGGTACTGGGCCGTAACTACTATTGAGGGCACCGAGGTCACGTCCTCTGTATTTTAAAAAATAGTTTTATGTTCATTTTCAAAGCAAATATTTAATTTTATTCTTTTGTCTGAAGATCAGTTTCAATTTATCTGGAAGGGATATGAATCGCCTTTAACACCCACCCAACTCACCCATCCTCCCCCGCCACCCCCCCCCCCCCACCATGCCCCACCCAACTCATCCCATCTCCCCCCTCACCCAAGTCGCCCCATATACCCCCCACCCACCCCTGCCACCTCAGTGTCCTGATTTCAGAATTTGTTTTCGGTACTTGTTACACCCCTGTCTTGGTCCTCAAATTAGACAGATGTGAAATTCACAGTATACTACCACATCATTAAAGCCATAATTTCAAACTAAGTAAGCATAGAAAATCAACGGAATGGTAACAGAGGTCTGAATTTAAAAAAAAAAAAAAAAGTTTAAAATGATAAAATATATAAAATGTAATGTTGTAAAAATACAGTGTTTTTGGGTGTGCTGCCACAATGCGGGCAGTCTATTTGAAAGGAAACATAAATGAACGTTTTTATGTTAATAATGTTTTAAGTGTTATGCAGTGATATAATTACTTTGCACCCAATTAATTAAATGTGAACCGAGGGTAACACAAGATTATTTGTTTTTAGCTTACTGAATGGAGACAGTTCAACCTGGCTGTGTGGAGGAACCCAGAGCAGACTGGAGAACTAACACAAAATTTAAAAAAATAAATCATCTCCACTACCTCACACACCACAAATATAAAAAACAAGGGTATGAATAACTACTTAATTAAAATAAATTTGTGAAAAATGTATAAAAAGTTCATCAAAAGTATCTGAAGTACTTCTCTGAAATACTATGAAATCTCAGGAAAAAAAGGTTGAAAAATACATTCCATGATTGTATGAAGTGTAAAGCTAATTATTCAGCCCTGGTGGGACTAGAGAGGTTTGCTTCTTTTGACGTGTTTTCATGATTTTCCTTTACAAATGTACACGTGTGCTTTCACTATTTAGCACATGGCTCCAGCTTACCAGCTAAAAGAGCAACTGGTGTACACAATGGACTGTAGATAAAATCTAGATTGTATCATGGAAACTGTACTGTAAGTTTACTGAATGTATTGCATTGTACTATTATCTATGTTGTTAAATCTTGAGGGAATAAATTGAAAATACATCTCGCAGCTAATGCATTGGTAGCATATGCAAATACTCCCACACAATCATATTCACACAGGAAACAGGGTGTAAGATTTAAAGGGAAAGGCACACTCTTGTGATAATCTTGCCCTGTTCTCCTTGGGAAATACAAACCCAGGAAGTGAACTCATGCAATGTGGGGTTTATGACTTTTACCTTTGGGGGGGGGGGGGTGTGTTGTTTAGATACTAAACCTATCTATGAATTGGCACTGTGACCTAGTTTCTATAATGTGAAATGTGAGCTCTTGTTCTTATACTATAAGTTAAAGTTTGTGAGGTTTAGTTTAGCCAGTGGTTACAGATCAGATCTAATGAAGCACAGTAAAAGTGATAGCAGGTTCCCAGCCGAGTTATAATGAAGCACGATAAAAGAGGTGTCATGGTCTCCCAGCCTGGGGTTAGGGTTGGGGAGTGGGTCAGCAACATGGCCTCCCACCCTGGGGAGGGGGTTAGCAACATGGCCTTCTACCCTGGGGAGAGGGTTTGCAACATGGCCTCCCAACCTGGGGAGTAGGTTAACAAGATGGCCTCCCACCCTGGGGAGGGGGTAAGCAACATGACCCCCCACCCTGGGGAGGGGGTTAGCAACATGACCCCCCACCCTGGGGAGTGGGTTAGCAACATGGCCACCCCGCCCTGGAGAGAGGGTTAGCAAGATGGCCTCCCACCCTGGGGAGGGGGTCAGCAACATGGCCACCCCACCCTGGGGAGAGGGTTTGCAACATGGCCTCCCAACCTGGGGAGGGGGTAAGCAACATGGCCTCCCACCCTGGGGAGGGGGTCAGCAACATGGCCTGCCACCCTGGGGAGGGGGTTAGCGAAATGGCCTCCCACCCTGGGGAGGGGGTTATAGCAACATGGCCCCCCACCCTGGGGAGTGGGTTAGCAAGATGGCCTCCCACTCTGGGGAGATGGTTAGCAACATGGCCTCCCACCCAGGGAATAGGGTCAGCTTTTGCAGCCTCTTTGTCAGGGCCCTCTTTATGGTCACAACCACCATTCATTTTCATTCTCACACCCCAGTGCACTCATGCCAACTTTCCAGCAGTAGGCCAAGTAGACACGGAAGTAGGTGCAATGCCAAATATATTATGCGTTCCATAAGTGGATATAAGGACTCAACCTGACAAGTTTGTTGCAAGCTAATCACATTGCAAAGCATTGGAATGTAATGTGACCTGCCAAAAGACCACCTAAAAGAGAGGAAAACAAAACAAATTAATGAATAACTGTCTTACAGGTTTTACAAAAATATCAATGGCTTTAAAATACGTGGAAGTCCACACAAGCTAATCTGCCAAACAATATATCCTAATTATTTTTTATTTCTTTGCTTGTTGTCTATCCGTTCCTAAAGTCCTTGCCATGCAAAATAGCTTAAATGTCTCCTCCCTATGCAACGTGCTAATGGGCATGTTGTATCGTCTCATGAGCGCTCGTGTAACTCATCGTTACAACAAAAATTTGGAAGAGAGAAAACGAACCAAGTGAAAAGTGTCGTGTGTCAAGTGCTGAAAAAATACAAACATAGCCTATTACCCCCGTCCAGATTGTAACAGTAACTGGGGCGTGTATTGGAGCGTGTGTTTACCTTGAGGCAGCTGCTGGCTAAACGGGGAGTGGCGATCTGCGCTCGAGGAGTGGCCCCGGTTATTCAGGCGTTTCACTTATTCATAACGTGCAGGGGCTCTGCCAGAGACGGAACGGGGCGCTCCGGCACTTAAAAACTACAAACCGTGACACCGTTGTGTGTTGAAGACTTTTTATTATTGCTGTTTCTTAAGAGAATAAAAAAAAACAATACACAATAATAAACAGTAAATATTTTTTTAAAGCGAATGTAATCGCCATCACGAGGAAAAGGGGGATGCCATTACTCGAGTATCACGCCGAACAACAAACTTGAAAAAGAAAACGAACCAACTAAAAACAGGGAAGGTAGGCTACGGAGGTCTGAAAAGTGCTTGAGGGTGGTGACTGACCGTTCTAACCTGAACGGGCTGATAGCCTACATTCTACTATATATTTTGTCTTTCTGTTTTGTCGGCTTCTGTTTCGCGGAGCTTGGAGGGGTTGTGGAAAGACGCTCTGCGCCGGTCGCGTGGCTTCTTTGTGTACAGCAGCTGCTCCCAAATGCATGGGCAAACATTGCGGCTTGGCTCGGATATAACAGTCTTGAAAGAAGAGCCTGATCACTACCATACCTGCGTCTGAGTTTCTAACAAACTGCAAACAAGTATCGCGTCAGCAAGAGGATTATCAAAACTAGACATTTACCTACCCCCCCTTCCCCAATCTCTCCCTCCGAACCGTCCCGACAAAAGCTTGCGATCTCTCCCTACAAACTCGCTATACGTGGATTGTAAAAGGGAGAGAACAGAGTGAACCTCAAACGCATTTAAATTCGAGCTCAGTCCATCAGAACGCTGCCTTAGATTCCGAAGGATCATGGATGTAAGATTTTATCCGTCTGCCGGTGGGACTTCTATTCCCGGAGAGCCATCGAACCTGGATTTTTCCCACTGCCTGGGTTACTACAACTACAACAAGGTGAAGTGTTACATTATGTTATCGTTGTTTTTCACAGTTGTCCCGGTCTTCTTTATAATCTCACACCAATTTGACTTTTTTGTTGAATAATCAAAACATTTAAATGACCTCTGTCGTGTTAGTCTGAATGATTATTTCGAAGTTTCGAGGTACTAGGTTTTGTTTATATCTTAGAAGTGTCATTATTTGACAGCTCAGATAAGAATGACCAGCTTTATGCTGTACCTGCATTAAGAGATGCATATTTATGCTGAATTAGGCTACTGCACTTCTCTCCCTTTTTTGTAGAAACCACGAAAGCCCTCCTGTAAGTCTACCATGTGTTTTAAAAGTTAATTTAACAAAAGTCTTGACCACACAAGAATGTGTGTTGCACGTATACTACCCATGTTATGTTATTTCCAAGAACCCGTGACGCTCTATTCTCTAGTCCATTCATCTGCATTTCTTCTATTCTGCATTTCTTCTATCAGAAAATAAGACATATGGAGTTATTTTATCGGTTACCCCACACTGAGTGCCTTCAGTGCATGTAAATCAATCCCAGAGGAGAGTAAATGAGAACTAAATTAGTGATACCAACTTGTTGCTTCTGATTCACTAATATTGCCTACACGTTTAAGAAGTGATGCTAGTCAGTCATTGGTCTGATCGTATTTAACTGTATAGAATAAGTATGAAGTATAGGCAAAGCTACATAGGCCTAACTGATAGTCTACCCAATTCATTTTGTGCCTGAATTAGACAAACTGTTTATGATCTTTCAAATAGTTGACATCAACGGTTGTAGGACTGGCATGAATAAAGTGTTGTCATTTGTGTTATGTATAGATTGCAAGACAATGGCTGATTTCAATCTGGAGGAGGGGTTGGGTTTGGAGGGGTTGGGTTTGGTGGGGGGGAGACAGGGAGGGGAGGGTAATTGAGGTTTATTTTAAGCAAATGTTTTTGATCTCTCCGTTTCAGGAGCACCTCATGATTTGGGGCTTTGCTAAATAATCCTCACCACTGCCAACTGTAGTTTCAAAGATGAAGTCATTGTATTTCCCTGGCTCCTAAAGCACAACATATTTTGGAAGGCATTAATGTTCATTTGTTTGGATGACACATTTTCTCTCCCCTGTCAAAACTAGCCTATGCGAAACTCTCTCAAGCCTCATTATGTTTGCAAACAGATGCTCCAACAAAACTTAAAATTTAAAAAAAAAAAAAAACCTGTGTTCTGATTTAGTTGGCTAATGTTGTTTTTGAGGACATATTGACATTCTGGCAAACCTGGCAAAAGCCCTACGGAGGCCTGTATGTAATGAGCAAAATAATACCTTGGTTTTGTGTTGGGAAGTGAACAAGGCCCTTCAAAAACCTCTCATTGAAAGTTGTATAAAGTTGTTTTGTGTGCATGAGGAACCTAAAAGAATAATTTGTCTTAGTCTATTTTTTTTCCCCAGACACATTTGTTGGTATTCTAATCCAATTAGCCAGCATCATTCTAATAAATTATGATGGGTAATTAGGCTACCCCAGCTGGGTTTACTACTTAATATTTTGTGCCTTGTTTGTGTTGTGTAGATGACATGGTTAGCTTATGAGGCCCTGTAGGAATGTCCTCTTCCTGATAATTTTCCAGCTTCACAACAAAACTCACTAATGTTTATAAATATGTCGGTGATTTCGGACCAGAGAGCCTCATCGGGGAGGCCTAGGAATGACTGTTTCTGAGTGACGATTGGGCAGTTTTGTCCCAAAGTAAGGCTTTTACATCCTTCCCTACCTAATTTTTCAGGAGAAGTGAGCACTCTTTGGTGCATGAGACATAGTGAGAGGAGCACACTCACTAGAGTGATGGAGGGCACCGAATACAGCACTGATCTGGCCACATAGGCAGAGACGGGATGGCTTGCTGGGTTAGCATTAGCCTGAAACCTTTGGCCATGATCATAGCATTGCAATAAAAATCTAATTTGCTCAGCACATAGAAGGCGAACATCATATCTTTGTTGCTCATCAAGCAGCAATATGGTTGTCAGTTTTTCCTGGAAATGTGCTTTACTGATAAAAGAATGTTGCTCTATAACAGAAAATGTTATTGGAGACACGTGTTAGATTTGTGAATACTAATTTCTGGAACCAAAACTCTAAATGCATGTAGTACTGCTGTGCAAGCCAATCTAGGTTTTACTAGAAGCAAGCTAGTGTCCAAGCTGAAGCCACCAGCATTGCTCGTACTATTTATTTGTTTTTGTTTCTTCCATGTGCCTTCAATTATATCCTTATTTTTATTTTCTTTAGTTGAATTTAGGGTGTGCAGTCATTCTGCGGTTCTTGTTTGTTTGATCTAGGCCTAGATTATGCATCTACACATTATGTTTTTCTGTGCTGTTAACACGTGTACTACTGCAAGAACTAATTTAACCAACTTCTTTGTGCCTTTTGGTGTGACGAGAACTAAAGGGCGCAATTGAGTAGGAAGCAACATGCAATCAAGCAGCACTCCCTGCCACCCCACCATAATTCTGTGAGTTTTCACATTGTATCATTGAGTATGAAATGTGTTTTTGGGCATCCGACGGCTAAAATTTGTTTCAAGGTAGCCTATTTATATTCCTGCCACAGAACATGCAGACTTATGTCTGCAATAAAAAAATTTGAGCAGGCATATTTGTGAATTGATAGCAGGAAGAATTACAGGAGATCAGAAGTGCCCCTTGTTGTACGGGGAATAGAGGCCACAACAAAATGATGATGTCAGTACACTGCTTCATCTTGATGGTCTTGATGATACATGAGAACTTCTTCACATAAACAGTTTTTTTTTTCCCGGTGAACTGTCTTCTTGCTTCATCTTTGATAAACGCAGTGGTGTGTAGTGGTGAGCAAGACCAGCAAATCTTCTTTATTTCCTCTCTTTATTTTGGAAGGTGAAAAATACAAAAATGAACAAGAGAATTTTGCTTTTGTGAATGTTTATGTGTGCCAGAGTGTGTCATTGTGCTTGTGGAGCCTTTCTTAGATGAAGCAAAGTGCAAAGTGAAAGCACCTTTAAGATGGTTGGGTCTTCGTCTTAATATAGTTATTTTGCATGCTGCAGGCTACCTTTGTGTTTATTTGGAAGGCAGTATACATATTTATTTCTGTTTGAGCAGTACAGTTTGAGCTTTTGATTTGTAACTTGTTTTTAAGCTGCCTTTACTAATGCTGCAAATAATTATTCAGCTTGATTCATGAATAATTCCTTCTCAAAAGTTGTGCTTGTGAAATAATGAAATTTTAATGACAGTCAAGAGTAAAGGGTTCTGAAACTCTTTCAAACATCACACCGATCTTTATGTCTACCAAATTAATCCAGCCAAAGGCCACAAGCCTGATTTGTTGCCGTGGTCACGACCAATAAACTTGAGTCATTATTTTAAAACTGTATGAGGAGAAATGGCAGTTGAGAACAGAACAGAATGTTGCAGCTCCAGAGCTGAGTTCTTTGTTGGCCTACATATCACAGTGAAAACGAGCTGCTGCAATCTTGGAGAACTGTGCAAAAATCCTGATGAAAAGAGTCATAATGGCAGATTTAAAACACTCCAGACCAGCAGCCTAGCATGCCTTGTCATTCAGTGAGACCCAAGCATTAATCCTGTGTTTAATATTCTGTCATCTGGATTCTCTTCAAATGTCTGACAGATTTGTCACAGCAGGGTGTGCCTTTAATAAAAAGCTTTGATATAAGTTTGAACACAGTGCAACCAATGTAGTGGGTACTTCCAGTAACCTTGGAGAGTAATTCTCAGTTTTGTACATATACATTAAGTTTGGCATTACTTATTTTATTCAGTGTGTAGGGGATAATGACTGTGCTTGTGTGATTTTATTGTACGGTGCATGGTTACACACTTACATGCTTGTGGTATTAACTGATATTCACAGAAATCAGACAGATGGACACTTGAAATGTGTAGGTATCTGCTTTGGTCATGAAGTAGCCTGTGTCTTTCAAGACTGACTAAGGAACCAAGAGTAGTATTTTTTAGATAGTTTCCAAAAGTTATTTTATTTTTTTGTAGGCTATAAGCATAGATATAGGAAAACTTATTTTTCTATTCTGTTTCTGAATTTAATGCGTGGTTGTGCTTATTTAAGTTTCCGAAGCAGATCTTGTGTCCTTAAGAACATTTTCCTCTAACTAGTACATGCATAGTGAAACAGATCAACCTCTGATATTGTGTGTGTTTTTTTTTCTTCTTAGTCTAATGGACTGTAATGGCATTCTCACAGGTTTCACATGCTGACTTTCATTGGCTGTAGTGGCAGCAACCATTAGCAGCAGATGGGATGAAGCCCAAGTGCTTCCAGCATACTGGTGTTGGTACAGAGCTGTGAACCCAGCATCGTTTTAATAAGGCACTTCGGCAAAGTGTCCTGCTAATTAGACCAATGTCATATAGGGAGTGTTAACAACAGGTGGGTTCTTTGCAGTCTCGTGTTTGGTTCATGTTAATGAGTTACATTTCCTCCCTAACTTGTGTGTCATCATTAATTCTACTGTATCATTGACTTGCATATGGAGGGGCAGAACGGTGTAACGGGTGGCATGATGCAAGAAGGTCTGGGTTCAAATACTAACCTGGGCCTTTTCTGTGTGGAGTTTGCATGTTCTCCCCGTGTCTTTGTGGGTTTCCTCCAGTTACTCTGGTTTCCTCCCACAGTCATGTCAAGACATGCAGGAAGGCTAATCGGAGACTTTAAATTGCCCACAGGTTTGAGTGCATGAGCGAATGGTGTGTGTGCCCTGCGATAGGTTGACGGCCTGTCCAGGGTGTATTCCTTGCCTCTTGCCCAATGCATGCTGGGATAGGCTGCAGCACCCCCCTGTGACCCTGCCCCGGATAAGCAGGTGTAGATAATGGATGGATGGATGTAGAACAGTGTCACAAGGCAAAAGTGGAATACCACTGTCCAAGTCTTTGTAGTGCTTTTTCAAATGTAGAATGGTGGCAGTGTAGTATAATAGTTAGGGAATTAGACTTATAGGTTGGGGCTCTGCCATTGTACCTTTGAGCAAGGTATGTAACCTGAATTGCTTCAGGAAATATCCAGCTGTATAAATGGATTTTTTTATTTTTTGGTAAAAAAATTAAGCCGTTGGGCTAATATCCTGTAACACCATATACTGTGGTATATAAAACACACATTTCAGGTGTTATTTCAGTAATGTCCCAACCATTAGTTCACCATTTTTAGGGCACATGTGTCAGGAGTTCCTTTACACAGCGGCTCTTCTGAAAGCACTACAGCAGTTTACAAACATGGCATTTACGCACAGTGCAAGCAATGCTGTGGGATCAAATTACAATTGATATGCTAAAAGTTATCCCATTGGCTAGTAGGTTAGACGGGGGTAAAGAGACAAGATGGAGGCCCTAGATTGGGTTGACAGAAAATGCATTAGCTCCAGTATGGCACTACTTTGCCTTCCTACCACATTGTAATGGGAAACCCAAAGATCTGAAAATCTGTAGACTACAGTGATGGCTAAGATAAAAAACCCACCTTGAACCTTTGTGCACGCTTACAAATGCATCGTCCTGCTTGGTCTGTGCGGCAGAAAAATAATGCTTTAACACAAGTTAGTGCATCTCGTTGTGTGTTTCATTGACACCTATGGTGTCGGGATATCCCGCGTTGTGAAGAGCATTCTTGCATTTTGACCACGCCTTCCTTCTCCCTCGAGGACATACGGCATCCCATATGAGTAAAGCTTTTTTAAATAAAGTGATAAAACTTGCACATTAATAAAACTGCACACGACACTATGTTATTTTACCTTTTCATGCAGTCAGCACTCATATCCATTTGAATCATTACACTGAGCCACTGGCACCCCCCCCCCTCTTGTTATGATAGAGCGAGTTTCTATGGAAACAGTGTTCACTGCCGTTGCAATATGCAGTTTACACCAGTTGAGCAATCACATATGCTAGCAAGCTAGCAAAAAAAAGTTGTTATAGCTAGCTTGCTACATTGATAGATTTTGGTCAGGATAATGGAAGGAGCTAAAAAGAAATAAGCCTGTAGTTACAGTATATAGCTGGGAGTGGAATACGGAGCCGACCCTGGGGGGAAGTCGAGTACAAATCATTCTCGGTAGCCATGCAGGGGAAGAGAATGTGAAGTGACATATCGCCTGTGCGTCTCACCGTAAAACTGACGTGCAGAAATAAAAAAATCATATCGGTGGCTCCATTTTTATCTAAAACCTGCTGCACCGTTACTGAAAGGAAACCTCCTTTCCATATATGTGTGATAACATAGGCCGTGTAAATAGGCAGTGTTATCCATATAAATGAGCTAAATCAGTGAAAGGCAGGATTATAGGGAATGATAAGATTCTGCCGTAAGCTTTCGGTGGTGTTTACTGGAGAATAGTGGGAAAGAAGAAAGTACCAGAGATTACAGATTACAGCCAACCCCCCACCCCTCCCAGCCCACGATCGCTCAGTCTGGTGTTCACACTCCATGGTGGGAATGTACGGGTTAAGCAACTTCCCACACACACTGTGTAACTTTGTGGTGTGCACAGCTGGTGCCGTTTCATTGCAGAGCACTGCACACATTCTGAACATACTCAACCAGGACTTGGCTTTAAACACAGAGGCAATAAGAATTTAGTCACATGGTTGTGCTTAAGGAGTTTGATCAGTCCCAACTGGATCACTGTTTTTATGTTTTGGTGGTCCCGAAAGCCCAGAATATCAGACCCATTGGCCTGGTAATGTGTAGTAAACATTTAAGAGTTCACATTCTGTCATGCCTGATGTCAGTTAGAGGCCTGTTATGCACATCTTGGAGTGGGGCATGTATATTTCTAAATCTTTTTTAGTATTACAAATATAAATAAATACGTTTTAATGTCACTCTCAAGACTTGCAGACTAGATCCGCAAAAATGTGTTTTATCTATTAGTGTGCAAATGATCTTGGAAATGATTTTATTCAGATAAAACCTCCCTTGTGCTGTCTTAAAAAAAACAACAAAAAAACATGCATGACTGAACTCCCCATCATGAGCTTCAGCAACTGAAAGCTTCCATCCCTCATTTCAATCTGCATTAAAAATGGTTGCTATGGAAGCCGTGGCTGGATTCAGGAATGAGAGAGTGCTTTAGTCTCTGCAATGGGGCAAAAGGAACTGAGGAGTAAAAATAAAAAAAGAAGGAAAAAAAGTACATTTCTGAAGTCTGTGCGGTTTGTGTGATGGAGAAATGCTGGTTCTTCAGATCCATTTTATTTTGTTGTCACTGCCTGAAGTGCCAGGGTCACAAATGCTATGTTTACTTGACTGTGCTGGCAAAAGATCTGCTTTGGTATACATTCGCTCCACAAGGCTTGACCTTGCGCCATATTGCGCCTGAACAACAATGTCGACATGCAACAACACTGTGTGCACAAGGGTAAAAATAAACTTGGTCTGTGTTGGATGCAATGATTCATCCTCCAGATGACTATAATGTGATAATAATAGATGGCGATAATATGATTATCCTGTCCATCAACATGAAATAATTATTGTTTAGCTCTTTAAGTGGATGTATTTCTCATGAAGCAAAAAAAGCAATATCCAGGCATTAAGAAATATTTTAAAAAATCTTAATCTGTAGACAGTAAAAGATACACTGTTCCAAAATCACAGTCTTACACAGGCAGTTTAGTGCTGTGAAAACACTGCATGATTAACTACTGAAGTGGTAAATGTGTATGTTTAAATTCCGGTGTAACATTAAACTATCTTCTCATTTTATTGAACCTTTTGAGGGACAGACATTCTTCTGGTACAGCACTGGGAGACTTCAAATATGCAAACATCCTCAATTCCACTGCTGCTGATAAACAGGCTCTGTATTTATTTAATTATTTATTTTTTAAATGTCAGCTAGTGTGCCTCTTGAGCGTACATACAACCAAAATGCAAGTCATGGCTCCTCCAGAAAAGTACAGTGTGCTCAAAAAGTTGCAACTCCGGTAAATTTAGAACCAGCATTGCTAATGAATACCAGTGCAAAGTAATTCTGGCATTTTGAACTGTTTTGGATTATGGCTATTTATCAGGTAGTAAGCGGAAATATTACAAACCCAAATCTCTGTTCTCATGAAGCTTTGATTACAGGTTTGCTGGTGCAGTATGACTTAAAAAGTTGTGGTTTTGAGCCACATTGCCATGCTTTCATTAACACATGTATATCAGTAGTTGTTTTTTTTTTTTACACTTTGCAGTGCTTTAGGACCAACATTGAATATTTGATGTGTGTGTGGTCCCAAATATTGCTTTTTTAACAAGATCATTATTTATATTTTGGGGGGAATAGTTTGTTTTATTTGGCCTGTTGACATACACTGTTTGAACCTATGGGAAACCTGCTGAAATTGAAGGATTAGCCTAGTGCAAATAGAATGTGTACTTTTCTCTGACTTTAAGAACGAGATGCAGTCCAGATTAGCTGCAAACTGGTGCAAAGTAGCCCAGCAATCAGGAACCTTTGGAAAGCAAAGTAATGTGTATGAGCCTTAATTCATAGCTAAGTATTCTTTGTTGAGTATAATGATGCACATTTACTTAATAATTGCAAAACAAATTTGTGTTGACATTAAGTGGCCATTGTACTTACAATCCTAGGTCCTAAAGTAGCAATTACTGAATGTCTCAACAACTGTACTCAGTATAAAATAGCTTCTTAATTGCAGATTTCCTATCCCAAATCAAGAATTCTGATATTATAATTATGATTATAATTAATCATGATTATTAAACCACTTAATTATCATAATTTTAATGGTGCTTAGAATTAAACTGATTCAGTTCTCCCTGATGCAATTAATATAAAATGTTTGGAACAAAGACATATTTTTTTTCATTACTTGGCTCTGTACTCCACAATGTTTGATTTGTAATCAAATAATTCATATGCGGTTAAAGTGTAGATTGGTAACTTTTATTAAAGGTTGTTTTTATAAATTTTGGTTTCACCATGTACAAATTACTGCACGTTCATACATAGCCCCCCCATTTCAGGGCACCATAATGTTTGGGGCATATTAATGTAACGAGAATGGAAGTAGTCATGCATAGTACCTTGTCACATATCTTTCACATGCAATGACTGTTTGAATTATGTGGCCCATTGACCTCACTAGGTGCTGAGTATCTTCTCTGGTCATGATCTGCCAGGCCTGTACTGCAGCCATCTATAACTACTGCTTGTTTTGGAGGCTAGTTGCCTTAAGTTGTTTCTTCAGCTTATGAGATGCATGCTCAGTTGGATTCAGATTGGGGTGAATGACTTGGCCAGTCAAGAATTTTTCCATTTTTTGGCTTTGTAAAATTCCTTTGTTCCTTTAGCAGTATGTTTTGGATAATTGTCTTGCTGTAGGATGAAGTGCCATCCAATGAGTTTGTTGAACTTTAGCAGATAAGATGCTTCTGTACACATCAGGATAGAATCTGCTATCCAATTCCAGTGGCAGCTATACATATCCAAGTTATAATACTGCCTCCATGTTTAACAGATGAGGTGGGCGCAGTGCTTTGTATCTTGGGTAGTTGCCTCCACACTTTGCTCTTGCCATCACTCTGATACAAGTAGATCTTGGTCTTGTTTGTCCACAAGACCTTTTTCCAGAACTCTGCTGGCTTTTTTTAGCAACTGTAACCTGGCTATCCTGTTTTTGTGGCTAACTAGTAGTTTTCATTTTGCAGTGTGTAGTCTCTGCAGCTATGTTTGTGAAGTCCTCTGCGGAAACTAGTCACTGGCATATCCGCACTTGCCTCCTGAAGAGTGTTTCTGATCTGTCAGACAGGTGTTTGGGGGTTTTTCTTCATTTTGGTGAGAGTTCTTCAGTCATCAACTGCAATGGTCTTCCTTGACCCACCAGGCCCTTTGCGATTACTGGGCTCACCAGTGCTCTATTTCTTCTTAATGATGTTCCAAACAGTTGATTTTGGTAAGCCTAAGGTTAGGCCTATGTCTCTCTGACTGACTCCTTTTTTTTCTTATTTCTCAGCCTCACAATTGTTTCCTTGACTTTCATTGGCATAACTCTGATCCTCTTATTGACAAATGCCAGACAGACTCCAAAGGCAATCAAAAGCCTAGAATCAAGACAATACCTTAATACCTTAAATAAAATCTGAGAATCTACACTTTAACCACATGTGAATTGTTTGGTCCACTTACTTTTGGTCCCTTAAAATGGGGTGGGGGGGTGAAGGGGGGTGGGGGGTTATTGGACTGTGTGTTACAGAATCGGCTACTATTCTAAATGGTTACCCAACATGGATGTAAGTGCTCTCAAATTTAAGCTGACAGTCTACAATTTAACCCCATATTCATTATTTCATTTCAAATCCAATGTACTGGATTACAAAAACAGTGTCACTGTCCAAATACTTATGACTGCACTGTATATATAATGTTCACAATGCTACATAATGCTTGTGGTTCAAAATCAGTGGTATTTTACACAATATCTAGCCAGTGCGGTAACAATATTAAATGAAAAAGAACTCCCCGAAGCACTTTTTCTCAGTCATTCAGATGGAAGAGTATATCTTCAAGTATCAGACAAATGTCTTCCACAAGTCCCCCCCCCCCCCTCCTTTTTTTCTGTATGTGATAAGCTGGTCCATTCTGGCTTTGTCTCGCTGTATCTCTGACAGGATCAACTTCACTGACCTATTACTGGGAAGAAATTCCTGGTGCCCTCGGAACTGGCTTTACTCTGAATTAAGCAGTTTCCAAAGGACAAGTCAATCATCTCCGGATGGGTGACTTCATAAGTGTTTTGTCCTACACAGTGTTCAGCCTTACCGTCGAGAGAAGTGTATTTTTTGAAAGCAGTGTTGCAGTGAAGTGGCCATCACAGGTTGCACAGTCTTCATTGAAAATATTGACTTCATGTTCTGCTTCTAACTGCATGCTTCAGCTTGATGTTTGATTTGATTGAACCTGATTTATCTGTAATATTATTACACAAGGCCTGGACTTTTTGTGCTTGTTTTCACAGTTCATCATTCGGAAAGAGGATGCACTCGACTTTGTATAAACATCTTAACTACAAATTTTATTTTTCATTTTCATTAAGGAGTGATCATTGATTCATTGAATTTATTTATTTATTTATTTGGGACGGGGGGGGGGTGGGTGGTTGGGTGCTGATTCAATGTGTAATACAATGTACAGTAAATAATATGCAGCAAATTGTATGCACAATTCTATTAGGTATTCTAATGAGATGGGGAGAAAATTTTGTTTACAATTCAACTTTATCCACTGGGATTGATGTAATTGATAGTTCCACTAAAATCCTACTGGGTAGTTAACAGCAGCATTAAAGGAAAATCATTTCTATCCTGACTGTGGTAAACGTGCGACAGCAGTCTGTTTATTATTTGGAAGTCCTGCCCGAATAATGCACTGTTAAAGATTAAGGATTTTGGAGGTTACTCCAGGGTTAGACGCATACGATGTGGGAATTGTACATTATAGCCCTTCAGCTACCCTGGATTTACGTCAGTGGTATAACCACAACAGTTCAAAGTTCTGGTATGGCTTCTAAGGATGAAATTTAAACAGATTTTATGTGAGTGCAATCTGATTGTTTCCCTTCAGACTTGTTCATGTGTCATCATCGTAACTATTTTGAGCTGCAAAAAGAAATCTGGCAATTTATATTGTGTGTGAAAGGGCTTCCGTTAGCATGTCATGGCTGTTTTTGCCTACCATGGCTAACAAATCCACTTGTGCCACTGAGCAGCTTACTCACTTATTTGTGATTTGTGAACACAGTAGTTGGATCATGACCTACAGATACTGTTGTAATGTTTGCCTTTTGTTGCCACAAACTGCTTGTTCTCTCAAAACTTTCTCTCCTATCATCATGTGTTGTTTGGAACATTGAGCCACGAAGTAATTCGCTTTGTGAGGACCATATCATTTGAAGAGACAAACCGCTCTCCTCCTGTAAATCTGTCAAATCAGTTGAACACTTTTTGTCTGTTTCTTAAAACGAAATAACATGCTTTCAATCAATATCGGGCTAACAGAAACCTTTTTTTTTTTCTTCTTGCAGACCTTTGAAGGATGAAATTTGTAATGTTTTAATGGCAATCACCCGGTATTGTTTATTGCCCCCTTTCGCTTTCTATCAGAACGATGCAGGCTAGCTTGTCATTGGCTTTGTTTCTGTGCTTTGAATGGCTCCCTTTGTTTTCAGCACTGTTCCCCTGTCACGACTCGCATTTCTCTCTGAGGAGCTGAATTCGGGTTTTGACATTTTATTTTCTTATTTGGGGTGATGTTCTGAGGCAATGGACTGAAACTGATATAGCATGAGAGCTGATCATTCCGTGCCGCTGCTCCCACTAGCCTACCTTTTAACAGACTGAATTTTCCCACAATTCTTTGAGCCAAACAGATCAACTTCCTAGATTGAGAAATGGGATCAGGTTTATGTGTATTTATATAGCGAGCGAATCAAAATTATTGGAGCTTGTTTAGATGGAGGAACTGGGACCTATTACAGTGTTTATATAAGTTTTGTGAATAGGACACTGTACTCATATTTTTTGTGACATATTTACATAATACAGCAAATACAACAATCTAAAATTTGTCTCACCGTTTACAACTTATTGTAATAACCGACTCATTATCTCAAAAGTTGAACTCTATTTTACCTTTACTTTTTGGTGAGTCATGTCCACTCATGGCTATTGTGAAAGATCTCACAGTGAGTGATGTGTGTGCTGTGAGGTCATTCAGCAAAGGAGCAATGCATTATGGGATCATTCACTTTCGGAGTGGTGTACTGTAAGGTCGTCGATGATCCATGTCATTTTTTATGAAGGTTTTTGAAACTTAACCTAAATTTGCTGTAATGGATAGAAATGGCATCCATTTTCTTGGGCCCAGCAATACCCGTTTCTTTTGCTGCATCAAATCTCAGCGGTTGACCGGTGTAACACAAAAGAGTCATAATTTTCTTCAGTAATCATAGATAATGTTCCAGTACAGCGGTTTCATCCATTTGAATTGAAAGCAGCTCTAATGGTTTGCAGAAAAAAGGAAGAAGAAAAGGAAAAACATTTTTTAGTTTTTTTTCTTTTTTGTCATTTAGTCAGTTAGCATGCCATACAGCCTACTGCCAGATCTGTCCTCATCATACTTGTCTGGGCTCACACTGAGAAATGGTAGATTGCCCCAACAGTGTGAAGGCAGTCATATATCACAGAGTGGCTACCCTATTAAAGTCTCTACTAATCCAATTTGCTCTGGCATTAATGTAGCCTTTACAGTCGCTTCACCCTATAAATATACCTTAATAGTCTCAACGAAAGCTAATATAAATAGAAAAAGCACCATCATACTCTGTCATATTTTAATTGGATTTTTTTTTATCAATGTGCATTAGACTGATAAGAGTATTCTATTACGAGAAATCTTTTGTTTTCCCGTGAAAGTAATTTGTATGTTAGTTTTTCCCCTTTTGCAGTAGATAGCATATCTCACAAATCTAAATATTGTAGGGCAGGCTGTAAAATAACACTGCATTGAGTCACCCTGGCATTTTTTTGTGTTTTTTGTGCTCGGTGCGTCATCTACTGATATGAAAAAGCCTGTTTGGAGAATTTGTTCGCCTGCTGCATGTTTTTTTTTCTGTTTGGGTTCCTGAGGTATAGATTGAGTTGAAAATGTGAAGATATATATAAAGCATTGTCGCTGTATTGTGTTCATTCTCTGCTTAGTTCTCCTCTCCTCTCTCTATAAAAGACCATCTTAACTCACAAATGTCATTCAGAAGATACTTTATGGTCCCTTTTTCCGCTGAAGCATAATGCACTCTCCCAGGTCTGTGCTACCAGATCGCCATTGTGGCTCCAAGGACACCTTGTTTTAAAACCAGCCAGCTCATTTCTATGCTCTGTCTTTTATGGAGCTTGACTGTACAACCCTGGGCAATTAATCATTTGGCTAGCATGTGGGGAGAAAAAAAGACACACTAGGCAGGCCAGGCCTGGTATCAGAGTAATGCGAGCAAAGGAATGGAAAAAAATAAAATCCTTTTAGAGCAAAATCGTTTGGTTTTCGCGGGAGGCAATAACCAGATGGGTAATGTGGTTAAGCCATCCTCTGTGCCATTATACGCAAAATGATCTGGGTCTAACGTGCGCTTGGCGGAATGAGTCCTTTTGTCATCGTGGGCAGGTCTGTCCCTGTGAACCTGGAGGTCTGAGGTTGTGCTAGATGTGTTTTTGTGCTCTTTTCCCTTGTATTCATCGTATCGAATGGTGTGCTTCTCTCCTTGCATTGCGTTACCTTCATTTTCATGATGCTGAAACCGTACTGCGGATTGGATAGGTTGCTAACCGACAGTAAAAAAAATAAAAAATTATTATATATAAAAAATAAAAATAAAAAAACTGCGCATTTGATGACTCGCAGACAGCACTGTGATCATGGGGAAAAACTGAGGTAATGCTGGTGGAGTCATTCATTTCATAGCCACCAACCATATGGTTTGTGTCAATGCTGGCTCAGCTCTAATATTTATTTCATACACGTATTAAAAGGGGAGAGTGGTTGCTTTGTAGATCGGTTCCAAAAAATTGTGCAGTGATTGCTTCACTGCTGATGTGATTTTTTTTTTTTTCTTTACTGGCCCCAGAAGCATCTTAAACAGAAACCGAACCCACCCTTTCCTCTGGACATAATTGAATGTTGCATTTAGGATGTTCTAATAAAGACCCAATTAGGGTTACTCTGCAGCTGGCTTCCATCTGGCCTTTGGAAAGAGTATTAATATGGGGGGAAGACCACCAGCTAGTCACCATTGGCTTCATTTACACTGTCCTGCTTCTCCACATGGTAGACAACTGAGGTAGGATTTTCGATTGCAACCCGCAATTGTTAGCAAACCTGCAAATCATTTGTGTCAGTAAACGATGAACAACTCCTGACAAAAATCACTCCCAAAAACTCCTTTCCTAAGGGTTTTTTTCCCCCACCCCATTTTATTCCAAAGGTTGGTAGTGATTGGTGCAAGTGCTGCAAACAAGAGTGTCACTGTGTATTACAACACACTCCCACTTAGATCTGATGGCAGGGATTTCACCAGTATAAACCAGATTTGAAAATTTAATGAGATGGAGGGAGAGTGAAGGGTGAGCAAAAGGGGAAAAAAGAGGAGTGATTGGATGAGTAATCATTAGAAATCGTTCAGTTTGCACGACTCTGTAGAAATGCTTTTTGCTGCTGTCATGTCATCTTTAAAGGTTTGACATTACCTGGCGAGGAACGGTGTAGCTACTAGTTTGAGCTTCGTGTAAACACAGCTGGTTCTCTCTTCTCTCCAGTGTGTTCTTTGTCTCAATTTCCACTCCCATGCCTCATATTGAAACAGACAGCCAAATGACACAAATTAGTTTCTGTGTGCAGAATATAATGATCACTGGGTTGTCTCCCTGTGAGGATATCTTCCTCAAATCCCCCAGTCCCCCCTGCCCCCCCTTGGTCCCCCTGTCTTCTGTTGGACTGTGCACTCTTTGTGGTGTATTCCAAGCAGTGCTATGGGCCTGGCTCAAGGGCCTGTCTGATTTGGACTTTGCCCAGAGGGACAGTCATCGCTGTAATGAATGAGTTGGTGAACAGACCAGATCTTGCGCTTGGCGTGGGTGGCACAGGATGGAAGTGACAGAGGAGGGAGTGTGGAACTGTGGAAAGGGAGCTCTCAATGTGGATTTTATTTTAAATTTTTTAAGGAAATTGAGCCGTGGCCTTCTCTGTTGATACTCTTAGTCTGAATAATTTCTCAAGGTTTTCCACTTGCCTCATTATCCACAGCTTTGTTTTGATCCTGCACCTGCTCAGGTGCTGGTGGAAGTCAGTGATGATTTACAGTTCACAGTGGATTTGTTTTTCCGTTACTTCTGATTGATTATTTAGACTTCTGCTAGCCCCACATTGATAGACAGTGATTAGATACTTTTGAGTCTAAAACCCATTTATAGTAGTTAGTGATTTTTTGCATCGAGGATTAAATTAGCCACACATTTATGAAACGTATTTTTGTTCGCATTCTTACCTGAAAACCTCTAATACTATAAATAATAATAATAATAATCCAATCTGTTTAGTCCAATAACACTGCATAAGTCAGCTACGCCTTGTCTTTCTTAGTGATGCCTGTGTACAGTGCATTAACAGCACTTTGGTGCTTGTGTCTGATGTCCCATTTTTTCAGAGTTAGTTAGTTACTGTTAATTCAGCAGTTTTGCTGTGTTTGACACAGGAGAATTTTCAGCAAACGTGCAGCAAAAGCGTGGATCATAAGGAGTGTTTGATGCATCGGGTGGCAAAAGCATCTCTCTTTGAGAAAACTACATTAGTTTGTTTTTGTTTGTAGTAAAAATATTATTTTATATCTCAAGACGTGATTTAAAATGAGTTGCAAGCTGTTATTTCCTTAGTTTGCTAAACACAACTGTTTTAGGCATGGTCTGCATCAAGGCCATATGAACTACTACTGCTGTTCAAAGCCACCACCGGCCTTCATATGTATATGGCTAACCGTAGTATCAGCATACTTAATAGTTTCATATCACTGTTGAACATGTTGAACATATGAAAAGAAAAGCACATAAGTAATCCAAAACAATTCCACACCTTGAGAGCATTACCTGGTAGCCCATGAATAGGAAGTGAAAATGATTAATTGGCCTTATTAATGACCAACGCAGCCTTGACCTCAGCACCTCATTGTGGGTTTTCTCTATCCAAACACCTTTAAAATGAGCCCTTTTTTTTTTTTTAAGAGCCCAGATGGATATTTTTTCCACCAGTTGATAAAGGGGAAGAGAAACAATGATTAAATGGTATCGGCCAGATTACAGGCAGCTGATTAAAGCGTTCATTCGGAGTTATCCAAGGTTAACCCTCCGTAATGAAACGCTGTGAAAATAATGATACGCTGCATGGTTTTACGCGGGTTCACGGCTGTTTAACGTTGCCGCGGCGACCTTCGGCGGTTGGAAAAGCTCAACGCGTATTTCCAGGAAAACCCCATTAGCCTCTGAATACGTGGCAGAGGTGTAATATTCTTGGACACACAATGGACTTCGGTCACGTGCGGCGCTTTTGATTCTACTTTTAAATCCAGCCCATTAAGCTGTGCGGCAGTAGCCTTTGTCAGGTTGGTCAGTTCCTGTCTCTCTCCGGCTGCCTCCGCGGTCTCTCTCTGTAATGAGATTGCGCACGTTTTCTCCTTCGGTCCTGTGTTCCACTTGGGAATTCTCGGGCCGACTACTAAATCATTGGGATTGCAGTGGTGGTTTTAAGAGATGTGTGTAGAACCGACCATAAAAAAATAAAATGGAATCAAGAGTGGTGGGAGAGGAATGTTTTAGAGAAACGTGCTATTTAAAGCTGACCTCTGGAGGAGTATATCCCGTTGGAATCAGTACATGGTGGCTGTCTTATCTATTTTAAAAGGCTGTCTTAAAACTATGTACTCTCTCTCTCTCTCTCTCTCTCTCTCTCTCTCTCTATTTTAAAGTCTTGTCAGTAGCTTGAACCATGCGATTTGATTTTTTTTCGTGCACAGTGGAGACATAGTATTAATATTCATATGGTTATATTTGAATTTTACAACTGTTCAATTTCAACAATGTCCCGGGAGTCTATAATGCACATGAATTGTCAAGCACCTTTTGTTTGTTTACCCAGCCAATTGAGAGGGCATTTTGGCTGTTTATAAAATAACATTCTGTGAGAATGGTGGCCAGGGAGGTTACAAGTAAGTGCTTGCATTGGCTGAATTCATTTGGATAGCTAGAAGGGTGAATTCTAATGAATGCTTTCGACCTTATCGATGGTATATGATTGCTATTTAAATCCCCTTTCATAACATTTCTTACCAAGGAAATAATGTGATAGATGACCTTTTCTGTGTAATTGCATATAGATGAATGTTAGAGTTAATGGAACATCTCATTTAGCCTGATTTTTAGGGTTTGTTCATTTTAAATGTGAATATTGTTAATAAGAGCTAATTGAGAAATAGTGCAAATGAGTTATGTAGGTTCTATAGGTGTACTGTACAAATAGGTGTTTTTGAGGTATTTGGAAAATACTTCTATATTCTATTCTATATTTCTAAAATTGTATTATTTAAAATATGTCCGTCTGCAACTCTTGAGACTGCTTTTGACTACGATATACATCTTGAGTACATCTGAGAGGCTTGTACAATACTTATGATGTGTATCTCTACTCACTGACAGTTGCCTCAGATACATTTTGATTCAGAATTTCATGCTTTGACAGTGGTTGTTGTGATTGGCCGTGGGGAAAACATGAATGTACACATGCTAAACCTACTGCAGCTCATCTCAAAAGCCACCCCAGAGAAAGCACTGCTGAAAGACCTGGGGTGTTTGTTTGTTGTTGTTTATGTATTTTGAAGCAATTATTTAGCCAGTATTAAGTAATTTATTCCTTAAAAAAACATCTTCAGCTCATTCCAGCAGTTGTTGTGGTCTGGGTAGGGGCAGTGGAGCTCAGGTCATAGGCTGCCATGACCCCGGATCTGTATCCAGTGTGGTGCGCAGTCTGGAGCCTTTGGTGGATCCATTGTAAACGGGGAGGATTCATGACCTACAGAAGGTCAAAAATCCTTCAGCAGTCCCAGCATAACGACACCAGTACCGCACCAAGTTTCCATACAACGCTTGCTTATCTGAAGCCTTTAAAATGTATTTTCATTTCAATATATCATGTAGGCTTATTTGTTTTGTTTACAACAGTGTAAAATTAAATTTGTGCCTCAACAAACGTTTTTTGCTAACTGGAAGTGGGGAACGTGTTCCAGGGAAGATTTCAGCAAGAATTGATCTTTCTCAATCGGCTGATGACAAGAAGTGGTTTTTTTCCCCTCTTTTTCATAAAAAAAAAAAAAGTTACTGCTTGAAATGTCCCCTTCCTCCGAATCTTTTCTTGTTTACAATGGAGGCTAATCATCATGATCACTATCCTGCAGGGGGGGAAGGCGCGCGTCTATCATTAGCTTTGAAAGAGGCCCTGATTAAGACGCCCATCCTGGAGATCACACCGAAGAGTTCCAGGGTACATTGTTAGGAAGTGCAGCGGACTCCCAGCAGACTGTGCGCTGACAGAGATGTGAAGAAGCAGGTCAAACGGAGTCCTAATGAAGATGAATGGAGGGGAACTGCGGTGCACGTGGTGGGAACCGAGCCCAGGTTGTAGAACGCTGGGTGGATCTTCACCGCTTCATTCATCAGTGCCATATTTTTTTTAGTGGGGACTTTGTACCACTATCCCCCCCTGTTTTCACCGAAAGTGGTTGCTTTTTAATATTGTGAGAGAGAGCCCGTGTAGATTTTTGTTCTGAATGTCGGACTACAGAAGGTGAGTAAAGCATATGGAGGCAATAATGTTGGGAGTTAAAGTTTTTTAAAAAAGCCTATCAAGGGATGGACTTGGAACATTTAAAAAAACAAAACTGTGGCATCCTACATGTCATGGCTCCAAAAGCCTTTGTCATTGTCTAAAAGTGAGAAAGATAAAGGGGTAGTATCATTTTCTGTTTGCTTGGAGTGAGCATGCTGTGGCAAATTGCATCAAAGTCGCATTTTGTTAATAAAGGGACATTTAATACAAATGTTTAACACAGGAGTGAGCACTGATGTATTTGTTCACAGTGCATGGAATTCACGGTCACAGTTATCAAGTTCTGCGTTGACATGAGTATTCAACATGTAAAACAAACAGTTTTATACTTTATTTTCAGTGTTTGAATGATTAATAGAAATGAGAGTTAGCTGAGGGTGAAGGGTCACAGCCAATCTGAACATACATATTTTAAATAAAAGATTAAAGGAAAATGCTAGAATGATATGGGATGTATATCGACATTTGTTGTCTGCATGGTTCTGTTTAATAAGGCACTTATAACCATGCCAGTATTTTCAGCCGTCTGAGGTATGGCTTGAGTATAACAGGGTCTCAACAGTCAACACTAATAAGCTGTTTCTCAGGTCTCTGCTCATTGTAAATGGCCAGATTTTAACCGATACAACTCAAATGTTTTGTCTTGCCTCGCTTCCTGGCTGGTATGTGAACACATCTGTCCAGCCCAGACGCTGTGCTGTTTGTGTTACACAGGCCGGATGGTGCTTTATTGTTTACAACTTTAAAGATGAAGCAGCACTATCATGCTCTGACCTTGTGAATAAGCAAGTATACATAATTGCTTGGGGAAAGAATGAAATAGCCCAAAATTGCTTGCTTTATGAACTCTGCAGTTGTATCATTTCCATTTATTTTGTGCAATAATGCTACCCTAGTGTGCATTTTCTGTTATGGTTTTAAGATTTAATGAGGCTGGCAATGTCCAGTGATGGAAACAAAGGACTTTCAAAAACTGATTTAGAGAAGAAGATTGGAATTTAAATGGGATATAAAATGGGTTCTCCTACATATATTCACTAGCTATATAAGATCTTATCTTAGTATAGTTAATTATATAGTCAATAATAATGACAACAATAATAACTATTGTTATTATTATTATTATAAGTTGTAGTCAGCATAGTGGTAGTATTAGCTGTTGTTATTTTTTGGAAATATGTTTCATTTTTCTAAAGCCACATATAGAAGAGCTATCCATTGAGCATTGCAAGTAATGCATTGCTGGACCTCCTGTAGTACACGTTCCTTAATGGAATCTGCTCTTAATAAAAAAATAAAAAATAGAACTAATTTAATGAAATGACAGTATCTTGTCACCAGTCCAAATGCTGGCCAGCAGTTGGGTAGATTCTCAGTAGACTGCTTAATATAATTGAATGCTATTGGTGTATATATCAGTGGCTAATGTAAATACTTAACTTAATGTTATCCTATGGGAAATCTGCACTGAGAGTAAAAGGGTTCTGTTGTGATAGTTCCCATTGCTATTCCAGTGGAGCAGCTCAAATGAATTACTTCTGCCAGACATTTTTCATTCTTCTCTCATCCCTCCAAACAATGAATGCCCTGCTATTTCAACAAAGCTTTTTTCTCTCTCAGAGAATCCTCTAAAACACAGCTGGGTTCCATTGATATCTAAAACTGCCATTTTGCAGGTGCTTTTTTTATTATCACTGACAGTTTTTCTTTCCTTTTGTATTCAGCAGCAGAGTAATTATGAAAAAAGGACTCCTTGATGCGTCTTAATTCTCATGCCTCCATGAAGGTACATTTGTAGAGGGAAGAAATGCTTGGTTATAATCAGTTAACACCATAATGGAATGGTGATTTATTTTGAATGCCAAATGTTAAAATAACAATGTAGATCAATACTCTCTATAACATGCACGGGAACACTTGTCTTGAAGAAAATAAATAATGCCTTGTAAATGGTTTCCAGACATGCTGGAGTTATTATCTGAAGTGCTTTTGTGAAGACAACATCTGGTGAAGAAATTAATATATGAAAGGTAATTTATTTAGATTGTGCGCTTGAAATAGCTAATTTTCTCTTTTGCACAGGTACGAGATTAACAGCTGTTCAGTCCCACTGCCCTCTGGACTTGAATCTGTTTCATGCCTAAAACAAAACCAGAGCATTAGAGAACTGTAATGTCACGCCATATAGAGTCAGAAAAGGGAGGTCTCGGTGGAGCTTGGGGTCAAAAGTGTCATAGCTGCTGCAAGAATTAAGCGAAAAGAAAAACATCCTCGGTCCACATGTTTCCATAATTTAAACTAATTTTCTCCGGTCGTACTGTTAATCTTCGCCGACTTGTTGATCGGCAGTTTTTGCAGACACATTTCTGGAGGAGGGCCCAAATTGTATTTGCAGCAGGGCCCCTGTCAGTAGCGCCAAGCAACACAGCCACAAATTGGAATCTTGTAGAGCTCCGGGAAGGCAGCCAAGATTTAAATTAGACAATAACCTCTGCTCTCCCGTATTGCTTCTCCTTTTCCAGCTGCAGGCAGATCCATTTGTTTAATACAGTCAGCCCTGTAGTGTATAATAGACTGATATACTCTATGAGTCACCCCTCTGCGGTTTGTGCTTCTCAGATTTATAAAGATTTAACGCTGGTCAAGATTGTGCAGACTGTGGTTTTTTTTATCTAAAACAATGCTATGGAGAGCACAAGGGCCAAGGCCATCGTAGGCCAAACTCATCTGTTCCAGTTTACGGATGAATCTTGAGAATGGTTTCTTCACACAGTACATTCAGGTCATGTGGAAATGCATGTAAATATTGGTCATCTCGGTCTCTTACTATAAAAGCACTATTTCATTATAAATATTACTATACATATACCAATTACTGTTATATATATATATATATATATATATATATATATATATAATTTGCCTATCATTATGCAGTCTAGATGCTAATCAATTAGAAGATGGATGGTTGACATTCTCGCATATTTTAATGGTGCCATCATTCTTTTTTTATGGCCGTATAAGAGCTGGTTATAATGAACCTGTAATCAAGTCATGGAAATCAAGAAATGCTTGTCTGCTGACAAAGCAATTAGAGACAAGTCTATATTCTGCAGATTTCAAACGGATTCAGTTTAGGCCAGGTTACTGAGCCTCTGTTCTCCTGTCAAACTGAATGTGTGGTCACAAGCAATGCTAACAGCCAAAACAATAGAGTTTCAAAACAGTGATGGTGTTTTGTTGCTAACTGAAAGATCTCCTTCTGAAGGATTGTAAACTTCCCCCACCCTCTCTTCCTCAAAGACTTTTCTGGGCCCTCTGGGTGGAAAAGCTTTGGGGGGAAAAAAGGCTTCCATGATTTAAATCAATGCCTCTGATACCATCTTGAACTGGACCCACTTCAAAGCTGTCCATCGTAAACAACCCTGGAACATCGCTCAAAGGCGAATGCAAGACAACACCACCAAGTGCCCCCCGTTCACATTTCATTTCCTAAAAAAAGGGTGTCTGTGTTCCACTCTCATTGTGGGATGCCAGCACCGGGATTTCGAGGGTCTCTGGTGCCTAAGCCCTTTTGTATGGGAGAGGGCCAATGGCTCCCGCACCCCTTCACATCAAAGGCGGAGAAACGTCGAAACGTCGCCCCGCTTGCTCTTGGGAAAGCTGACACAACTCCACACGTCGGTGTGCGAGAGTAAAAAATGTTCCGAGGCGGATGTTAGAGCACAGGGTCCCGAATGAGAGCAAGTCGATGTGTACCGTACAGATGTCCTGCTTCAGATGTCCCGACTCTATCATACGCAGCTTTGATGCAGGAAAATATGCTTGTGCTGGATCTCAAGACCGTGTAAGAAAGGTCTGATGACAGCATGCTTTGCCACTAACTTTAACTACTGAATTTGATCGTGTCACTTGTTTCTTACTCATGTAGCGCGAGTTTTGTGGTTGTGGGAAAGGGAAAATTGAGTAAATTCCTCTCTTACACATGACAAAATCGCCCATTGAGATTTGATTGAAGTGTGACCACAATATTAGTATTACTAATTGTAATTTCCACGTTCCCCGAGGAATAGCCTAGGAATTAAGTAGACATGGTATGTTTTACGATCCCTTAGGTTACTATTTTATCTTGACACGTGTTCTTTTCTATAATCCCTGCAGCAGACTCTGGCAGTATATTATGTTCTTGAGGAAATGGGTACTTGCATCTATCGTTTTACAAACATCCTGAGAATTTTTTGTGGATTCTTTGTAGATTAGAACAATGTTAGTCTAAAATCCAGCAACACTGCTCAGTTCTTATGCACTCCGCTGGTAATTTTACCCAGTGCGGTGGGATGTTTCTCTGAATCGGTACAACACAACTCCTTGTTCTGCTTGTGGAAAATCTCACTCTGACGTTCTCTCTGTGGATTATTCACAAATAATAGGCCTATAAACAGAACTTTCTTTAATATAAAAAAAAAAAACACGGCACTTTTTTGTGCGCGCAGAGTTCTGTTGTAAAAGGATGCTCACTGATCCTTCAGCTGCACATATCTGGAAATCAATAATATATTACTTTAGAGAACATTAAAGCAGAAAATGTTTGTCCAGGTGTGCTTTATTCCTTTTGTGTCAGCAAGCAAGCATCTCTCTAAATATAAGCTATATCAAGACTGGTGTGATAAAATATAAAGTTATGCTATTGTATTGATGACATGAACATCAAAAGAACTTAACTGCCAGCTGGTCCGTTGTAACTTTTTTTGTCAATCATGTTTTTTTGTGGTGTCAATGCTAAGAGTAAAATCCATCTCAGAATCTGCCAGCAAAATCTTACCTTGGGGTTTTTCACAATGGCAGGTTCATAAACGACAGCCATTTATTTCTAAACAATTTTCCCTTCAAGCTGTGATCTAGTGAAGGTTGACTGAAAATGAAAAACTGACCTTGAGTGGAGAAAACACTTAATTTAAACTCTGCTACCATGTAATAGTGCCTTGTTTGACTTGCAGCACCTTGGACATAAAAAAATAAAATAAAATAAAATAAAATAAAAACTTGAACTAAATTTTTGTAACCCATTCTGCCTACAGATAAAAAAACTGAGCCTGTGGTACACACAGTGAAGCTGGTTATAAAAAGGATACCTACAGACAAAAATAAAATAAAATACTGATGCCATACTCTATGTGTGAGTTCTGCCTGGGTTGAGTATGCCCAGTGACCTTGTTAGAACAGCTGCTCGGATTTTATGGTAAACTGGTCTGTAAACGAGAGAACATTTGACTGCGAGGGCCTTTGAAATCAAGAGGTAGCTCAGAGTTTATTTGTCTAGGCGGCAGCTGGGAGAGGGGAGGAGAGGCTGCAGTACCTGTTTCATCTTGTTCTTTCCACTGGACCAAGAGACCCAAGCTGTCATTCTGCCAAATCTACATGCAAAGTACCAGATCAACTGTACTTCACGTTATAAAGAACAAGGGGAAAAAAACACAAGTGTCTTTACTTAGGCCTGTCCTTTAATAGATGTCTTGCTGTAAGGATGTTATTTAGTCTGTCTATCTGACAGATCGTTTGAGTAACATTAATGGAAGCAATGTCCTAAAGAGCAGTACCCATATTCAAATACAGTGTATGAAAATATTACGATCAGTCACATAATAAATATCTGAATGACGGTTTGGAAACGTGGTTATTTTTTCAATCAACTATAAAGCAGTAAGACTAGCATTTTCTGGCCTGCCTATATGTGTCTTTATGTATGCTACCTGAATATGTACTGCAGTCGTCTGAAAATTAGTCTCTTGTGACACAAAATCCATACTTGGTTACATTTTATTTAGTTTTATTTCTACACCTTTTTATTACTTTCCTTCTTCAGATGTTTTATTTATATCATTTTAGTGCCTCCTTTGTTTGTTATATACAAATACGTATTTATAAATTGAGTGCAGTAAAAACGCAATAAACAGATCAATACTTGGTGCGTTGCATTATGTGGCTGGCTGAATGAATGTACAGATGAAGATTAGTGTGAGAGAGAGAAGTGGCTGCAGCATGGATTGTGGTTTACTGCTGAGGGTTTTAAAGGCATACTATGCAGGATTTTTACCTTGAAAATATTACAAAATAACCATACTAAAGTATGTCTGTGATGCAGTGGTGAATTTCAGTCATTATGCGCTTTCGCCACATCGATGCGCCTTTACCTGTATTTGTTATTCTAAAATGTGTCCGGGTTGTTTCTGGGCGTGGCGCTCCTCTGTGTGGGGGGGTGGGCGTGGCTGCAGAGCTGGCTAGCGATGAAGTCCGGAGACAGCGAAGCAAAAAAACAAAAACAAAAAAAAACAAGCTGAGAGGGCTCATTCAAGAACTACAGTTAACCTTTGAATTGCGTTTCCTAGGCGGTGTCCGCTGAATTTAGCCAAGGGGATTAAAAGTTACGTGGAGTTGTCTTGTTTTCTGTTGGAACTGACCTGCTGCAGAAGACAATAAGGATTTTTGGGAGGGTCTGAAATGTTCGAACTTAAGGTTCCAGTGATAAAACCGCTATTACTTTCAACATGATGGAATCAATGAAGCTATAATTGAATCTGGCTTCTTACTGTTACGGTCCCTCATTTCACAGTACGAACCTTATCTCTAGCCATCCAGCTAGCTACACTAGTTGGAGTATTTGGTTGGTGTGAGAGGGTAGGGTTGAATATGGAGGAGGAGACTTACTTGATTGTAAACACAGCCTATGAAATCCTGCATAGTATTCCTTGTATACAGTGAAATACATAATTAGATATACAATGAGCTCTCCTTATTGCTTTAAATGGCCAGTTCTTAATGAGAACCTGTCATTTTATTTGAATTGATGTGTGTGTTTCTTGAATATGTTTTGTGATAATGGTATTTGTACATTTCTTGAATGTCCTCGTTCAAGCGGGTTTATACAAAGTTGGATCTGGTCCAGGGTGGTAGTGTGCATTTGTGCTGAGTTTAGAGATGAACTGGACTTTGGATCGGTTCCAGCGGGGGTCAAAGGTGAACTGCCCTGTTCCCTTAGTCCTGGACGCCAGCTGTTAATGCAGCATGACAGAGACATGCACACAAATTTCCACATGGAAACAGACCCTGCTCAACTTTCAGCTGGACCGTGTGCAGACCCTGCAGCTGCACACCCGTCAAATAGCTACTTAAATCTGCGGCTCCACGTTTCAAATGCAGCTGGTCATTATTTCAGGCTCCATGGAAATAGGCAGGGATAGTCTAAAAATACCCTCAGGCCTTATGGGGTTAAAGCCTCATTTGCTGCAGTACGTTTCAGGAATATGAAAAGTAGAAATTAATTCATATGCTTTCTGTCGCTCCCTCCCCTTTATAATGCAGCTTTTTGCAAAAAAATGTGCAGTCCTGTTTGGGCACTGTTCAATTATTTAGGGTGCATGCTATGTGTTGCAAATGAAAGCATCTTATTCCTCATGCGACAACGTCCCCAAAACATGGTTTGCTTGGTCTGTATGTACTTTTAGATATTACAAAAGTTTCCCAGAGTTTCTGCCTCTACTATGTGACCTGGCAGACTGTTGACTACTCTCTGTGTGAAAAAAAATTCTTCCTAATGTCTGTACAGAACCCAACCTGAAGAATCTCTTGTAGTTCACTTTGTTGATCCCCTTTTTGAATTTAAAAGCCACAATCAATCAATCTGAGTCTCCTTTTACTAAGCTTTAAGAGATTAAGCATCCTAAGTCTTTCCTCATAGCTTTTATCGTTCATACCAGGAATCAATTTGGTTGCTCTTCTTTGAACCTTTGCCAGATCCTCTATATCTTTCTTGATGTACGGTCCCCAGAACTGCACACAGCACTCCAAGTGTGGTCTAACAAATGTTTTGTATAAGATAAGTATGGCTTCCTTGGATTTATACTCAATAATTTTGGCAATATATCCCAGCATCCTGTTGGCCTTTTTTTTTACTGCTACAGCACAGTGCTGGGATATATAGCCAGAGGTATTGAGTATATATCCAAGGAAGTCATACTTATCTTATAATATACATACCTTGAATTGCGGTACAGAAATGAATAGGCTAGCACTTATAAAAAAATTTTTTATTTATTTATTTTTTTTTAATCTGAATCATCGATACATATTATTTTCAGGAAAATAATATGGCTCAGGCTTAAAGTGGCTCCAGCCCTGTTCTTCCCAGGGACAGAGTGGTATGGTTTAGATGCTGCTGGCCTGGCTAAGACATGGCTACCACACTGCCTGTGTTGCTACATGCTCAGAGTTGCCAAGTTAGTTGACGACATGAAACCGAAGCTACATTTATGTCCCTGCTCTGAAACAGAACAGGGCTTCAGCTGCGTTTGCCGAACTTTATTTGAGCCAAATTTACGGATGAGGAGTTGGAACAGACAGAGGCTGAGGCTGAGCGGGAATGTAAATTGTGCTGACATCCCTTTGAGGACAACAAGCAGCCACATTTTCAAAAGATGTGGGGTTGTCTAATGGCAGCTGGTGAAAGTGACATGAACATTTCATCATTTTTTCCCCCCACAAGTTGGAATTGGACAAGCGCAAACCACTCTCAGTGCTGTTGATTTGTTGTCGCTTTGAGGTCTTGTCTCTCCCGCAGTAATTTGCTGCTCTCTGCTTGTTGTACTGTTGATAAAGGAAGCTGGGCCATGTTTTTGACATGCATCGTAGGAAACGGTTCCAAACAGTGAGATAAATAATATTAACTGTCATTTTTGTTAAAGTAATCAGGCACTCCTGGAGGTATAATAAGGTTCTACAAACTGCTTTGTATTTACATGAAGGGTATGTTTTTTAAAAAAATTTAAACTACAAACTGCCCCTTATATCAGCTATTGCAAAGTCAGCAAGATGTCAGATGTTCTGTAAATATCTAAAATATACTTTATTACACACAAGAACTGTCTGGGCAAAACATGCAGTAAACCTGAAATGCTGTTTAAAACCTCAGACAGTGAACTGCCCCTTTTAATTATCTCTTGACAGTTTTCAAAAAAAAAAGAAGAAATTAATCCAAGGACTTAATTTGCGTGACAAAAGAAACTGCCCCTTCTTTCCTTCTTGTCCTTCAAAGAATGTTTTGTAAAAAAAGTTGCCTTTTCATTGCAGAGAAGTACTTGTTTAATTTTTAATTCCCCTTGCTGAAATATTTATTTATATCTTTGCCAGAAGGGTAAAAAAAAAAAAAAAGAAAACTGCAGAGACTGGAAACACAATGTTTCCTCTGTCTTCCAGTCATGTCTGCCTCTCTGTGAGAGGGTGGAGCTAGTGAGCCTCTCCGTTAATAAAAGCCTGGTGTCCCGTGGCTATTTTAAACCGATCCGTGCTGGCTGCTGGCTCTCTGCTTCCAGAGCCCCTCCAGAAACAGAGATATCACAAGTGGGCTAAATGCACACCGAGCTGGAAATGTCTAAATGCACTGCTACTGTTCTGACTAAACTCAATGCCTCTGCCTTTGCAGTGATTTTAACACTTTTTGTTGTTGCTGGTCCAGTAGGGGAGAATCGCATTCAGACACAGCAACTGATTAACATAAAAAAAAAAAACATCCTGGAAAATGTTATTTTTTTAATGATCGCGTTTCTGTCCACCGCAGATTTTCGGTGGCTTTTACATTGCATTATATTACATTACAGGCATTTAGCAGACGCTCTTATCCAGAGCGACTTACACACCTTTTACATAGCATTTTACATTGTATCCATTTATACAGCTGGATATATACTGAAGCAATGCAGGTTAAGTACCTTGCTCAAGGGTACAACGGCAGTGTCCTACCCGGGAATCGAACCTGCGACCTTTCGGTTACAAGCCCAGTTCCTTACCCACTGTGCTACACTCCGTCCGTACTTTTCCACCCTCAGAAAGGACTGCTGGTTGCAGGCGACCTGTAGCAGCCGAAAGGCTTTTTCCGTGTGCAGCGTTGTTTATGCTAGCAGGGCTGAAGTAGCATTCTCCCGGCTCCTCGTCTTGTAATTACAGAGCACGCTTTGTCTGTGCTGACCCATTTTTTTTTTTGTACAGGCTCTGCCAACAGCCGTCCAGACCTCCCAATCACAGTTAATTTAATTTGGCATTTGGCTCAATCAGACCGACAGCGAACATGAACATAACATGCAATCACAGAACAAATTAAAAATAACTACTTGCTGCTCTTCTTAATTAAGGTTTCATACGGGCTCTTGTCTTAGCAAGCTGTTAATGGTCAAGATTAATATAGGTGACTCGGGGCCATAATTAAGTGGATATATTTCTCCGGTGTCTGGCTTTAGGACAAAATGTACTGTGCTGCGTGTGTAATTGTGTTCGTGCATTGCGTCCCCTTATCAAAATGTGTAAATATTAGTGGGGCTGATTTACTGTGTATTAACAACGGCACACATTAGGGAGCCCGAGGGGGGGCAGGTAATTGGAATTTTTTTGAGGTTAATGAGTAACTCTGTGCCCGGCCCTTTTAAAGGCAAACACGAATACTTCTGTACGCGTTCGACGCGTCTGGTCCACCTGTCTCTCTCTCTCTCTCTCTGTCTCTCTCCGTTTGCTTTATGCTGCAAACGAAGCACTTGAATTCTCATATCCCCTCCTCTTGCGTCGGAGTGCCCTGAAACCACATCTTTCCCGCGAGGCCTTCTGTTTCACATTCTACAAGGCATGAGCCAGAGCAGCCAAGGCAATGATGCACGCGATTCTTTTCACATAAGGCTGTAGAATTTTTTTTTGTGTTTGAATATAGAGGGGTGTTAATAATATTTTTTTGTGACGTGCCAGTCTAAGGAAGATTATCGGCGTGCGGATAAGCTTCTGTGATGTTGATTGCTGTCGCACCTAGTCACATACTGCGACAGCTGTGGCCCAGCGAAGTCTGGCTCAGAGTCACCGAGAGAGCTGAGGGAGAGTCAGAAGATGGCTGGAGAAGGGAGCGCTGGCTCCACAGGCCTTGTGGATTGTCGGCTGTTCTTCAGCAGAGGCTATCTGCATAGCTGAGGTTTGCTTTGAGCGCAGAGGGCCGACGCCATTAACGTGGACGTAAGATCAAATGGCTCATAAATGACCTGGACCACTTAAAACAACCTGCTTTGCCACATAAATGCTTGTGCGCCTGCCGTTCCCAACTTCTGTGTTTTTTGTGCTGTTGACATCACTCCCCGTTCTCTCGTCGTTCTCCAGGGCATATACTAATTAATGGATACCGTTCGCAGATGATTAGCCACATCTCTTTCAGTAATTGCATTCACAGACTGCTCTGAAGGAAGAGAGTGGGAGAGAAAGAGCAAGAGAGAGTCAGAGATACCAAAAGAGTAAAAAAAAATAAATGAATGCATCCATTTTTTACTCTGATCTTAATTTGTTTCTTCCAGTGTTTGGCCTTTGTAAAATCCAATGAGTCATTCTCTTGTTCTGCGTTTTAATGTGTGAGAGTATGTGACTTTTGTAATGTAATGAGATGATTTTAACCCAAGTCACATGTGAATATGATTATTTGGTTCATTTTGGATTGTGCTTCTGCATAAAGCCACAGGAGGAAATGCCAGCACCCCCTCCCCCACAATACCCCCCCCCCCCCACCCAGCCCATTCTGGATGTAGATAGGAGTTTGTCATTGGTCATAGAAAGGTACCTCAGAGCCCAGAGCCTGGCCAATAATTCTTCATTCTGTGTTCCATTGTTCTTACCTGTCAGTGCACTTGTGTCTCAGAATAAAGGAAGTGTCTGCCACACTGCCAGAGGGCTGTGTGTGTGGGTGTGTGTGGTGGGGGGTTTGGTGGGTGTGGGGGTGGATTGAGAACACACTGCCATTTCTTATAAAGCAGCCAACTGCACCTCAGCCGTACTAAAACACTCACTTGTATGCTAGCAATCCCTCCCGTTATACGGGTCCTCCTTCCATACATGTTTTGTACCTCTGTTGTATCTTCTCTTCTAGCTTGTTGAAAGTTTAAAGCCTTATTCAGTGCCTCCTTGCTCGGGCTTTATGATGCAAACTGGTCAATGGCCGCCATTCTGTAAATACGAATAAAGACTGAATGAATAAACTCTTGTTATCTGGTGGTGAATTGACTGCATCTCCTATTCTAAACGACAACAGGGTGACATCACTTGTACGCTGAAAGAATCCTTAGCCACCATAAAACATTACATTTTAAGAAAGTTAAGCATACGTAAGTTGTGCGTATAAGGATGTGCTCATATTTCAGTAACGTGAGGCCTGCACTGTGAAACCCGTCTAAATTCTAATGTTTATTCCTTGTCTCTCGCAGTTTGGGAACAATAACAGCTACATGAACATGACGGAAGCTAATGGGGTCCTTCTTGCAGCTGGTGATGTAAGTACCTCTTCAACATGTCACTCGTCTTTCTTTCTTTCTCCCCCCACCCGCCCCCCCCCCCTCCTTTCATTTGGCCCTTTGTGTGCAGCGTTGAGATGTGCAGCAGACAAATGAGATTGATTGCCAGCTTTCAAATGTCTTCCCCCCTCCACATCCCCCCCCCTCCCCTCATCCCCCTTTCCAATGAAGGGCAGAATAAAGGAGGGTTTAATGAGAAACAGGAAGAGATGACACTTCTCCATTTGCGCAGTCGTCCATGCTTCCCTTCATTCGGGGGGGTGAAGAAGAGCGCAGAGGAAGCATGACACCGAGCGAATGGTGTGAGTTTGGAGAAGGCGGTGGAGGTCAAGGGCTCGGGCTGAATGTGTATGTGTCAGAATTCAAAAAGTCTGCTCGCCGTGAAGAGAACTGGCACTGAAAGTGCTGGCGAATGACATTCGTTTAATGTGGTTGTGGTGTAAAAACAAAGGCTTTCGAGAGCCTATTGGCTGTCTCAGACCACAGTGTGTTCCTGTGGCTCCATCGCGGAGAGACGCTACACTAGGATTAAAAGGAAGAATGTGTTATTTTGTGACTGGGTTGTAATGTTGACCTTTGGTTAGGTCTGTTTATCTTTGACCACTTAGATTGGTGACATGTAGTTGTTATTTGACTCATTTTAAACAGATAAGATAAAACGATCAAATGACATGTGCAACACTGAGGTAATTCAGTCAGCTTTCCAAATCATTAAAGGACATGACAGTATGCTTTACTCGCTCCTATAACATTTGAATCTTGGGGTGATGATAATATTGCTTCATGTTGTTATTTTGGCTTCTTTTATTATGGCTAAGATTACTCCGGGCATTAAGTTTAGGCTTTTAAATAATTCTGACATTCGGAAAGCTCTGTGATAAATATATCTTGACAGTCCACAGTTCGCTGCCGTTAGATCTCAGAAAGTTTTATATATAATTGCCCGTCTTTCACCGCGGTTCAGACAGTTGATCAAGGAACATGTGTAGAAGGGAGCTGGTATGAATTTCATGAGTGAATTTTCAATGAGTCTTGTACGGGCAGATCCGCAATCTCTAAAACATCATGTTAGAGTCGTTTGAGACGCCTCAACAAGCCACAGTACAGTACATACAGGAGAGGAGCAGTACAGAAGCAAACCTTTCTGAATGCATCTCTTTTTCCGTGCTTTCAGATGAACAGCGATTCATTCAACGATTCGGAAAATTTATTACATAAGCGTATCGTTCACTTTTCCCCTCCTCTGACTGTATTGTGCCCTAACAAACCAGAAGCCATCATTCTCCTCCATTCATCAAGCCCTCTCTATAGCATTGTTCAAAAAAAACCAAAAAAAAACGCTGAGATTTAAGAGAGGTAGAAACGGCACGGGTTTTCCAAAAGCCTACGGGACACAGTTTCTGTAAAGCGCGGCTAAAAAAAAACGAGCTGCCTGAATTATGTGTAATGGATCTTGCCTTTCTCCACGTACAATACGGAGTCCTGCACAGAGAGGGCTGTTGTTCCTGTTCGGATAGCTTTGCTTCAGCATCAGTGGTATTCAAGAAGCCAAATAACACACGGGGTGGGGGGGGGGGGGAGCATGGTGTGTCAAGGTTTGGCTGCTGATACAGTGATCTGAACACAAAGCTGAACCAGGAGGAGCTGTTTGTGACGGGGGTCATTTTTCCTCATTTGATTCGATAGGCTTTCTTTTTTCTTTTTTTTTTCCTTCCTTTCTTTCTTTTTTTCTTTTTTTTTTCCACATCGAGACGCTCGGAGCCCAGATCGTGAAGGAGAGAGCCCAGCCAGCACCAGCTGTTCAGAAACAATTTAATCCCAGCTGTGAAAACGCGGCGTGTCAGGCTGCGGTCTGCGAGGACCTGATATAACAGCCCCGCAGATTTGCATTTTATCAAAAGGAACAAATGTTTCCAGTGTTGCGCTGCAGATGGCCCGTCGCTGTGGGCTTCGCTTTCAATATTAAAAACGGACCGCGCAGGCAGCGCACACGCCGCAGATTCTATTTTTCTAATTAAAGCGGGATTTGAGTCGCAGAAACGTATTGTTTCATGTGACCCCGAACCGGAGGAGAATTAAAATAACTTTTTTTTTTTTGAGTCGTGTAATTTCACACTAAAATGAGGTTCTTTTTTTTTTGCTGAAATGTTAATAATAATCCACTTAGTGTGTCGGCCCTTGATATGGGGGTTACCATGGAATAGGGGGATAGCTTCTGTGTATGCTCCAGTGTCATCCGACTGTATCAGACCCTGATACTTGTTATTTTTTAAATACATTAACGAATTTTACTTCAGGATACTTTTTTTTGAAATTCAGCCTAATGCTAATTGCATTGCAGTACTCTTGTCTCCTTTATTTTTGGTTTTAGCCCTATTGCCAAAAGCCACTGCAAATGGAACAGCTCTGTGTAAGTGTTGTATTTGCATTTTCAAATCTGGGCCTAATTAGAAAATTCTATAAAACTTGCAGCAGCTAGAATACAATAGTGATTTTGTGGAAGGAATATATAACATTTTTCTTGTACAATATTAGATAAGCTGCCATTTATAAACGATTGCATTTACAGCGTTAGATAGCATGGCGTTTATCTGAGCCTGACAGCTTGTGTTTCACCTGCAACAAAGCTTTTGGTCTCTAAAGGAGAATTGTACATTCATTGAGCATCAGTGTCATTTAACTCCAGCTAACAACATACAGTAGATCCTCATGTGAATTTACTATCAGATAGATGAAAATAAAAGTAGCGTGACAGTTTGTTGCGTTCCTCTAAGCCCTTATTGCTTGTTTTGCTCCAGCGTAGCTGTAATTGGTGTTTATCACTTCATAAATAGGAATTGAAATGCGGCATTAAAGCTATCGACACTGGTGATTCCACGGCCCAAATTGGTTAACAGTGTTTCTGAAGGATTGAAAATATTGATGGCATATTTCTCTTCAGCTGATCTGCCTGGCCCCACACTATACAGATTTGGAACGTTTCCTATAGGCAGTACTGCTGAACTTCTGATTTCAGTCTGTGCTACAGGAACACATAAGGAAGTGTAGCTAAAACTGAAGACCAGCCTCTAATTACATTTATGAGCATAAGCCTGTTCTGTCTCAGTCATAGCTACACCATGTTTTACATAACTTATTTCTCTTCTCTTAGTGTATGAACATTTCCCATTTCATTTTCAAAAGAAAAGTAATTTAATATAAAACTGTAGTGGACATCTTCAAAAGGAAGTTATTTTACAGTTGTATTGGTGAAACCCTCTGAAGGTTGTTTTGCATACAGGCCTAAAGGTTTTTACCTTAGTAGCTACTGTAATACCCTTTACCCTAATGGCTAGACTAGTAGCTTAATTATGCCAATGCCCACATCTATGTGCAGTGAAATTGTGAATTTGTGGATTTGCCATAAACCACTGTACTGGACTACTGTGTGCCACTGTCTGGCCCCCAAATTTCTCTTCACCCCCACAGTGACGTTATTTGTCACAATCGCCCTTGGAGGCTCAGTGCATTCACTGAAATTAGTTGTGCGGCGCAGAGCACATGGTTCTGACCCGGGCCTGCGTTTCTCAAAACCTTGCGTGCTGTGGCTCATCTGCAGATGTATCCACCCTTAAGAACCAAGCCTCTTCTCTTCCTCCGTCCTGAGCCAGCCTCTGGTTCGGCAGCGGGCTTCGCCGCCGAGCTTTCGGGGACAATTTAAACGGACGATCGGGCGGCTGGCAGGGACGAAAGTCGATTCTGCATCTCTTAATCTGAGATCAGAGGCCCTTGTAAGCCTTTCTGGGTGCAGAGGTAGGCCAGCCTCATGTGAAATGACACTAATAGTGTCTGTGGCGCAACTCAGGAGCTGCTTCACCAGGCATGGCTTCTTCTGACAGCACGTCACCACGGATGAGCGACCAAAAATGACAGCTGACACCTTGTGTAGCCAAATTGAGCTGTTACTTCGTACATGTCAATTTTCAGCTCATGCAGATGTTGATTTGTGACATCAGTATTAACCATGGGGGACGATGACAAGTTTCGATACACACTGGTGTTCTTTGATAATGGTCCTCGGGCCTTCCCGATACCCACCACACAACTACAAAAAAAAAAAAATTTCATTCTCAAGGATCTGTTGTTTTCTGGCTGAAAGGTCAGAAGGATATGTGTTTAGCTGAAGGGGGATAAAAGACAGCACTATCTTACATTGGTCTTTGAGCTTTATGTCAGACTCATACTTTAGATTTCTATAAAAATCCTTTCCGCATCAAAGCATCTCCACAACAAGTTATTTATATTGCAGCATGTTGTCCTACAGGAACAATCATCATTAGCTGCTCTCCTCGTAGAAATGTAGCTACTCAATAAATAAGTCAAATGTTTGTTTGCAAGGATGTCAATAATAATTGATGATTGGATAATTATACTTGCAGATTTGAAGATTCAGCCTGTATTGTATGAAAAAGTATGTACACAGGAGCCATTTCAAACAGGCTTGGTTTGGGCTGTGAATTTAGGTCTCTCACATTTTTTTCCAAGGCAACAATTTTGTTTTGACAGATTTTTGAAGCCTGTTGTTATTATGAATTTCACGGTTTTGTTTCATACGCCTTCAGTCGGCTGTAGAAAGGTGTCAGATTGGGCGAAAGAGCTGGTGTGTGAGTCTGTGGAGCCATAGAGTGAACAGTCACACAGGTAGTCATTTGTTAGACACCAGGTGTACCTGCATAGAGAACCCTGATGAGCGACTACTGCAGAATAGAGGAAGGCCACTGCGTGTGTGTGTGTCTGTGTGTGTGTGTGCGTGCATGCATGCATGTGTGTGTGTGTGTGTGTGTGTGCGTGCGTGTGCATGCATGTGTGTGCGTGTGTATTTGTGTGTGCATATGCACACGGGTGTGCATGTGTGCACGTGTGTGTACATATTCTGAATAAACACAAACAGTTTTCTGCATAAGCACTTTCTATCTGTTTCACCAAAGAAAACTCACAGAAGAAAATGAGTTGATTTTGAGTGTCAGTGCGCTAACGCAGTGCAAGCAATATTAATACACTTTAATCAAGGAAGTGCTAACATATGCGCACTGCTGCTCACCTTGGCTGCTTTCGAACCTGAGTGGGAGAGAGAGAGAGAGTCTCATGATTATGTGCAGGCAGAAGTGACTTGTGCTTTTTCAGATAGTCTTCCTAAGTGCAGATTAACTGGAACCAAAGACAAGGGAGAGCATATTTTACCCCTGGCGTGAGCCTTCGTGCTCAGGGATAAACAATCATATGCATTACCTTTTGTGCACGATTGTCCTCAATCTTCTTTTGAGATAAACAACCCCTCTACAGCACCTGCGACTGTTTGTTTATGTTTTTTTTACTACCCAGATGCAATTCCATAACAGTTGTCGGCAGGCCGCGATGTTTAACATGTATCAGAACGGTGTCTCTCCCGACAGAGTAATTCTGGGTCTGCCTTTGAATCTGCAGACCGCGGGCATGAACGGAGTAGGTGAGAAACTCCATCATGAAATGGCTAAATAAGCAATTTAAGTGTGACCAGAAGCTTTAATTCAGAGGCAGCGGGATTATGCTGTTTGATGAGCAGATTTAGAGGTCCAAGCAAAGGGGGAACAAAGAGAAACACTTCTGGCCATGAGGAATAATCTTTGAAAATATTATTTAAACCTGTCTTTCTGTGACATGTACTTCCTCCACACTTCAGCCAAACATCTCATTTGGTTAAAATTTAACCCACAGATTAAAAAGGTTTATCTTTCCCTCTCCAGCGATTGGTTGATATTTATGGGTTTGATGCACTCTGTTCAGCTCTTTTTCTTTTTCCTGAAATAGATTGATACTTGTGCATACGTTCAGATAAATTTTCAGATTCTTTTTTTTTTTCTTATTTGTTTTTCCTAACCTTTGTTTGAAGAAATGTGCTTTACAATCCCAATATACCCTACTTATGCTCGCATAATTGGTTTGCATTGGTGCTACTTCTTGAATCTTCTGTGCGGTTTGACCTCATTGTGAAAATTCGTAGAAGCTAATCAGATTGAAACCTGATTGCGTCCTTCTCTATAATCCCTCCCTGCAGCAGACATTCCACACCCCCAGCCTGGGGGACGAGGAGTTTGAGATCCCGCCCATCACCCCTCCGCCGGAGACGGAGTCGGGCCTGGGGATTTCGGAGGTGGACTCGCCCTTCCCAGCTCACCCGGAGTCCCTGTCCTCGCAGAGGGGCCAGTTCACCCCCCAGTTCCCCCCTCAGAGTCTGGAGCTGCCCTCCATCACCATCTCCCGCAACCTCATGGACCAGGAGGGGGTCGTCCGCGGCAACGGCCTGCCGGGGGTGAGTAGCGTGATACGACGACGACGCCCGAGCCTGTCTCCCATCATGCCGTTGTGCACATGCACAAGATTCACTCACTTATGTCTGCAGGCTACGTGCTAATTTACAACCAGCGGTATCAGATTTATAAATAAAGAAAGAAAAAAGGAAGAAGTGCTCAAGTAATGAGATGCTGAAGAAACAATTGAGACACTTTTGGGGAAAGGTCACGCAGTCATATTAACTGCAAAAATACATTTATTTGTGTCAGCTGGGTTAATGATGCAAACTCACAGTAATAAATAATTAATAGACCCAGAAAACTCAAAAGCGAAAAATGAGAAGTTAAAGAATCTTTTCATCGTAGATAATTACAGTGTCAGTGCAAGTGTAATTTCAGAGTTCCATATACTCTTATTAAGACAAGTAAACATGTCAAGTTCATAGAATAAATAGCGTAAATAAATTTGGGCCATGTGGAGTTCATAATAGTCTCAGCAGCAGCTGTTGCCTGTTTTGAATGAAGTCCTATTAGGAAAACCAGGCGCTCTTACTCCAGCGTAGAAACACAACTGTGGAAAAAGCATAACAGCTGAAACTCTTTCCTCCTCTGGACTTGATGCATGTGGCTCTACAGTACATCACATAAGCATGTATGAATGGGAGATTATGTTCCGGTCACTTAGCTTGGGAGGAATGCAGACTGTGCTAAAATAAGTTGTTAAATGGCTTCAAATGATGAACGATTTCGATTAGAAAGAAATACTGAGAAATGCTGTCAGCGTAGGAAAATGGAGTTGTGTATAAAAATAAAATATTTTCACACACACACCATCTGCACCCAGGAGTAATGAAACTGGAACTCAGAAGTGGGACTGTTTTATGGGTCCATATATTATTCATGGTGCTTCTGCAAACGCCTTAAAATGCTGATGCATTGTTTAAGTACATTGTCACATGAGGTGTTCGGAAAGCGTGTAGCTCAGTGTTTCACTGCACTGCTCTGCATCGTTTTGTTTGGGGGGAAGCAAACGGTATTTTTTTCTCAAAAGACACAATATTTATGGTTTTAGCACTCAGTGAGTCCACATTGAGTATTGTAAGGATAAGTTTTGTGTGGTATAAACACCAATTACCAAGAGCTCTGTAGGTTGCCTGAGGCATAAATGTCTGGGATATCAATAGCTCTGGGTGCCATTTTGTTGAGCTAGTGGCCCGCACTTCTGGTTCTAGGTCCACTTGAGTGATTCAAGTCAATGAAAGGCCAAAGCTAATGGCATGTAATGTACTTCTGGAATCATTGCAGTGGTCTACCCATCCGCCGACGCATCTACAAAAGAGTACAGTACAATGCAGCTCATGAATGTGAAAGGAGAGCTGTAGATCATGGGTGCTTTTTCTTTTTTTTTTTTCTTCTTCTTTTTTTATTGCATGGCCAGAGTGCGCTCATCCCCTCCTGAGCTACTGTTTACATTGGCTATTCTCTCCTTTCAGTCTCCCTTGCTCTTTGTCTGTGGGGCAGAAACGGTGTTCCAGGACTACAGTATTGTGTCTCTACCAATGTAGGCCCACCCAGACCTTACTGTGTTTGGCCATCTTCAGCCTCGCAGCACGAATAGGCATCCCAGCATTTAGAACTTCTCACAGGGTAATTCCTGCAACAGAATCAGTTACCAAAATTTTTTTTTTTAAATGTGATATCTCAAACATGTCACTCATGTTGTGACATGTAAAGAAAGGAACCATTTCCTCATAACAGTGCCTGTCATGATTTACTGTGTGAGCAGGTATGGAAAATATTTAAAAGGGATTCAGTTCCAGATTTTGGCAGTTTACTTTACGTCGTCTTTACTGTTCAGAAGATATCTGCCAGTCATATTACTAGTGTCAGTACCAAGGAAGCAAAACAGTTTTGTGATTTCCTGATTATTAAATTAGAGAAAAGAAAGTGGCATTTTATAACCACCACAGAGTGTAGTGGTATTGGGGACCAGGAGGGGTTGTCATAGTCTTTTTTTAGCATGGCTTTCACAGAAATCCAGGTGCTTTTCTGCACTGCTGGAATGTTGAGAGCTTAGAAGTGGTGTCTATGCAAAAGCCATTGGGAATGTGCTCTATTGTGTTTTCCAGTGGTGTGAACCATGGCAACACACCATAGACTCAATGACAGTGATGTGGTCCTGGAAAGAAATATACTGTTAGTATAGGTGTATTTATTTACATTCTAATTCGTTCATGCATTGTAAGTTTTAAAGACCCCCCCCCCCCCCCCCACCCCCCACAAACTGCTCGTAAAATAATTGCAGGTTTTAACATATCTGTGTGGTGCAATGGAACCCCATAGGTTTGCGCCTAAAGAATTTTCATTTCATGGTCAGTTAAGCTTTCTACATCTGGAAGAAATGGAACCTTAAAACAGTTACACTCCCGACTGTTCTCGTGACTTCAGAGGGAGATCATAGATTTAATTTTCAAACATCATTTGTCTTAAACGCCGTGCATATGCGGCGTGTTCTTGAGTGACTGTGAGCAGACATCGGAGACGGCGTGTTTCTACTTAATTCCTCATAGCTTTTTGCAGTGACACAGTCTGCAGATTTTTTTTTTCTACTATTATGGTTGGAGATGCAGGAAAAGCTATGAGCTGTAGAAGGGGTAGAAAAGGGTTGTTGATCACGAGAAGGAAGACAAAATACAATTTAAAATGTAATTTTAATGCAGTATTCTACTCCAAAGTCTCTCTCTCACTCTTATATATACACTCACTGTGTATAGTTTATACAGCAATAAAAAGGTGAGAATATAAAGCCACACATATGATTGACTATCCATTGACTACAATATATAATTTGCTGAATTCTTAGTTAGCACACGGAGAAGATGGTTACTATATCTTTGGATCATATTCCTTTCTCATCAAAGTAACTAACAGTCCAATTCTGAGTTGAGATTTCTTTTTTTTTTGTTGCAAGATTGCAATCAGCATACTTGTGCTATTTTCAAATTACCTCTTTGTAGACGAATTGCCAAGTGCTGCAGTAATTCCTCTTCTCCTAATATGCAGCGTATGTTTAGCAAATTGGCTACAGATGCTCTCTGCTGCAGAGATCTCTTGGAAGCCCAGAATCTGGAGTCATTATTTTTTAATCTGCTTGCCTAACAAGCTTCTGACTTTCATTTTTCTTTCCCAGCTTGCTTCCCCCCAAGCCTGTTAGATCTGCTGATTTTTCTGATTTGGATTCATTTGGGCCCTGTACTATTAGAGGTAAAACTGTCACCATTGGTTTATCTTGATTCCACTTCATGCCTTTTTTTTTTTGATTATATAACACACATGCCTGCAAATGTTATTTTAGAAAATCATGTCCACTTTGCCATGATTTGCAAAACCATCTAAAATCTAGAGGCTTGTTTTCGCTTTTTTTTGTAGAACAACGTGGAAAGAAATGATGTTTTGAAAGATCATGCTATTCTTTCTACATGATTAGATGGATGCTTATATGAAGTTTAGATAATTAATCATAAACATGAGAAGAAACTAACTACATTTTTATTTCATGCATCTATGCATGCTTTTCAGTTCTACTTGAGAATATGAGTTGTTCTATTCCACTTGAGATGAGATTGGTGTCTATCTGAAGCTGAATGTCTAGCATATGACTTTATTTCAACAACAGAAGCCTGTCATTCTGCTGTGTACCAACAACTTTGCTTTCACCTCATATGTCTGATTAGGTAAAATCAACCCACGTTGATTGATTCCAAACCGATACCCCTTTAAATACCATCATCTTGTACAGGAATATCACAGACCAGACTTTTTTTGTGCTGACTTACTCTCCAGCGTCACGTGCTGATATTAATAAAGTTATATTTTGAATTTCAAACAGTCACTTCACCAGCTGTTTGCCGGGATTATCTGCGGGTCTTATCTTCCGTCATTAAAACCAAATATGAGAAACAGTGGTGGACATTGGTGGACTCGCTAGTTTTATAGCTCCTAGCTTGGTGAGGGTGACATAGCTCAGGAGGTAAGACCGATTGTCTGGCAGTCGGAGGGTTGCCGGTTCAAACCCCGCCCTGGGCATGTCGAAGTGTCCTTGAGCAAGACACCTAACCCCTAACTGCTCTGGCGAATGAGAGGCATCAATTGTAAAGCGCTTTGGATAAAAGCGCTATATAAATGCAGTCCATTTAGCTTTCCCCGAATGTTTATTAGCCTATCGGATAGAATAAGCTGATGTTTCCTGGTGTGTGGTAAAAAGGCGTTATGGATATGGCTTCCGGCTTCGCAGAGTGCTGCTGTTGCCTTTGGATGGCTTCTCAACCCCCTTCCCTTGGTAATTATGAGACTCTTATTCTCTAGAATGTGACAGTGTTGTCGGTGTGTGCCGCCTCTGCCTCGTGGACCTCTGGGGAAGCCATAACACGGCTCTCTGCTCCTGTCTCAGCAGCTTTCCCCAGAGGCAGTCGAGCATGGCTAGGCTTCTTCTGCCTGGTCCATGTGTGGCCTCCAGGCCTGACCCAGTGACAATGAGCCAGTGATGATCCTGCTCCACTGGATCCTTCTGTTGAGCTCGGTTGAGCTTCTGTGACTTCTGAGACTACTCACTGGATATGATAGCTCGCCCTTTCCCATAATCAAGCTGTTGTACAGTATATATATATATAACACTACAGTACTAGCCCATATTGAGTTACTCCATGGTGAACGTTGAGATTAATTGGATACGGAGTCGTAATTCTGCTGAAAATGTAGCTTTTAAAAAAAATTTCTGTACACACGAATGCGGGATTGCGTTCCGTTGCGGTGCAGATAGGGCTTGCTGAGTCTGCTTAGCGACTCAATCTCCGCGGGTCTATCTACTTTGATCCGACAGCATCCAGAGAGGGCGTTGTTCTTGAGCTGGGTCCTCCGCGTAACCCTCTCATGAATCATGTCCTCGCTCCTGATCACGTCGGAGCGGCACGTTGACTGATGTACGCAGGTAATCTCGGTCCTCTCTGAATGGGGTCAACCTGCTACACGGGGTTGTCTTTCCAGAGACGTGCGTGTAGGGTGCAGCTGGAAAAAGAGGAAGTCATTGGAATGCAGCAGTTTATAAACAGTTGGTGACTTCAAGATTGGTGACTGCAAGATTCCTAGGGGAGGCATCTTCTATCCATGTGCTGTCTTGACCAATCCTGCTGAGGTAACTGATCTCATGAGTGTGGAATGTTGACCGCGCCCATCGAACCATGCTTGCTTATGTTTTGTTTTTGTTTGTTTTTGGTACTTGCTTGCAGAAGATAAATCTTTGATGAAATCCAAGTCTCTACTGTGTCACTGTTAAGAGAATGTATATTTTTTGAAGTCACACACACCGTAAATTATTTTTGTTAATGGAACGGTTTAAGGATTTTTCTATCTGAAATATTGAGAAGAGCAGATTATATTAGATTATAACTGAGTGCAATGAGCCACAGTTCTCTTCCCCTTCTGTGGTGTGCTACAGCCTTGGCTGGCGCTTGGCTGGATCACATCCACCTTGACGAGGAACAGCTGGCTGACAGGGACCTACTCACTGTGTGTGTGTAGCTGTTACTCAACTGCTATTGTGCGTATGATTTATATTCGATTTGCTCGCGGAACACATCCACCTTGACAAAGAGCAGCTGGCTGACACTGACCCGCTCGCTATGTGTGTGTATAGCTGTTACTCTAGCGCTATTGTGCTCCTGATTTATATTAGATTGGCTCATGGCATTGTGCTGAAAAGGAAATCTTGGCTCCAAGGCATTACCAAAAAAAAAAATCACTGTAAAGGTTCTGGTCACTTAGCTTATTTTTCATTAAATAAATAAATGAATGAAGAAGGAAAAAAAAAAACCCTGGCTTCTTGCTGGTTTTCTGTTTAGATAATCATCTGGAAAGTGACAGCGCGCAGAATAGAACATCTCTTTGAAACGGGAAAATATGAGCTTTTAAAAACCTTTTTCTGTGCACTTTTTGTTATCTCTAGTCCAAGCTGAGTAGCATTGACATCAGTTGTACATCAATTTCAGAAATAGGATTTCTTCCCCCTTCCTTTTTTCTTTATTTTTTTGTGTGACCAGACAGCTATTGTGACATATTGGGTCAGTCAGAAATGAAAGATATTCATGCAAGCATGCAGTATGTGTGATGAAGTCTCAGCCTGACCCTCTGTATGATTGATTCTGTAATTTCGTTTTCTCGGGCAGTGTTTGAAATGAAATGAAATCATGTTGAACAAGTTTTAAATACCCACAGTGCACCAGGAGAAATGAGTGAAGGATGGGGGAAGGGGAGGGGCAGACTCTATCTTGACTGGGGAAGGATGAAAAAGGGTGGGGGGGGGAGGAGAGGGAGAGGGAGAAAAAGGAACAAGACAGAGATTATGTTTGAGCAAAAGACAAAATATAAAATGAGAAATGTCGGCTCAGGAAGAAGGAGACAAAATATAAAATGAGAGATGTCTGGTGGGCAGGAAGGAGGGGTGAAAAACAATGAGTCCACATCCTGTTATACTCTTCCTAGCACTGTGATGATTTTTTTTCGCCTATTTTCAGTGCTAAAGTCTTCTGGTTGCTCTAAGTGGAGGAAAATAAAACGGTGCTCCTGTTTTAAAAGCACAGTGAAGGAATTATGTGTAGGGGACTGATAAACTATCTTTAATAGGACTGACCTTTCATGCTGGTGAAAGTAACTGAGGGGGATTCGTCTTCATAATTACCATATAGATGATTTTATTCCACTCCTGCAATGAAACATTTCCAAGAGCACTGTCGCTGATTGGACAGAAATTGAACTTGTTAGCATTCCATTCAGCCAGTTATAGCTTACACGGTGCCTCCGTTAATAAATTCCCCACCTCCCCCAAATTCTGGTTCCAGTGTCTGCAGGCACATACCTTAGGCTCTTCAACAAGATTCTGGCCTTGGTACATTTGATTGACTCATTGAGTTGTTCTCCAGTTGGCCTGTGTTAGCTTTTGCGCGTTAGGGTAGATGTCAAGCTGTTTTCACAGCTTTGTTTCTTCCCACATTTGCTTTGCAACTCTTAATTTAGAGGAGGGAGAGTGGATATATGGAGTTTATGTAATCACTAATTTGTCGAACGGGCAGACGAAATGGCCACATTTGCGCGTTCACTTTTCCTGTTGATTTTTTTTTTGTGGACAGCCGCAAACTTTGCTTCTGGTGGAAGGTTGCAGAGCAAACATATCGAGAGGGGGCTGCAGTTCTATCCCAAAATCTTGGCAAGTAAACACAGAATTTGGAGGGGTCCTGAGCAAACTCCACGTGAGTCAGTCCGCACGCTCGCAGGAGAAGGGCGGTGAGGGGGGGTGGCGGGGGGGCTCAGCATTCACAGTGGGGGAGAGGCACGTGACTTTTTAGGCCGCTCAAATGCCATTTCTTTACACCTACATTCCAAATACCTTTGCTCAGTGCCCCTCCCCCTTTAAAAAAAACATACATACAGTGTAGCCTCTGTGAGGCTTCGTGCTTCTGCTTCACTTGCTCCCTCGAACCCTCGAACCCTCGTGACCCTCGAACCCTTCCTGCGTGTCCGTTCGTCCTTTAATGCATTACTTAATCCAACAGATGTGATGGCTGGCTCACGACCAGCGACGGTGCTGAACGCCAGTTTTCCAGGATCGGTTTTAATAACGCTCCCATCCCAATGAAATGTGAAGTAGAGCTGCCCAGGGTTTATATTGATACTAGTGCACTCCTCCTGGTTTTAATGGCATTTGTTTGCATAGTGTATGAGGCTTGGAGTCGAGTCTGTCAGCGTCTGTTTAAAGTTCTGTTTTGCAGTTACTGTAGAAAGTGTCGACAGCACGTCCTTATCTTGCTGGATAATAATAAAGAGATTTAAATAAACAGATTGTTACTGTTTATTTGCTCAATTATCTCTCATTTAAAAAAATTAGGTCTACGGTGTCATTTCTTTGAATCAGATGATCATTAAATATCTGTCATTTCGTATTGTTTGTATACCACAATTAGAATTGACCTGGGATAAGTTATGCCATCAAAGCATATTTAAATAAGCAGCATCATAGACGCACTGAATAGTGTTATTGGCTTGTAAAATGTGCTTCTGGCTAGTGCCGGATGTCGTGGATATCAAACAGGCTGCAAAAGGTGTTTTTTTTTTGTATTTGAAAAAGGTGTAGGCCTACACAGAATATTGCATGAAGAAAAAAGGGACATCATCTTTTCAATAAAGGCAGGCGCAGTGCATTCTTGACATTGTGTTGATGTTGAAAGAGATTGAGTTTGTGCTGCTGAATACCGGATGGATGTGCTGAGGGAGAACAAATCACCTTTTTTTTTTTTTGTGCTCACTATTCCTTGTCAGTGCTCGTGCCCCCTTGATCCGTCTTCCCTCTGGAAGAGTGGCAGCACCAGTAATTTCACTCTCGGCACAATCAATGCCACCATCTCCCCTCGCTTTCCATAAAAGCTTTTGAACGCAACCGAAACGCTTCGTCCGGAGCGTTTATGTAAAGTAACATCACGAGGCAGGCCGGGCAGCCTAACAGCGTTCCCGCCATGTTTGTGTTTTGGCCAGTGTAAAGGATCGTTTTTCCGTAGGTGTCTCGTCCCTGCATATCCATTTCAGCATCGAAAGGAATGAAATCGGATAGATTTACATAGCTGCGCTCATTTTGGGAGGTTCGCTGTGGTTTTGGAAGTAATATAGGTTTTGTTTTTTAGTGTGTTTTTTGTGATTAAAACAATATTTGCTTACTATTGCTATGTTTGCAGTACTCCAATAGGCATGTAATATCTGAACATTCTAAGCTGGTAAGATGCAGGCAGAGACTATTATTATTAATATGCTTGCATATGGTACAAATTAAAATGTGTGAAAGATGTAATTAACATCCAAATGTGCCAAACCTGACTAATCAGTGAAATTTTGTTTGAGATGGCTCACGTGAGTACAAATATGCCTGAGCCTTCTGTCACAGAAGATTTGTGTACATGAGCAGTTGGAGATGGATACTAACCTCTCAGTAGTACTTACTATATACCAGTTAGGTCTGTGTTCTGAAATAATAATTCTGGTTAGCTGGCTGTGGTGCTCTTATTTTAATTTCACGGCTTTTTACAGTGATTCTCCCACTTTTTCTTTCTGATTCAGAACTCTGGCCAAGCCCACCATCGCCAATATCATCCCAACCCTGCTATGGTCATGAGATCCATTATCAACATGAGCAACCCTGCTGCCATGATGTCCCGAAACCAGCTGACTACAATCAACCAATCCCAGCTCAACGCTCAACTGGGCTTAAACATGAGTGGGCCAAATATCCCTCACACCTCACCGTCACCGCCAGCCAGCAAGTCTGCCACACCTTCCCCGTCTAGCTCAATCAACGAAGAAGACCAGGATGATGGCAACAGGGTGAGTGTGTGTATTTTGACTTTACACAATACACGACTCAACAAAACGTGAGACTTTTGACATTTTCTTGGGGCAAAATATGGTAGTTCCTCATTGTCATGGATCTACAGTTCCACAAATGTGTACATGAGTACCCCATTCATATTTTTCATTTTCATAATGCATCTATATCTCACGTGCTATGCACAGCTCTCCTGGGACTCATTTGATACCTGTAACGGTACAGTTGAGAGGAACTCTCTGACAGTACGGTCACCAGGTCATCGTCTGAAGGTCTGTTAAAGATGGCCGTTTGTTCCGCAGCAGGTGATCGGGGAGAAGCGGCCCGCTCCAGACGCCGCTAAAAAGCCCAAGACGCCCAAGAAGAAGAAGAAGAAGGACCCCAACGAGCCGCAGAAGCCCGTCTCCGCCTACGCCCTGTTCTTCAGGGACACCCAGGCCGCCATCAAGGGCCAGAACCCCAACGCCACCTTCGGGGAGGTTTCCAAAATAGTAGCCTCCATGTGGGACGGCCTTGGCGAAGAACAGAAGCAGGTAATATAATAGGTCTATAATGGGACACAGATTCTGTGTACAAACACACGTAACTGTCTGTTAGTTGTTTTTGTAATACATTTTGCGAATTGCATTCTATTCTATGCATCACCTTCTCTACAAACATATCCTTTATTTTAATTCAGGTCTACAAGAGCAAAACAGAAGCGGCCAAAAAGGACTACCTGAAAGCCCTTGCTGCATACCGTGCCAGTCTGGTATCAAAGGTGAGCTTCTTTTTTCACATGGGCTAAACACAGGATCAATCTTTACTCTGTCGAATCCTGTGTGAATTATACATGCAAGGTCTCTCAGTGAGGATGTGTGCAAATGTGCCGTGCTCTGGCTGCATTCGATCCGCAACTCAGAAGCATTAACAATCCAAATGTGACAAGCCTGTCTAATCAGTGAAATTTTGTTTGAGATGGCTTACATGAGTGCAAATATGCCTGAGCCTTCTGTCACAGAAGATTCGTGTACATGAGCATTCGGAGATGAATACTAACCTCTCAGTAGTACCTATGCTGTACCAGTTACGTCCATGTTCTGAAATAATAATTCAGATCGGCTAGCTGCTGCGCTATTGGATTATTTTAACTTCACTGACGGCCGCTTTTCCCCCGTCCCCTTCCCGCCCAGGCGGCCGCGGAGTCGGCAGAGGCTCAGACCATGCGCTCGGTGCAGCAGACGCTGGCCTCCACCAACCTGTCGCCGTCGCTGATCCTCAACTCGCCGCTGGGCCAGCACCCCGCCATGTCGGCGGCGGCGGCGGCGGCTGCCGCGCAGGCCCTGCAGCAGGCCCTCCCGCGCGCCATCGCCCCCAAGCCTCTGCAGATGAGGCTGCCCGGCGGCCAGATCGTCACCTCCGTGGCGGTGGCCAATCAGAGCATGGCCTCCGGCCCCGGCGGGCCCAACGCGCAGCTGATGGGTCAGATGGGCGGTGGGGGGGGCGGTGGCGGTGGCGGGGGTGGGATGGGCCCGGGCGGATCTGCCGCCGTGCAGATGAGCCCCCCCATGCAGCCGCCGCCGCCGTCGCAGCAGCAGCAGCAGCACCAGATGCAGCAGCATCTGCAGCACCACCAGATGCAGCAGCAGCAGCTGCACCACCAGCAGATCCAGCAGCAGATGCAGCAGCAGCATTTCCAGCAGCACCTCCAGCAGCAGCTGCAGCAGCACCACCTGCAGCAGCATCAGCAGCAGCAACAGCAGCAGCAGCAGATGCAGCAACAGCACATGCAGCTGCAGCACATGCAGATGCAGCAGTTGCACCAGCAACAAATTCAGCAGCTCCAGCAGCAGCAGCAGCAGCAGCATCAATCGCAGTGCTCCCCGCCCCAGCATTCCCCGGCGACGCCCCAGTCCGTGGGGGGGTCCGCCTCAATGGGCAGCCCCCAGCCGACCCCCCAGCAACAGCACCCGTCCCAAATACAGGCACATGCCCACGCCCAGGTCCTGTCCCAGGTCAGCATCTACTGAGCCAAAATCTATTCAAAGAAAAAAAACGAATATAATAAAAAGCATCACTCCGCGTTGCTTTTCTACGTTGCACTTAAGAAGTGTGTGAGAATCGGTACATTTTAAAAGGAACTGTCCACTGTTCTTGATGAATATGCAGAAAGGAATGCATAAAGGGACACCTCTGAGAAGAATTTTGTCTATAAAATAGGCTGTGTTATGACAAACAGCAAAGACTGAATGCCCATTGTTTGTTTGTTTGCTGTTTTTTTTTTCCCTCTAAATTTCTCTCAGTCTTGAACTGAACACTGATTTAGGGCGTGTAATTGAAATGGTACGCTGTAATATTTGCGATGAGATGTCCTGTTCTTGTTGAATGGCAGAGCTTTATTTATGGTGGTATTGCTTCATTAACGGACAAAATGAGCAGACTGGGACAGCGACACCGGAGCATAGAAGAACTTCTCTGCGGATTTTCGTGAAGGAAACCCTTTAAACAAAAGGGTGATGCTGAGACTCGACGATTTACAACACTGGCAACCAGTCTCAATTCTGACAAATATGTGCATTTCTTCAGAGGCCAGTATATTGTGAAAATGTAATATTTTCTTCTCTTTCCCCCTCAACATTCCAGCAGATTATACTGTTTAATTATTGCCAATGAGAAGGTACAAGTTCAATTCGTGCTGCATTTCAAGATGGAAGATACCAGAGTACAGTTTATTTACCACGTACTGTCTGACCATCTTGAGTTGGAGTGGAACTTCAGTCACAAGGGTTGTTTGATGGAGGAACTGATAAGGCAAAGATAAAGGAATAAATTTAAAAAACCCGACTCCATGTAATTTTACATCAAAACTTTAATAATCTGTGTGTATGTCTGGATGCGAGAGAAAATCAGACCAGTTCTACTACCAGAAAAATATATTTGAAAATTGAAAATACATAATGGCACTCCAAAAAAAAAGATCACCCTTTTGTATTCATGTACTATATTTACAGTACCTGACTTTTAATAGACCCATAAATTATGTTCCTGTTTTTTTTTTGTATTTTGCGTTGAAAGCAAATATTTTATTGTAAGTATAAATTACTTTAATTTTGATGATTTGAAGCTTAATGTACTTTTTATCCAATCCCTTGTTATCACAGACTATGAGAAAAAAAGACATAGCAGAACCATTTTTTTTGCACTGTCAAAGCCAATTACAAAGGTGTGGGAGTACTTTGTGCCAGCTGTAGATAAATCTGTAAAAAAAAAAAATAAAAAGAGGAAAAAGATGTACATCTTTCATATCACATGTTGTTAAGTTTTCATGTGTGAAGCTTTAATTAAAACACTGGTAAGATAACCTGTGGCTCTCTTACACTGATATAGTGTATTTTTGCTGTTCTATACTTTTTATGCATTACAGTAGCTGCAGTTCAGTTGTTTGTATTCTGCTTGGAGGAAGAAAAAAATCACTCGCTTTTTACCTCTGTCTTTAGAATAAATGCATTCCCTATAAAACGCAACTTGTTTCGAGCTCTTAATAGGCAAGTTAAGTTTAAACTGTAGCTTGGTTGTACAGGGAAAAACAGAGCAAACTCATTCTAAGTCTAATATACGCACCACACCAAGTCTTGCAATAAGTATTCTATTTTTTACTTCCTTGTTTGCAATTAGGAATAACTGATCACCTGTAATTGAAGGAACCCATTCATGCAAGCGCTAAAGATTCTTAAGAAGAACTTTTGCTTGACAAGACATTACAACGGAAAGGGGGGTTAATGGCAACAAAGAATGATCTAAGCTCTTATATTACATTTACATTACATTACAGGCATTTAGCAGACGCTCTTATCCAGAGCGACTTACACAACTTTTTTACATAGCATTTTACATTGTGTCCATTTATACAGCTGGATATATACTGAAGCAATTTCGGTTAAATTTCTTGCTCAAGGGTACAACGGCAGTGTCCTACCCGGGAATCGAACCTGCGACCTTTCGGTTACAAGTCTAGTTCCTTACCCACTGTGCTACACTCCGTCCTTATGTTTTGTTCCCGTTTCCTAGTTTTTTAACGACCAACGTCACGTTAATTTGAGTGTGATAAACAAACAGTGCTCCAAACCGGACAGGGTCAGCCGTGTAACTGATATCTGTCTCAATAACCATCTCCATTCTCACTCTCCTGCACAAACCAATTTCTCTGGCTTTTTTTTTTTTTTTTTTCCTGATGCAGTGTGCGTCTGAATGGCCACAGTTTCTGCACGTCCTCCAGGTGTTCTATTCTCACTGCAAAAATGGAGACTGGAGGAGGGAAGGGTGGCAAACACCTATTATCATAAATCCACAATAAGTGTGTGAAGCAGCTGGACGGGTGTGCTTCTGGCTGGGGGTGGGGGGTGGGAAGGTTATTCTCAAGCACAACATAAAGCTAAAATTGGTGAGAAAAGTCTTTGGAACATAGCATATTTGGAAAGTGGAGAATTCTAAGTGCATTTTTTGAAATTCATTTATTTAAAAAAAAAATTAAAAAAAATGTGTTCAGATTTTTTTGGAACAAAAGCAGCAGCAGTAATGATTTCCTTTTCGGGTTCATTGTGGCTGCAATTCCCATTTCTCCTGCATGATTAATTGCAGCATCTGTCCTGTCAGAATCTGTACTGAAGTGGTCTGTTGGAAAACTGCAAATAAGCACTGGCAAAAATTCTTAAACCGCTTATGATAAAATGAAAATTAGAAACAGCAAGTCTTGTGCATGACCTGAATCTTAATAGGGAATGTTGAAATGGGTGTCCATGGCTACCAAACACAAGATTTAAAAATGCAATAACAAGGCTCTGGGAAATGGAATTTTATTGTTCCAAGCAGATTTATGGTGAGAGATATTAATAATGCATGCTGATGTTTTTTTTCTTTTACCCCATAACCACATCACACTGGGTTCACTGTAACCAAATATTTAACAGAGATGATTTATTTTGTGATGGTTAATGAAGGCTATGGAAGTACATGAGCCAAAAAAAAAAAAAAAACACACACACATTACATACTGTATATCAGCAGCTGAAAATTGTTTTATTTATATAATCTCAAATGAATGTTGAATGGTTTGTATTGTTTTATTCAACAGAGAAGTACACTCCCCCCTCTGATTCTGGTCATGCTGAATTCAGTTTATTACATTTCACATTCCAAATACATTACTGGGCAAATATTTTAGTGTGCATGTAGAAGCAGAAACCATAAATAATTCCAAACTACAAAATACATGCGAAAAGGTTTTTCTCCCCCCTCCATTCATATCCATATCCTATCTGAATCAGTGCAGTTGTATAACCGAAATAATCTGTATTATTCAACAGAAGAAGAAGAAGCCTTTTTCTCATTTCTGTCAAGTGCATTGTAGTGCAGAGCAGGCGCTGGAGGAGTCAGTTGCGAAAGCTGTTTTTTATGGCTCAACACGGCGCTACGTTTTCTCGCTCGCTGCACAGATACAATGCGGTCGCCACGATAACCCCTACCGCTGTTGACCCGCATCGCTAAAACCATGTGGCAGGTTTACTGTCACAGAAGAAAATCTACCGCATTTCCTCATCTTTAATTAACACGGGCCCTCTTCACAAAGCCACATGCAGATGAGCTAGCGCTTCTCAACACCTGCTCCTGCTGAGAGGACTACAGACTTCCCCAATAAGCTTGTTTTTTTTTTTTTTTTGGCTTCAGATTTTTTTTCGACCCAAGCTAACCCCACAAAACAGGTGGAACACTGTAATGGTAGTACAGTGGCCATATTGTTAATGCAGGAATATTGTAATAATGAGAAGAAGAAAACAACACACACACACACAAGGATAATGAACCTCATCGACGCCATTGTTGTGTATTCACATGATAGTTGACAGAAGAGGATTCTGCTGGGAAATAAATATATTGACAGTGGAGGGATGCTACACTGCCAGGCTTTGTTGCTTGATGTTTTGCGAGTGACCGTACCATGTTGCAAATGGCCATTTTATAACAGCTGAGCCTCTTCTGGATGAGCCGATTAGGAATATTTGTGGAAGCACCATCAATAAATTATTTCGCGTATGGTGGTCACAATTTCAAACTAAGGTTTTTACGATTTACAACTTCGCTCTGCTGTGACACAGCCAGCCCAAACATTTACCATGTAAGTCCACAGATCAAACCTTTATGGAAAGATTGCTTTTGGTATAAATGCATAGATAAAAAAGGATATGTTGCAGATGATATGACCCATATTTACGTGTCTGATGTCAGGCAGGGGGACGTGAAGGCAACCCTTACGGCTAATATCCTCGAGGCAAGTGAGAAGCAGCTACAGATGTTCAGAGTCAAGCCTGTGATTTCACTATAAAATCTTTCACCACTTATTCACGTGCAAGTTATATATTGACTGCTGTTGGAAAGCACTGATAAATTATCTGTTTAAACAAAACTGCAAACTGTACTTTCATATGGACTTTAATATCCATTTAAAATAATGTTTTGTTTGCATTTATTTTTATTTAGGTAGTCTGTATTAGACTGTGAAAGGATACCAAGGTTAGCATGCGCCAGTGATAGCTTCCAGATGTACAGATGAAGTTTGCCTCAAATGAAATAATGCACCTATACGAGCTTCAGTCTGAGTTTTTAAGGTGACTTTTTTCTTCTAATTTATGTCTGTGCCTTAATGAAAGTATATTTTAACTAAATAATGTAGGGTGCAAGAATGCTGAATGTCACAGTCCTTCTAATATCAACTCCACTGAGATGGCTACAAATACTTTAATAATCTATACATGGATCGGTGTTACAAGCAAACATACAAACAAACAAATAAATAAATAAATTGGTCTCACCAAGTCAGTAAATTGTGCTGATCTCCTTTGGAATGCTGCAGGCTAGAAGCAATCAATTGTAGTCCACAGTTTTGCCCGCTCTAAATTAGGGCCTATTCTGAATTAGGGCCTACTCTAAAAGCAATGAAGCTTGGTGAGTCTGTGGTTCGTGCTGGATCGTGAGGGAGACAGCGCAATTTAAACTACTGCTACTAACTAATCAAATAGTGCCGTGTTACAAAACAGTTGTTTCATGACTATGAGTGAAATCTATAAAACAAAGTGTTCCGCGTGTCAACAACTTTGCTTGCTTGTGAGATCTACTTGTTTGTTTTAATGGCCGCAATGTCGTATTTGCTCCCGAAAAAATATTCCACGGCACCGGTACATTAGTTTCCAACAATATAACTTGCCATTGACCTCATCTGAGAGAGCCATGGAGGGGAAAATATGAGCAAAATGGCAGGGGAAAAAACATGGATGTTGGACACGAATGGAAGACCTGTTTATTGAACTTTGGAAGACCAGTGTTAGTGGGCTATCCTCAAGAGACCAAGCAACCAAGGAAAAGCAACGATAGCTATAAGCAACGCATTTCAAGCGGTAGGTCTAACCCGAAGTAACATGCTGTAGCCTGCAGTAACAGTTAAGTAGTTTAAGCCTTATGAACGAGCACGATAGCTTAATATAAATATAACTCATAACTGTAAGCAAAGTACTGGTGTGGGGACATCTGGAATGGACGACTCTCCTTGTGACTCGCGGACATATATTTACACCCAGTGTAAACACGCTTACAAAGTAATTGCATGCGTGGCATATGCTGTTATTTTCTTGTTATGTTATGACACTGTTTTTCCGGTACCGGTACTAGTATACGTCCAGAAACGTGAAGAAAGTAGCGCTTGTTGATTGGTTTTCCGGTTGTGGCCTGTGCAACAGCGAATAACACTGTGGCAAAACTTCAAAAGAAAGTTTAACATGTGCTTCTTCAATTTATAAGTGATGTATACACAATTCTTGTTACGCAGTTTTAATAGTATGATAGTATTTTTTAATAGTATGATTCGGAGTTCATGTTGGCCTTATCACAGTAACAAATAACTATGCAGGCTGTTTAATGTATTATGGATTAAATGCTTCAGGGTTTTTTTTTTTTTTTTTTTGCGATGAAAAGGCTTGGGGAGTGTCTGGTTTATGCGAGAATCTCCACTGCTCGGTTTGCAGTTTCTCGTTTCTTTCATGGTATTTTCAGTTGAAGAAATATATATATATAATGGGTACTGGAATCTGTGCATGCAGCTATCATACAGGATCAAATAAGAATGCATCATTTTGTATGTAATATTTCAACAAATGCTAAGCAGACTGAGTAATAATGTCTATCTAAAGAGCATGGCAATTACTCTGTACTCAATGCCCTTTTAATGAGTCATTTGCTGAAACAGGCTACAAGCTTTTCGGTGACTGTTTTTTTTTTGTTTTTTTTTGGATAGTAATTTTATTATTTTCTTTCCCTAACCTTCTTTAAGGTACAGTCTAATTTACTTCATTATATACAGTCTGCTGCAGTCATCACAATTACTAGGCGTAGTATAACCATGAACAGTGAATGCCACTTTCACCAAGGAGGCAGACTACCCCTGGTTATACTTCATTACCTATGATTTGCTCGGGTATTAACAGGAACCCAAACAAATTGCTTGGAAAGGCAAATACACCGGGTTTGGAGAAAAATAATGTGAATGTTTGAGCTTTTGATTGCAAATGGTAACCGAAGAGAGTGAGAATTGCTGTTGGAATAGGTTGGAGCTTTACATTACCAAGTGGAGTACAGAGCACTTGTTCTTACCCCCCACCCCCCATCCGCCCCCTCCTACCCACCCCCACCATCCCTCTCCTCAGGTAGTTCTTTCTTCGTGAGGATTTACAACCTTGACAGGAGCAGAGAACCAATGTTACCTTTTTTTTGTTACACTTGGATATTTCTGTGCTGGCAAACTTTGGTGCCTTTACAAAACAGTCAAAAAGTTGACAGAATGCTACAGTGTGGACTTCATTAATGAATGTATTGCCCTTGGACCACTACTACTAATGCTGTTCTCATTGTTGTTTGTCCTTACGTTTTTATTATTGCAGGAAGCAATGCAATTTCTACAAACAATGTTCCATCTGTTGCTTCATTACAATGTGAAATAATTATAATTTAAGGATACTTTTCATTGATGATTTTATTGTGCTTTACATTTAAAAAGACCAGTTTTCTGCTAGCCAGGAATACAGAGAAACCACAGGCCTGTTTGCATCAGGGAGTGTCTGTCTTCATCTCTGGATTCTGAACAGAACTGCGGCAGTTTTTTTTTAATGCCAATGGAGATTATTTTACAAAGCTTACTTCATGCTGGCTGTACAAGATTTTGAATATGGTGATTAATGTAATATCAAATTGTGCTTTGTTCTGTCAAAATGTTTCCCTCCCTTAATTTAAGACCTTTTCTTTCAATGTATGTTGTTTTATTGAATTTGAATTAGTCATCAGTTCTGTTTTTTGGGAGTGATGGATTATTTAATGACTTTTAGTCCAGTCAAATTAGCAGTTTTCTGAAACTTTAATACCTATATTTTTTATGCTCATTGATTGTGGAATGAGAAATCTTAACTGCTTTGCTACTCTCGCCCCCCCCCTTGTCTTGACAAATGTGCTCATCTTCGGAGGTGTGTTCAGGAGGATGCCGGTTCTTAGACGTTGTGCCGTCGGACTGAGCCAATAATGCGGCTCGTTTGGATGGCTTCGGGCAGCCGCTGTCACATGATGTGGTGGCGAACGTCCTGCCTACGTTAACCACCACCACCTCTGGGCGACAGTAATGTCCGGATGTGTGTGATGCTGTAGCGCTCTTCAGTACTGGCAAGGGTCAGAATTCCATTCCAGAATCTGAGGTGTTGGTTCACCAAGGGCTAATCCTTGGAACCCACCATCCAGGAGCCAACGTTGACATGTTAATGTAATGCAGAACTAATAAGCAGTAGACTGTGTAAGCTGCCTTATTTTGCATTTCGGGGGGGATTTGAGTATGAACACTGGATATTAACCACTAATAGCAGCCGGGTTACATTTCATAAGACGTGGCTTAGTCTTGATTTGACTTGACGTGTTTCGCAATTCTCTCTTAATAAGCGTTTCACTCTGCCCTTGACTCCACTTCTTGCCATGGCTATTGACCGCCCTTCCTTTTCCTCAGTCAGTTGAAGTGCAGTTTTGTTTGGTAATGTGTCAAGAGCCTTGCAGGGAGGGGCCTCTTAGTGGGGGAAAAAATATTTTTTCTCCGTGTCATTTAAATCCTTCTACTGCAGTCAGAGCAAAGCCTTAGCTGACCACTTTAAAACTTTTTTTTTTTTTTTTGCAAACTTCCAGCAAAGGTTAGGGCAGCACACAGCAACTGGATCAAATTCCTTAAGTACAGTCAGGGATACTTTAAACAGTCTCCAGTGTTCCCCTTAAAAGGTCATTGAGCAAATGTTAAACTCCAGCCAATGCACAAAAGAGTCAAGCAACAATAGAAACTAAACTTTTCACACACAGATGCTGTCAAGGATAGGGAACCGACACACAGCCTCAGGAATACATCCCTGAGAAATTCTATAATGATTTAATTCTAATTTAATTCTTAACTCTTTAGAATGGTATCAAGAAAGAAAGAAAGAAAGAAAGAAAAAGAAACAAAGAAAGAAAAAGGAAAGAAAACACCATTGAAGGAAGGAAGAAAGAAAGAAGGAAAGCAGGGAAGAAAGAGGAAAAAAAACGCCACTGATAATATTTAGTTTGAATATCCACTGGAGAGAGCTACATTAAGACCTGCTTCTGTATGCACACATTTTATTTCTTTTCATTTAGATTCTGTACACAGCACAGCGTTTGGTTTGCACAGACATATTTTATTTTGTAATGGCACAGCAAGCTGTCAGCGATTCGAGTTGTTTCTGTATTAAGACAGAACACTATCCAGGGGTTTGAAAAATGTCCTCATATCAAGCCCGTGGTATGTGACGAGCTGAAGTTTCTTTCTGAAATTTTGCTGCTACGGCCGTGGCTGTTTTTCCCCTCATATTGTTATGATCCATTTCCCTTCATTGGTCTCCAATAAGCTTTTGTATTCTTTGCAGAACCCCACTCTGAAATTGCTTTCCATTGCAACTTACTTAGCCCATTAATGTAAGCTATTACTGAGCTCGCATGTTTCTATGGCAACAAAACTGATAAAGTGCACCAGGAGACTGAAATGATAGATTGCATGTGCATGCTGTGTCATATCCAATTAACTCAAATTGACTGTGTACCACATTATGCCACTGCTCTGAGGAAGATCAATAAATATGGACAGAACCCAACAAGGTTCTCCTAGTGTTTTTCCTCCATCCAATGGGGGCGGGGGGGGGGAGAACAGAGACAGATCATGCTACCGTGATGTGTTCTCGCAGCTAAGAGGGGGGCAGGTGCTGCATAGACACCATTCAGACTTGGCCTATTCAGTCCAAAACTCTTCTAACGCTCAATTCATGCATAGCAAAACACCATCTGCTCCTGTTTCGCCTCAAGCAATCACAGCTGACCGAGAGAAAAAAAGAAAAAAAAAAAACGCACGACAACAGCTGTTGCGAAACAAAAGGCAAACAAAGGAAGCCAGGGAAAGGTTAGACACAAGTTCGGTGTGTTAAAAAAAAAAAAAATTATGTGAAGCTGGTGACTAAAACTGCTGGGTTTCAGATGTTCAGAGGTTTAAAAAAAAAACAAAACAAGAAATTAAGTGTACAATATTGGGCAAAGCCAAGGGACAGGGTTAAACACTCAACATTTAATCCATCTGTCAGTGACAAGACACAAAGCCCCAATAGGTCAGTTGATAATAAATGGCTGGAAATGCGGGCTACCTACAGTCATCTCCGCCCTTTCTACTTAGGGTGAGAAAATTAATGAGGCACCTGAAAATCAAATGGAAACAGTCCTGACTTTAGGTTAATGGGCAGAGGGCTGGCTTTGACCCTGTAAACCGACAAGTTTTCCAGAAAGGAACCCTGAGGGAGAAGCGGGGGGAGATCCCGGGTTTGTTTAAGGATTTTAGCGACTGTGCGCTCGCTTGTGGGACCGGCAATTAAACAGAGTGTGATGACGGTGGAAGCCTGTCACATGCATGTACACCGTAATGCCTTTCACAAAGGGAACATACATGTAAGCTGAGGTACATACAACTTAAAGTTAATACGGTTTATGGATGCATAGACCTTCATTATTAAATTAATGTAAAGCAGACACATATAGCATATGAACATATAGAAAATACAAAGCGCATAAACCATTCTAACAAAATGTGGTAAGGTAGCAAGACGATTAAAAATGTATCTATCTCATGTAAAAACAGTTTTAAGTGTGTATTTAACAAAAATGAAGCGACAATAAAGCCTTTTTACGTTGGCTTTGCTCAGGACAGCCAGAGATCTCCGGTATTGCTGCGTTGCCCGGCTCTCTCTCTCATTGTTGACCTGCAGTGTGATTTGCATCATCCCTTCTCTTCTTTTTTGGGGGCGGGGGTGAGGTGGGTAATGCCCCCCCACATGTACGGCGGCTGACCTGCAGGCGGGGCGATGGGGAGGTGTCACGGACTCCCCGACAGCTTGCATGCCTTCAGATCTCCGGCCTGGCAGATTGCGCTCTCAGCCGCCGCTGCTGATTCTCATGAACATTAGCACACCGTCCTGGCCCTGGGACACCGCCCACGAGGGTGGTCATTATTACAGCGCCGACTGTGGGGCGCGACAACTACTTCAGAGACACAAACACTGCCCACTGGGTGTTCCAAGGCCAGAGTCTTTATTCTTATTTAAACAAGATGGCTGGTGCCTTTGTCCAAATTTGTGCACTTTTCATATAAATACAGTGTATGTGTGTGTATATATATATATATATATATATATGTATATGAGAGAGAGAGAGAGGCTTTCCAAAGGATATTTTTCAATGAGCTGCCATGTTTGGCCTCTTCTGCAAACTGATTTTATTCTTCCCCATTCAAACACTGTTGACCTTCTCAAATTGTATTCTCTGGCAGTACTGCTAAGAGCTGCCAATTGTCTAATTTCGTCGGTAGTTTTTTTTTTTATTAAAAAAAAAAAAAACATTGTAAAGTGCAACTAATTTCCTTTTAATGCTTGCATCGTTAATAATGAGCTTGATAAGGTGTAATTGGATATGCTGCCTCCGGTTTCACAACCACCATGGTTGACTGCTCTGGCTGAAGCGCAAATTTCAGTCTCTGAGGTCATACATGGTGTTTTTCTTCTTTTGTTTAGGTTTATTTAGGCTTCCTGTAACTGTCTTTTCTGTAGTACCGATGGGCATTGGGGAGAGATGAGGGGAGAATGCCTTGATCCACTTTTTTTATTTTTGTTTAATTTGTGAATCCCAACACAATCCCCCCAAGTATAATATGCTTAACGCAGAGACCCAGAATTCATTATTCCTTTGCCGGGAGGGTCAGTCACTCTCGAGGAGAACAAGTGTGGGTTGTGTTTCTGTCAAAAGAGGTTTAGTGCTTGACCTGAGAATTCATTCAGTGCTCGGAGTGAGCCATTGTTTGTGCTCTCTCATTGTTTGTACATTAGAGGAGAGGGAGAGGGGCTGGGGAAGGGAGAGAAGGCTGGGGAGGTTGTGTTCGCCCCGTGGACAGTACAGCACCCTCCACACCTTCACATTAGAATAACCTCCTTACCCCTCGGTTGTTCACACACGCACACACACACACAGACACGCGTGCTTGCACATGCGCGTGCACACACAAAAAAATACACACATAGCCATTCAAATTGGTTTCTTCCCAGCATAAACCAGTAAAATAAACATAGCCTTCACATCCAAATGTAGCTCTTGCCCAGAATACCTCAGCCATTCCAGAAAACACAGCTCTGATCTTGCGTGTCTACATACCCATATTACGGTGACTTTGGATTTTTATAGTGGTCTGTATGTTATAGCAAGCACATAAACTTACATGTTATTTGAGGTTTACAGTATATGCTGTAGCAGGATTTGGCTGGGAAAGTTCCCTCCAGAACTGGCACAGTAGTCAAAAGAAAGGAAAAATAACATTAATCATCTTACAAAAATGAACAAGTTATGAAAATATTTTAAGGCATTAAGCAAATGACCAACTTATTGCTTCCTGAAAAAGACTTGAGCAAGAAAAACACTCTTGCGAGTTACTTCACTTAAGACCTGACCCTGGCTTGAAATATGCACTTTTTTAAATCTGGTTTTGTATATGCAGCCATTGCTCACATGAAGAGGTGGAACAAATAGGCCAACCGTATTGACCAGCATATGGAATTACAGCTTTAAATTGATTTTTTTTGGAGTGGACAGCAATGAGTTTTTTTAATGCAATGCTGATGAAATTGATTCAACATTGAAATGTCATTTTATGGCAATTTATACTTATTTCCAAATGAATCACATGATTAAAATTCAAGTTTAACTCAAGTTAAAATGAAATGGCATTCATGTTTAAATACACGTGTGAACATCACCACACGTTTGCAGAAATTTCTGCTGTTTTATTTTTATTTTTGTTTCCTTTTCCTCAATGCCCTTATGAAAATGGAGCTTGTAAGCTGCTGTATTTGCATGTGTGCCTGGGTCTATTGTTTCTTACATCTGGGAAATTAATATACAAAAATGAAACCCCTTTAAACGTATATACTGCGGACTATAATTATAATTAGTCTCCCATGCCTGTAGTGCTGAATAATGGGCTTTTTTTATATAAAGGGAAACGTCATACAATGGAAACTCCAGACAAAGTGAAGGTGTGTGTCTCTCAGGTGTGCGTAAGTCCTGTGTTGTGTAAGTGTGTGACACAGGCACTGTGTGTGTAAAAAGCACTTCAGTTCCTTAGAATTGGGACCTTGATGACCTCACAGCACAGTGATACTACATATGCATGATAAAACATTTGAGGCAAATGTAGTCCATTTTTATGTAGTTTTACTTATTTCCCCTTCCTTATGCAATGAACTGAGTTGGGACAGTCAATTTAGTAAGTGCTCTGACAATCGATGGTGTCCATGTTTAATTAGGCCCCCACAGTGAAGTGATTTCTAATACCCATCCTTACTTTTCGAGCTTTAGTTCTCCTTTCTGTGTCCATATCTTATATCAGAGTGATTGTAGTGTAGATTAGCGATGCAAAGTATGATGGAGATTGGTGGAGTCTTTGCTTTCAGTGTAACTTGAAGCAGCAGCTTAATCAGAATGTGATTCAAATCTGTCTTTTGCTTCCGTGCGATTCAGGGAAGAGGTCAGTCTGTTTATCATGTTGGCCCTAATTTGCTGTTTTTGTGTTCATAATCTAATCCGGCATCATCAATCAGTGTTGCCCTGACAGGCACCGTTTCCCCCACTTCCTGTTCACGCAGTTCCAAAGCCCTCCCATGTATAGGACAACACATCTTTTCTTACCTCTTTACATTCAGACTTGTGGGCTTCCTTCCAGTAAAAATGGGTATGCATTGATATCGTTTACAAATTGTGTCTTTAGTGCTGTTTTTAATTTAGAGATTTTTGAGTTTTGGAACTAGAATCTCATTGAGAGTGACTGTGGAATGTGCACAGGCCTCTACACTACACTGCTTGTAACATTAACTGCAACGGCATTAACTCAGTCACGTCCAGCAGCGATTTTCTTTTTACATTTCTCCTTTAAACATTAAATTATTGTATCACCAACAATTATGCAGGTGGGGGGGAAAAAATCCTCTTTATATACACAGGAGATGCATATGGTTTTACATTTGAGTGATTATTTTTTTATTGCCACATTGGACTCAGATATTTGTTATATTCAGGTAGAATGAGGCTCCATGAAGCTCATAATGGGAGGTACTATAATGTGCTGTTAATAATTACTGAATCAATAAAGCCATCAAAAGATTTCGCTACCATGGGAAAACATTAAATGGGGAGGAGGTGTAATTGGTTTGACTGTGTGAGTCACTGATTACACACGGTAGCTCTCTACAAATTCGGAGGTGCAGAAAACCTCACTTTCTAATCACTAGGTATATTGTTCAGAATATGTACTTGCTTGGTATTAATGTGTATATTTAACCACATGTATTAATAAGCAGGCGTTTGCTGAAGGATTTGTTAATTGTCACTGAATTATTTACTTACCTCATGTGAAATGATCGCAATGCACCGTTTAAAAGAAAAATGTTTTGGCACCATTATGCTTTGCTAAAGCATGCTTTATGGTAAAAGATACATACTCATTATTTATTTAAGGATGGTATTTTTAAGGAAGTGTGGAGTAAAGTCTTTATCAGAACTGGGGGATCTTTCCAGTGCTAACACCATTTCATGTTAATGTCCAACTGAGAATCAAGCAAATAATTCCCTGCCCATTCTGCGGTGTTGAAATGCAAGAGAAAATTCAACTGAAGCGGGATGAGATGAGAATTTGTGTTGACCTTTATTTAGCTAAGAGCTTAGGGTACTTTGCGGAATTACACATTAAATACAGTTTCTTTATGAAAAGGTCAAGTTGCTGAAATATCAGGCTCTGTATTTTTTTTAATTTTTATTACCAGTAGTAGTAGACCCCTTGCTGATGTTGCATCAGGGAAATGCAGAAAATAAAGAAAGACTATATCGAGAATTTTTTTGTCTGAAACAGTCAGTGTCTTACGGTGTTGCTGGTGTTACCCAGCAGCCATTGCAGTTCTCTTGCAGCGTGCGCATTTTGTCTTCATACGGCTATGATGCTGCTTTGTTTTCAGCTCAGCAGGTGCTTTCTACAGAATATGAGGGTACAGTGATGACACCAGTTTTTTTCCCCCCAACATTCAATACATCATTTCTACTGTTCTTATAAGTATATACATCTGAAAAGACACCTGATAACGGTGTTTTCAGCAGCACGAAAAGCAAATTACTGTAGTTATTTTGTGTAGTTCAGAATTTCAGAGGCAAGGCCTGATCTGAGTGAGCCTTGCTGCTGAGGTGCAGCGCAGAAGAGCGGTGTAGGTTTATTTCCTGTTTTCTGCCTTTGTCAGAGTGGCATTAAATCATATTTATTTCCTCTGTGGGTCAATGAATGTGTTATGGGGAGATGGGAGGGGGAGGGGGAGGGGGAGGGGGAGGGGTCACTGGATTGTAGTGTGAGCTTTAAGTTGAAATGATGCAGACACCATAACAAATGCAAAATGTGTTCATTGAGTCAGGGACAAACTGACCTGGGGACAGATATACTTTCTAGTGCATTTCCTGTTTACTTTATGTGCTGGTATTATTTTAATGCAGGAAAAAGCCTAGATATAAACACACTGGTTTGATGACTGAATTATTTAAGCCTAATTTCACTGATGCACACAGAATGTGAGTCATAAAATGTATTTTATTAGTGGTTGCGACATGGACGTAACTGACCTTAAGTAAAGTGACCTTAAATTAAATAGCTGTTTATCTGCATTCAGTAACATGTAGTTCTCTGAAAAGGTATGCTGTTGGGTATAACTTTAGTAGTGGAGGTGTATTAAAAACAATGTGCTTATAAATGACAATGTTTACGAGGATTAAACCACAGCGATTTGTTTTTCATTTTAAAAGGTTATCCTCTCTGAATATACGGTGTTGGCCTTTACTATATGTCTCTGGCTGAACCCATTTTGGGATACATTTTCATGTGCACTGCAAAAAATGGCTTCGCTGGTCCCCAGACAGCTGTTGCTCATAAGACCACAAAGTCATGTAGTGACTGGATTTGCATTATCTTTGCATTACCAGTGTGTGACTGACCCGCTGGTGCATGGATTTAAATAGCACCTCTCACAGTATTCCCTCAGCATCTCCTTACACGGAAAGTCAGAGACTCGCAGATGTGTATATATATTAAAAGATTTGTGTGTGTGTGTGCGCACGGTGTGTGCACGTGGTGTGTGTGCGCACGTGTGTGTGCATGTGTGTGTGTGTGCGCGGGCAAGTGCATGTGTGTGCGTGTGTCTGTGTGTGTGCATGTGTGTGCGTGTGTGTTCATGCATGTGTGTGTGTGTGCGCGCACACCCTATGTTTAAGGGTATGAGCACACACCTCCCACCATTTCTTTTGCATTGCACTTGAAACTCTTCTTTTGCACAGCTCTGACATTATTTGTGCAACCTGTGCTGGTAGAGATGAGGCTCGCTGTCCGTTTTTATTTTCTGTTACCCAATTATACTGCTCCGTCTGACAGACAGTGCCGTCAGAATGAGGTGATTGGACGCGGGGTGAATTGCCTGTTCTTTGATAATGGTTTAGAACACCATTTGTCATGTGTACACCCCAGTGAATGGTCATAAAACCATGTTATATTGCTCCCTGTCAAAGTTGATGTCCTAGGTATTTCATCGTATACAGTGGTTGGGGAAAGAAGCTGTCACTGCATCAGTTGTGTTGTGGCGATTATGTATTACCTCTTATGGTGAGCTACAAATATAAACAGTCTTCCTTTACAGAATTTGCAGAGTCCTTTAGACTCTGGAAAACCTTCTGAAGGTTATTAAAGTGGTGAAGAAGTTCTGTTCTCTAAAGTGTGTGTTTTTCTGTGCACTATGTACAATGTAGTATGCAGTATGTAGCATGTGGTAAGAAATCATGTTTTGGAATAAAAAATTGAATGCACATGGGATGTTTAATGACATTTGGTATGTAATGGTAATGTAAACTCAGTGTTGTAAATCTCCAACAACGAAAGAAAAACATTTATGTTGCTGTCATAAGTGATAAAGTAGTGTAGCGATTCAAAATCCTTTACAAAGTTTTCCTGGGTGATAAATCATTTATCTGGCCTTGGACTCCAAAACACCCTTGTAGACGTTAGCAGTAAATATACAGTTAATGAATCTTTGGAGAAATTCCTGTTTAAGATGTTAGTCGCAGGATTTACAGCCAGCCAAGAGAACTGGGGTCTATTGCTAATGCTGTACCATGCCAGACGTCCAGTCCAATGTTCTCCAGATACAAGATATTATATTTCTCAGTGGCGCAATCAATACATCATGCTGCATCTCAAATGTAGTCTCGGACTGCATGGCAGCAATCACTTTAAAAGAAAAGGTCACAAATACTTTAAAATTCATTGCAGCAATAAAGAAACGAGCAGATCTTTATATGTTATGTGCAGCCTCCCTCCCTCCCTCTCTTTTAGATTTGGTGATTCACTGCTGTGATTCCGAACAAGATTTTCATTCTGTGATTTTAATTTTCTGTTTTCGGTGTAATAAAAACTGACACGAGTGTGCCTCAGGCAGAGACATCTAATGAGAAAATGAAATTAGTTTTTCAGTTGGCTGATCAGAAACATTGTATATTTAACAAGCATTTATTTGAGGTGTGTGTGTGTGTGTGTGTAGGGGGTGGGGGGATGTATTTCCAACTGTTACAGACAAAAAACAAAACTGGTATTACGCAGTACTTCACTACAAAGCTCTTTTCACAATTAATGCACTGTATACCATATTCTAGTGCGGAGCTGTGGCCCAATTAACCATACACTGACACGCAATTCATTTCAGTTACACTTTACCTGACCTTCCGCGAGCTTTTGGTGATTCTGTTTGAAATGAATGGTTGTCATGGTTTGTGGCCACGGTTGGTACAGTATGTTCCATAAGACCTCTGGCTCCTGATCCCAGTGGCATTTAAAGAGTATACATTTCCGCTACGCTCGCGTGTCCTGTGGGTCCGAAGGAGCCTGTGGCTGCCTGGGAAGCTAAAATTAAATCTGCTTCGGGATTTGTTGGTCGTATTTCTATAGTGGACAGGAGTTGATTCATATTTTTTTTGGGGGGGCATTGGCAAAGAGACACTGCATACCATCATTTTGTCTTTTGTTATCGATTGGTATTTCTTACAGGGATTAGAATCCAGGTTTACACCTTTTTATTAGTCACTTGATTACTTCCCTCTGTTCATAGTGGGATTATTTCATCCTATGTACAGTGTCGATGTTTAATATAATTTCTTTATTAAGCTTTGGTAAATTTCAGTCTTTGAATGTGCTGCTTTTTTTCCTCTCTCTTTTGTTACTGGAAGCTACAGTATTACAGACATTTTCAGTAGCGGTAGCTTTTTGTTCCAAAGGCGCTCAGGGGACTGATCTTCTTTGGATAAATGGGAGCACAAAAGTAAAAAAAAAGGGGGGGGGGTGGCTGGGTGGGGGGGGGTGAGGGAAGAAAGAAATCATTGCATATTTCTCACGCTGCCATTTTTGGATCTAATTTGTCATCAGCCAGAACAAAAGGATGGAGAACTTGTTTATTACTGTTCTTTTCACGCCTTTTTCTCTTCTGTTCTCCTGGGGGACAACCTGCTGTGATAACATTTGTTTAATAAAAAAAAAATGTAAAAAAAAACTCTCTCTCTGTCTGTGTTGGCACGCAGAGACATTTAATTAATACAATTGCGTTTACAGACAAATCGCTGAACGTGTAACAAGACGGGCAGAAGAATGAACCCCCCCCCCCCCGATTCCGGTTTTTAAAATGTCAGCGAGTGCATGCTCCCCCCTGGATGACAGCTCGGGGCACATACCGCACAATGTGTGAGGTGAGCGGGTACAGTACTTATGGAAACAAGCAATTAATCAGAATTGGGGGGGGGGGCGTGTTCTGTGGAACAGAGTGGCAGCATCCGGGAGCATGTGAAGTGCATTGTGGGTGATTTTCAGAAGAATGCGAGCGGTTAAGCAAGCTAAACTTATGGTCACATGTCAATTTTCTGTTGGGCTGAAGTACTGCTTAATCTTAGGTGCATCTTACCTGTACCAAGCTCTGTGGCTATTGACAGTGTCCTCAGAAGTAATATGGTAAATACTAGGTCAGGAGTTGAGTATCTGTTTTCAGAATGGCACTGATCTGTGCTTTTTTATTTTGTCATGGGCAGTGCTGCTCAGGCCTTCACCACACAAGCCAAAGGCAACTATGCATCCAGTGCACTGTTGGCAAGACAGAACTTCGGTTGTTTCATTACAAAACCACGCTCATAGGACTGGCATGATTTTTGAAACATCTGCCTTTTATTTGTTTTGGTTTTGTCTCAGTTTAAATACTCAATTGCATGTGTCAGTTTGGGAGACAGCCTGTTAGCATGAACTTCCTCAGAAATGGATGTAGCCACTGCTTCCTTTTTTCACTTTGCAGTCCACCTGCGAAGTCATTGTGGCTGAGGACTACAGTACACGTACAGGGATGGGCACTATTCTTTTCCGTACTGGTCCTTTGGACCACTGGGATGTTCAGTATGGTGGCCGATTTCAAATTGGCGAGAATAAATGAAAAATAAATAAAAAACTTAGGCAGTGTATTATTACAATATGATGTATTTTTCATCTCACCACGTTCAGATATTACACAAAAAAGTATGATCAGACCACCACATTCATATGTGTTGAATTTGGCTCCCAAATTGGGGGCTGAACAGGCCCAATTATCTGCAAGCGCAGCCGCGTTCGTTCGCATTCAAACCCCACGCGTTTTGGAGAGTGTAGACGTCTGCGGTTCTACTCCCGAAACGCTCGGCCTTGTCCGACGTTTCTTTTTCACACCTCAGACCGCAGCTGAGATGTAGCACGGAGTGAAATCAGAGGAGGACCTTTCATATTCAGCTTTAGCATGCAGTCCACAGGCGCCCGATTGACCTGCTGAAGAATAATGAAATATGGACCCCTAACTAAACTGAACCCTGCCAAAACCCCAGGCAACACAAACACCTATTCTGCATCGCCCTGTGGAGCTATGGAGCTACCTATGGAGCTACCTGGAGCTACAGTTGGCACTGGCCCAGTCAGGATTTGATCAGAGGCTGTAGGGCACGTCCTTATGCCATAGCTTGGTGTCTTAACCAAATGAGCCACCCAGCAGCCCGTTGTTCAGATATTTTAAGCGTAGCTTGTTGAATAAATGCGAACCATCTTTATTTCACGAGGCGCCTTTGGCTCTTTCCCCCGGTGAACTGCCACCTCTTTATTAAAGGACCAGCTCTTTTCACTTTTCAGGGTGAAGAATGGCAAGGTAGAAATATTAATCGTATCTCTTTGACCCGACCTAGCCGCTGGTGCGCTGGTACATTTTTTGGACGGCTGGCGGGAATACATCCATTGTGCAGCTTCCATGAATTTAGATTCCTTCCCAGAACTGTAACCTATGAAAAAGCCGCTGTCCTTTTCTGCAAGCCAGGGAAAAGCCAACAGGCTACGACTGCAGGCTACATCTCCTGCATGGCTTCATCATATTCCGAATAAAAACTCACTTCCATCATAATCTCCGGTTTCTACATCGCTGGACTCGGTATCATTCTGACCCCTCCCCTTGTGGAACTGTAGTAGTGCTGCCTTTGCAACTGCAGCTTGGCAGTAGTGTTCCTTCCGTATGTTGTCATGGTTACGTATGGAAATAATTCCAGGTTTGAAAGTGAGTTAAGATGATGCAAGCCAGGAAAATGTCTAGGAAATGCATGGTTGACGAGAAATACGATTTTATTACGGTGTTCTGTCATTCAGTCCTGCCGGTTCAACTACAGCAGCAACTACTGCCTGTAAAGAAGTTATTTTTGTTAAACCATATGGCACATTTTGTCCGTAATAAACAAGTCATGCTGTCGCATAAAGAAATATGGATTTGCTACAGAGTGCAGCAAATGCTGTGGCACTAGTATCTCACACAGAAAGGCTGGAGAGATGCTAGGCTTTGTCCTAATGGTAAACGGGTAACGCTGCCTACATATAGGCAATTATCTTTGTTTTATCTAGCTATTTTTAAAAAAAAGCTTATTTATGATTGCAGTATGATTAGTACAATTTCATACCCATATTTACTGATGCATATTGATATAGTTTTTGAAAAGAAAGAAAACCAGCAATTTGGAAAACGAAGAGCCAAACTGGGCCGCTTGCGACGTTGCTCTGGTTGCCATAGCGCCACATTGGGCCTTTGGGCCATGCTTGTTGTTGGATCCTATAGGATACAGTGCTTCTGGCAGAGAACAGGTGATCAACCTGATCAACCACAGGTGTCACCAGATAAGGAAGAAAAAAGTGTGAAACGGCAACTACACGAATTGCTTTATTGCTAAAAATGCAGCATAAATCAAACGTGACGATGTTCCTCGATTTATTAGATCTTGTATTTAGTATATTTCAGTAATGGTATTAGACCTGCGGCAGTTGTAAAGTTGGAGATTCTTTGGACTTTGGCGCTCGTGCACAAAAAAGACCCAGCCAGCTTTCAGGCCCCACCCTTTCCTGTTTTCTTTCATATTATTTGATTTTCATCTTTATGACCATAAGGGGGACCCTGATGAGAATAAGGTTGATTTCATTAAATCAAAAAAAAAAAACAAAAACAAAACGCTAAGTCCTGTTTGATTGAATTGTATTTGCTCTTAAATTAGTTAAGTGGTTTGAGGTTTTGCCAATCCAGCGGATTGTTTTTGCTTTGAAATAACAGAAAGAAAATATTTGGATGTAATTGTAAGTTAAAGAAGAATGTTAACTGAAGCCAGCATTGTGGACATATCTTTAAATATTGGGTTAAAATGCTAAATGTTCTGATTACACATATCTATGCATCAGATAATCTTTGGGGAAATATGTTTTCTCCTAACAGTAGCATTTGTAATGTTTATGTTGCCCTTTAATGAAGGAAATAAAGCTCATTTGCAACCAGAGTCAATGGGTGGGGATCACAGGCAAGCCTGGCATTCTCTAGCGTGATCAGGCCAACAGCCAAGTTTCATTGCCCATATCAGTTTTCAACAGGAACTCGGATAATGGCTTCAGCCAAGAGAGAACGTTGCTCATCGCGAGGAACGGAGATTGGACGAGCTGCACTCAACTGCGACTCTCCCTTCCATTACATTCCGTTACCATTGCATTACATTACATTACAGGCATTTAGCAGACGCTCTTATCCAGAGCGACTTGCACAAAATTCTGCATTCTATGTAATAGTAACGCCAGGCGCGTAGACCACCAGTTAATAGTGGTCTACGCTCCTGACGTTGTGCAGTTCCCTGCTCCTGTCTTACGTGTTTTCTTTATCTGGCGTGACCTTGAATTGCCCTTGGTTTGGTTTCATACAGTCAATGTTGTGTGCAAATGGAATGCGCTTACAATGATGGCAACTGCCATCATGTAAAACTAGGTAGATCGATGTTTGTCAGCTTAATCAGAACGTTGTCTGAGTCACGGCTCTGATAATGCTCTGACGATGCCTGCTGCAACGGCTTTTGGCTTTTGGCTTTTGGGGGAGAACCGCGTAACATGTCTGAAGAGTTACGGCAATGCATGACTGAGTGGTTGCCTCAGTCCAGGTGCTGGCTTTATCAGTGTCCTTATTTTCCTGATAAATCTCCAGGGGTTTCACTTCCTCAATTCTCCAGATTAGGCTGGACGTGTTTGAATAAGGAATGCACTAATGCTGTCCAGTAACCGATTCCTCGGGCAGCACTCTCAACCGTTACAATTAACTCTCGTGTCATTAGCGACCCACACAAAAGCTAATGTGAGGTATGCATACGTACACACGTGCTAGTCACTGCACGTCACACTGCACACCACACAGAGAGACCGCATAGATTAGCATTCAGGTGTTACTACTGCATCTATAGCGTGCTGGTTTGTATGTAATGTCAGATATGTACAGTATGTATGTATGTATGTATGTGACTATACACAAACACACACACACACATATATATATATGTTTGTGCGTGTGTTCTTTAGCTATGATCGAACACTACATGCTGGAATACCAACGAAACACTGAAATGATTAATAGGCACTTTGAATGAAGCGCCAATTCCTTTTTTGTTATACTGTTACTGTGTCCTTGGGGTGCTGGTCTCAAATTGCAACCAGAGATGATTTTAGACTCCGTGTTAAAAGAATGCTATTATCAGTATGCTAAACAAGCACTGGTTACAGCCGCAGCTTGGCTTTTCTTTTTATCAGCTGCTTCAAAGCCCCTCCCATCCGGGATTTGAGCAAAGCTGTCTTTGAACAAAGAGAGAATTGAGGTGGGGAACGCTGGTCATATAATGGTACCAGAGAGTTTTGGAGTTCATTAATCATTCTTTTCTTTTATAGCCTTGACATATGACACAAGGAAATCTCTGTTTGTCTGTGCCCTGAGAATAAACGGCTGTTTGTAGATTGTTCCCAAAAGAACAGTGTACTGCCCAGCAAAAAGGGTCTAGTTATTTTTCACAACCATGTGGCAATTATTTACCAAAAACCTCTGCTATATTTAGTATTGCAGCGTTGCAGATGTAAGTTCTTACTTGGCATGGCGTTTTCAGTCAGAAGCAATTTATGTCTGTACTCTAGTGCACAGTACTGCCTGGAGTTTCGTCTGTCATTATTTTGACAGCTTTATAACGTGTAGTAGTGCTGGGTTGAGTTTATTTTCATTTTCAGCTGTTTAAATAATTTAAAACATTTTGTGGGAAGTTACAGAAAGTATGCGAATGCTTCGCATTAGGTATTCATTACTCTTCTTTTTTTTTCCCAAAAAATATTTTTGGAGCACATTATTTTCTGGAGTACATTTTCAACAACCCAATACAGACTGAGGCTTAGTTAATGATACTGTATCTAAACCATAGGGGAACTGTTTGCATGTGGTCTATAGTACTACTGTACTCCACACAGGGTTTTTGCAAGCTGTGGTGTTTTCTATGAAATGGGTATTCCATATTAGATTGTGGTCAGAAACATTGTTCTAAACTTTTAATAGGGTGCTTGAATATTTTGAATATTGAGTATTTGCTAGAATCTTCTACCATACATTCTCATGAAAGATATTAAAAAGGGCTGCTTCTCTGACTCATTCAGAGTTGTACGGCGGGCTGTGAAGGAGATAATCGGCCTAGGAATAAAGATAGTGGCTACGCCTGCTTATTTTACCCGCATGTTACTTGCCATGTTTTCCCCGCAGTGATGCTCTGGCTGCCTGCTCACAGTGAGGTGATATGGCTGTGAGATTCTATGTAGCCTGCTAGCTGCGTTTTTTTGGCTCTGATTGCGACTGGCAGTTATTCATGAAGCCAGCTGCTGCTGCTGCAGTCTGTCTTCACGGACTGACTCAGCATGGGAACAGTGCTTAGCCCTACTCTCTTATCTGGCCCGTACTCATAACCAAAGCACTGTTTGCCACCTCTTAAAACCCCACATCTTGCCATTCTTTGTTTCATAGCAACATGAGAAAAGAAGACTGTTTTTCTTTTTTTTTCTTTTTTTTTAAGATAGAGATTGAAGTGATGTGAATCCTTAGTTTGCTCACCAGCAGTCTTCCACCAGCTGCAAATGCAATCTGAAAATATATGTTGCTGATAAGTGCTGTTTGAAATAACATTTTTATCATCTGTGTTGAGAAAATTATAATATTCTGACAAAAATTCGGTTTGATCGCATTCACTGGTTAAGTTATTCATTTTTTATATTGCCATGTATGTTTTACAATCTCTTTTTTGCAGTCAAGAAAGAGTTGGCCAAGACTGCAGAAACGACTGCAGGCTTCTTGAATGTTTAAAGTGACAAAGTGATTTGGCCTTCATGTTTTAAATGTATTCAGCACATTGTTCACATTTCTCTTTTTAGAGTGTGAGGCCAAAGTCATTTTTCATGCTGTTAAAAGACCCGTTGACTCATATAGATATGTGTGGGAGTGGTTTTCGGTATCGGGGCATTTAAGATGTTACAGTTAACGTGTCGGTTAAAAACCTCCTGAGGAGTATTTTGATGTGAGTCATATAAAATGCTGTACTAAATCCAGTGGGAGCCATTAAACTTATTTTTTTCTTGGGAGTATAATGCCAGAATACTGTACAAGCTATATATTCATATATTTCTGGGTTGTTTTTTTTTTCCAAACAATTTTTCCAACAAATTTAAATTGGCACATTGACAGGGTGCAGTGTGTATTAAGGGGAAATGTGCGCAGATTAAAGTGGCCAGGTTTTCTGTTTGCTGGTGAAAAATGTTAATGGTCCTCTAGGAGCTGCAGCTGGAGTCTTCCTGCTTTTCAAAGGCTATTTAGTCAGCTGCCGCCTATCTTGCAGCTTGCTCCGGTATTACAACAGTCTCGCCTTTGTTTTGAGTTTCTCCTTTCAAATAGTGCCTGCGACTGTGAGATTACAGAATACTCGCCAATAAACTGTAGAAAAGCACTCCTGCGCGTTTATCTGAACAGAGAAAAGGTTGATGGGGACGATGCGTGCCTTAAAGGAACAGCGGTTAAACGTGCAGGAGGTACGGCGACGGAGCGCTGGTGCTCGGGCGGTTGAACTTGACGTGTTTAAAAAAAAAAAAAAATCGGAAAAACGGCCCGGTTTAGCCGGCAGACAAAGCCGCGACAATACAAGCCGTTTAGCCCTCTGCTTGTTCAACATCTGCCTTGCAGCAACGCTGTAATCAAGATTGTGAAAAATGGTACTTTAATGATCATACTGTCAAGCATGAAAGAGTTTCCTTCTAAAACATGTAACCGATGCCATGGAAAATATGTAAAGAGCCATCTGTTGCAGACATGTCCGGACTGTCAGCCGGTATTATAATCCAGTCAAACACAGAGCAACTGGAACACATTCTGAAACTTGCTCGAGGCTCATCTGGGGGTAAATAGAGAAAGAGAGGGGAGACACGGAACGCTGACAAATATTGACTGCAGAACAATACAGCTCTGGTTCAGGAGCCCTAACCTTTGAAATGCAATAACCCCAAAGCCCCTCCCAAATGGGAAGTTTAACTAAATAGATCATTTGTCCATATTGCCTTATGATCTGTCAACAGTGTACTACAGGGCCGATTCTGAACGTCTGTTGTCATACGTTTGCTTGTTGTGCGGGTATGCGTTTGCTCAGTAATTGCACATATTTTAGCTTGTGGAAATATTAAACAATAACACCTTGTGTCAGAGACACAGCTTTATCCAAACGACTTTCAGTAGCTGAGAATTACATATTTTCTTAGCCTGGATTACTATATGAATAGAATGCTGTCACCTGTTTTATCTTAATGAGCGTGTGGCTTCACTAAGACCCAGCCAAGCATGAGAGATTCACCCATGGTACACTCAGTGTCCTAATCAAGACAGGGTTTGCTGGCCTGTGTAATTTGGTCATAATTAGCTTGCTTACACTTCAATTAGTTCATGCACTGTGTACACTTACTCCTTACAGCTATACAGTATGAATCTTAGATCTCTTTATTTCTGTACACAAGATTAGAAATCATGTTTTGAAATGCAGAAGGGATATGCTAAAATGTCCATTGGTTTTTGGTCTGGTAAATAACTAATTACAGCACTTAAAATTACAGTACTGTAAGTTTAACCTTGTGAGGCAGTTGATTATATGTGGTGGAAACATACTTTTCTTCAATTATACTTATTTAGAATTATAACCATGCCATGAAAACTGTATGGCTTGCATTAAAATTACTGGGTGTATTTATTTAAACTGTCTAATGGCTGTTGACAGTTACTGATGATACAGATTCAAAACAGGAGATGCCTGACAGTTCAGAATTTGGAGATCATTTACATCTGCATAGTTTTAAGCGCATTGTTGTGAAGAAGTGAACTCAACTTTGTTTGTTAATAAGTATCTGAGAGTACTCATTAACATTTTAAAGGAATTTTAATGAATGTTTACCTACACCCGTCCCTACTTTCAGAGAATGTATCAGTTTTGTCCACTTAAATCCTAATGACCTTCCCGCCATTTCAGCCGAGCTCAAGTGCAGTTATTTTTGCTGTAGAAGCAATGATGTATGTACTTTTTCCTGCTATTCTTCGGATGTGCTCATACCCTTAGAAGGCAAGGTCATTACTGAATGGTGCCGAGTGATCGCCTCGGCTATGTGTTATCCAAGTTATCCATATGTTGTGACCTTCCTAGATCCCACATCTGAGCCATTAATGTGATGTTTTAGAATGAGGGCTGGAATGATCTATGTATGTATGTGTATATAGGCTATATTGTAATTTTGTAATGACGAAAGACGGAAGCAGTGTTTTAAAATGTAGTAACTGTGCATCCAAGTTTAATTCTAAAGCAGTTGCTAAAGATGTTGCTAAAGGGTTGGAGTGTGGTCAAAAAAAATCTTCATTTTAATTTATTTTAATGGGAGTTGCCTCTTTAGTCATCCTCTTGTGTATGTGTGGCTAAAAGAATGAAGCGGCTAAGGACATCCTTGAGTACTAAAAAAAGCACGAATTAAGAGATCCCCCCAGGGTACAGCAAGACAAAAAGGCAGGTGCTGCCTCCTGTTCCTTTTTTTTTTACTGTACTGTGGCAGATGCTTCGTAGATAAACATGGGACAGGTGAGCTGCTCACTGCTTGAATCAGTGAATGTTGGCGAGTTACCAGATTTCATAAACACGAGTTTGTGCCCTTTGTTAGTGCCCGATGCTAGGACTGGCCCCGCCCCCCCTCTCCCGAATTGTAGTCCACTTCTTGTGTGAGGAAGTATAATGATGAAACATTGTGGGTAAAGATAATTTATGTTCTTCAGTGATACCACATTTGGTTCCGTTAAAAAAACCCTGTCATTCAGAGGAAGTAGCCTATACAGGTACAATGCAGCCAACTGGTAACAATTGTGTCTGTCCCAGAGGATAATATTCTCACATGTGGTCGTTTTTGTAGAAATTGGGTGTGCTCAAACACATGGAATTAGTGTCAAAATTTGAGTAAAGACAATGTACTCGTAAATTACAGGCACGCTTTATTAACAATATTAGGGAACTAAACAAAACAGAATGTCATCTGTCTCTGAGGTGTATCTGAACTTTGCTAAATGTGTTGGCCACATGGTGGCAATGTCAACTCAACTGAAACCCAAAAAAAAAGGCATGTTAACATTAAGACCTAAGTTTAAAAAAAAAAAAAAAAAAGTTTTTTGCTGCATTTTCAACTTGTAAATGTATGGCTATGTATGTATGACATGTGGTTGCCATAAGAACATTTTAAATGTAAATCGACCCTTTCATTTACAGTACGTCATTATGTAACTTGGCAGCGATCCTGGTGGAAAGTTTCGCTGCTAAAACTGCTCAGTGTTACAGATTCCTTCATGGGTTCTTAAGTGCTCGACCACCCTTGCCTTTTCACTTTCTTTTCTGCATCCCTCATTTTGTGCGATTTCTTTTATTTATTTATTTTTTATTTGAGAAGTCTTCAGAGTGTAGACTAGGGGATATTAAAAGTGTGTACGTTTTTCTGCAAACGGTCATACTGTGTGAGCTGGCAACATGGCTCCTTGGCAGAGCAAAAAAAAAAAACTTTATGTATATTAGCTGCCTGGTTGAGGAACAGCCACTTGTTTCAAATTATCTTGTTTCCCTTAACATTTTTACATTGAGCCTCAAGGTATTGGCTAGGCTAGATTTCAAATGAAGATCCCTTTGTAAGCTCATTTATTATGCTGAAAAGATTAATGATTAATGGGGGGGAAAGAAGCAGTGTGTGCCATTACATATGTATTCTGTGATTATTTAATCCATCCCAGGTTATTCCTGCGAGCAGTATGTTTACAAGTGGGCTGCACTGTTGTTTTTGATTCATAATTCTTTGTCCGTGAACCTTGAATATTGAGTTAGCTGCATTATGTAATCTGGCACTAAACAGGCACGAAATAGGAAGTGGGCCACAGCATTTTGGGTTATATCTCCTGTCACCAGTGCATAAAATAGCAGTCATTATGTAAAGCTTCGGCATGTTAATGTGGAGCAACATGCCAGCCGTGATGAAAACAGGAGCCTTCATTGTTTTAACTCGTTAAGAAGTTCTCTCGAAATGTAAATGCCGACTCACGAATCTATCCTCATCAAAGAAAAAGAAAAAAACACGCTTAGTTCGCGAGGGCCATTGCCTGTTTTGACAATAGAAAGACTCTCAAGTAATTACCATTAAACAAGTGTTCTCACTGTTATGTAGAAATCCTTGCGCTCTTTTCTGCTCGCGTCACATATATTACTATGTTTAAATCTGACATTTACCTCCGTGACAGGTTTCACTTTCTTGTACGTTACAGGGAAATGTATTGTTCATTTCCTGCAGTGACTAGAGCCCTTTAATAACTATGCACTGAAAAATTAAGCTTTAGGTGTACGAATCAAAGTTAACAAAACACACCTTTTAATATATATATATATATATATATATATATATATATATTTAAATTAGTTCTAGAACAGGAATTCTTCATTTTTCTGCTATACAAACAAAGTGGCGTGACAGGCCAGCGCAATGAATACAGCAGAAAAAAGACTTGTACTGCAAGTCGCTCGCATATCCTTCGCATGGAACGTTGGGAAAGGTCAAAGTTCTGGAAGCCGGTGTATAGAGTTCTGTGTAACCGTAGCAGCCGGTAAAACAGCGATACCCCCCCTCGTGCTTGTTTGGAAATGCGGAGGTCAACATTTACTGTGTGATTGGATGCTATGTAGCATCACAATGCTTTTTAGTTACATTGACTGGGGTGTTTGATTTTACCATTGTATTGCCTCTACCCTGAAAACTGGAAGCAAATACTATAGATATTCTGCTGTAGCAGGTGAAAGTATATAGGGCTACTGTTCCCTCTTATGTGATGTACATATATATGGGGATCCATGAATACATTTTCTTGAGGTATAATTTGTACTCATGAATAAAAAGGCTCAGAGGGAGGGCTCCTAGTAAAGCCCTAGGGCTTGCTTCAGTTTGTACAATATTTACAGCAGCACCACCAGAGAATGCTTTTTTCACACTGAATTGCCAGCTCCAGTTGGGCTCCTTGCCTACACAGGATTGTGTGATTCATCGCGAGTGTTGACTCTTGTTGGTTTGTTAGGAAAGTACATCCCCAAAGTTATGCTGCATGTGAGTGCAATGTTCCTCAGGCTGAAGCCTGACATGTGAAGGTCATATTTTGGTGTACATTACATTACGTTACAGGCAGTTAACAGACACTCTTATTCAGAGAGACTTGCACAGCTTTTTTAACATTTACGTTGCATCCATTTATACAGCTGGATATATACTGAAGCAATGCAGGTTAAGTACCTTGCTCAAGGGTACAACGGAAGTGTCCTACCTGGGCATTGATCGAGTGACCTTTAGGTTACAGTACAAGAACAGCTCTTTACCCATTATACTACACTGCTGCCCAGCTATCCTGTATTACTGTATTAGTTTATAAAATAAGCTGAAAAATATCCAAACATTAGCAGAGACAAGGGGGAGCTAAACAAACGGAAACACTCAAAACAGCGTGGGATGGAAAACGGAGAATTGAAATTGGGGGTTAGGGACTTGCTATGCATGTTAAAAGGCTAATATTATTTCGTTGTCTGGGACCCAGCTGAGCTAAATGCAATCAAACATTGGTAAGAATGTAATTACCTAAAGGGAAACCCCTTCGGGTGTCTTGCGACATGTCTTGGGGCTGTAGATACTGCTGTGGGACCGTGGTGTATGTGAACAAACGTTTAGTTTAGTGATTTATTCACTCCGAGTCTGAGGTTTTAAAAAAAATATATATATATATTTTTTTTTTACTGATGCTGTTAGATATCGGTGATCACACAAAATGGTGTCCGCCTTGATACTCCACTCCTCCCTGCTTGCCCACGCCTTTCAGAAGTTCAAAGCCACGTTTCTTTGTGTGAATTTTAAACAAACAGCATTCGTAAGCATGGCCATGACATTCCAAAATGTCTGTAGTGTTGTACCCTGCAGAAAAACAGCAGAATGGTGTACTGCAGAATGTTTTCAATTCATCTCAGGGCTTCATCTTTTTGTGCCTCATGATGGCCATTTCAGTTTTATGGAGTCATTTTCCTGTTTGCTGTATAGTTGTAATTTCATTTAAAAACAACAATTTCTATTTTTCAAAATGTAATGGCAGTATATGTGGGGAACAGTGCTATTAACTTTTATGACTCTTATAAAGCACTAAGGGTTCTTATGTGAGTGGGGAAAAAAACGTTATCCAGGGAAAGTCCTTGGTTGAACACACCAACGCTTTAAAATAAGCCTATTATTCTTGTGTTCTACAGCAGTGTTTCTCATTATCAGCTGCTATACTGTATGTATGTATGTATGTGTGTGTGTGTGTGTGTGTGTTTGCAAGCAAAACCATAGCGGGTTCTCTTGTGAGCTCATTTCATATATGATGTTAATTAGATTCATTATGTAATTATCTTTCAAAGACAGGCGTGTTTGCTGTGGTTGTACACTTGTTATATTTCTCTCATCCCACGCAGTTATTGATGCACATTTCCCTCTGAGGTTTCGAACAAGCAAAATGTTTTCAGCAAAAGACGTGCGCTGTGTCAATCAATATTTTCTCCTCATGCTATTTTTTACACTTGTATGAGAGAGAGAAAAAAAAAAGTACTTGCAGTACAGCGAGAAACTCATGGTGCATGGTGTGCCTGGCCAGGCTTATGCTTGTACATTTCTGTCAGTGGAGCCAGTTACATTACCCAGATATCAATGGTAGTTTCTGGCCAGATGCTTTCCTTCTCTGCCAGGCCGAGGACCCTGGCGACGCGTTCGTTTGATTCCACATTGTAATGGACAGATATTTTTATCGCGGCCAGGGGCGGGGCGAGGCGAGGCGGGGAATCTGTGTCGCCAGCTCATCAGTGACTAAGACAGATGTTTCTTTGAATAGCACGGAGTCATCTTGTCCCCTTGTCTCCACGCGTTACGGCAGACTGCAGTGGGAAAAGCTGAAACCAGGGCCTGAGCAGCAAAGCAAAATGATGTCTTTCTTACCTGCCCAGGGACTACGGGTGGAAATTAGCAAATTGCTATAACCCGGTACATTACATCTTTCCTTGTTTTATATAAGGTTAATGTTTTTTGTACACTGTCCCTGTTTAAATAAACTAAATAAATAAAGTAAATAAATGTCTGAACAGGGGCTTCGGCTCAACGCACTCTCCGTGTCCCGGTCGCCTCGATGTTGCGCGTTGACTCCGCTGCCAGCAGCTGCTGCTGTCGTAGGACTGTGCCCAGTGAGGGGCACAACGCCCACATGCTTGCCATGATTGAACGGTTATGAATTATTGATCGCTGTGCATTGTTTCAGTAGGACGCGTTCGTATTGGTGATGGCCCCCACCACCAAAGCCTTTCAGAGCTGACACGTTTATTACCGCTTTCTCTTGCATTTTGCTTTTTTCCACAAAGCAGTTGGGTGGACTGTGCCATTGGTTGAGCTCTTTGTCGTTGGTGTGTTTGAGCCTCTTTGGCGTGTACACAGAGGCCTGGGAACGTAAGCACGCTCTGTGTGTGTGTGTGTGTGTGTGTGTGTGTGTGCGCAGCGTGCATGTGTGTCCGTGTGTGTGTGCGCGCGTGCATGTGTGTTCGTGTGTGTGTGCGCGCGTGCATGTGTGTGTGCGCGCGTGCATGTGTGTTCGTGTGTGTGTGTGTGTGTGTAGGGCCTGGTGTGATTTGAACTGGAGTTACATTCAGCAGATTCCTCAAACGTGTGTAAATATTAGGGCGGACTGCGATGGCTGAACTGTGCTTTTGGTAATGTTTGTGTAGCTTTCAGAGTGAATTTTGTTGGCTGAGATATCTTTTCATGCAATATGACTGTATACTGCCAGGTCCTGCAGGCCTTCGACATAGTAAACTCTAATGTAGCATTGAACTAGAAACTGATTATTGCCCATTCAATCACTTTTAAAATCAAAAAGGCAGTGAGAGTTCAGTCAAAACAAGTGCATTAAATATGTAAACAAATGGAAAGTTTCCTGTTCCACCAAATTAAAATGACAGATAATTGGATATTTGTAACTTTATTATATTACACCATTGCAAATTCACAGAACATATTTCCTCCCTTTGATGTAAATATGGACCCTGTCAGCACTTCTGTAAAACTAAAGCCTCTGAATATTGCTTTGGCTCGAGCTCAGACTTGCCCATGTTCTCTAGACCACTGGTAAAAACAGTAAATGCAATGAACAGATGTCAGTCATCCAGTTCATACATATGAGTTTGTTAATACCAAATTTATATCGACAAATGTACACATACAAAAATACATATACATGCATCCAAAAATCACACATACAATAAAAATTCATGTACATGTGTATATTATTCCTCATTTGTACTAGAAGTCTTGCATTAAATTTGTCTATGCAGTACTGCGATAAGGGCAAAGCACTCCATGCTGTGTGGGTTAGTGAAGCCATTCTTCAGATGGCAGAAATGCAGATTGCTGGGATACTGACTACTGCTCCCAGTCAAGTAAAAAAAAAAAAAAGTTTTTCCTGTCTTCCTTGCTTTTATTATTCCTATTGAGCACTTTGAGATGCATTCAGTATAAAAGGTGCTATACAAATAAAGATATTATTATTACTATTATTATTATTTAAAAAGGACTGTCAGTGAAGATTTGAAATAATTCTGCTGTGATTTAAATAAATTAGATTACTTTCCAATAAATAAATAAATACATTCATATATACATACATATATGCATACATACATACATACACTCATACATACCATGCGTGCATGCATGCATACAAACGTTTATACATATATATATATATATATATATATATATATATATATATATATTATAATATATATATATATATGCGCACAGGAGAAAAATGTAGCGTGAAAATTGATGGCTTTAAACACGATGCAGACTGCAGCGCGGTCTCATCATCCCTGCATTTGAGAATGTCAGAGAGATCGCTCACGACTCCCAAACCTATTTCTGCCCCCGAGGCCTCGGTGTGACGGGGGAGAGAGAGAGCAGACACTGGCCGCTGAAGGGCGGATATTTAAAGCTCCCTCTGATGACGGAGCCGGGCTGTTTGAATCCACCCAGCTCAGGACTCCGTTTACAAAATGTTGTTATTTTTTTTAAAGATCCTGTAAAGCCTTCAGTCATTATCAATAAATGCTGCCAATAAGTGTTGCAGTTTGTGACAGATATGAGTCTTTTTTTTTTTGCTTTCTTGCAGAGCTACCTCTCAATTACAGTAACTCAGTGGTACATGCCAGCAAGTAACCCGTCCCTGACAGCTGCTATGAAAATGCTGAAACATCTGTTCATTCAAAGAGAGCTATTTCTGTACCTCAGTATGTAGTGTGGATACTAGATGTGCAATTAGATGTCTGAATGGGATTCAACCTTCAAAGAAGACCTGGGTCCGGCACATTGCCTCCAGAAAACGCGTTTAGGACTCACCTTTTAGATATAAACATAAATACAAGTCGCTTAAGAGGCATTTGGTGAACAGTAGCCCGATATACTATTGCCTGCTACGGCAGTTATCTATCATGGGCTTCCAGCTTTTAGAGTGAGGCAATACAGAAAAAGTTACACAGCGGAGTGATTAAATTAAAATGATAGACATGTGGATAAATTAATATGTTTAAGTCCATAAATGATTTATATTCATTCTCTCCTGATACGCATTGTGCACAGGCATTAAAGCTCTCACGCTGGTTGTCATTCATTATTTCATGCGCAATATGACAGCCAGTGAGTTTCTTCATATTCATTTAAAAAGCACTGACTGGTCACATGGGCTCTGTGACACGCTGCAATTCATTTCGCCGAAAAGCATTCTAATGACAGTTTGGATTTGCTCCGTTTCTTAAACGGTAATATTTCAAGGGGACGACTTCGGCTTGGGTTTGTCATTTGGTCTATTTTGTCAGTTTTGATTTGTAATGCGCACCTGCACACTGGAAGTATATGCTTTCCTTTGATGCTTGAGTTAAAATACAGCTTGAAGTTCACTTTAATTGGAATTAAGCAATAAATGCCAGTCATCTGGAAACTGGAGTGGGGATTTAAAAAAGAGAACAATACAATTTTTTTTTAATGAGCCTAGTCAATGGAAATAGACAAAAGGTCATGTTAGCATATTGAACAACAGAATGTATTGCTATAGATAATAAAATTAAATCAGTTAAGCATTATTTATTCTTAAGGTATCTTAGCTGAATATTTGTGGATTACATTAACATACCGCTCATTTTTTTCAGTGTGATAGTGTTAAAATGCCAATACTCATGTACACAATGATTGTCTTTTAACCACTTATGTAGCACTCCTGTTTAACCCAGGTCTGAAAATGACATTCCCAAAATAAAATAGTTATTCTTGAACCCTTTTGTCTACAGGGATAATCCTGACTTTATTTTCCAAGAGTCAGAATTACTAAAATATTACTGAAACAAAGTAACAGAAGCTCAAACATGGTGGAAGTGTTTTTTTTTTTTCTCTTGTAAAAGATTCTTATTTTTTGAGTGGTTACAGATGGCTGTGCCTGGTGGGCTTAGAAACACAATGGAGCCACAGGCACGATGTTGGCCAAATTCTGGTTCAAGTTTGATGACAATACCACCAACAATGAGTGTTCTACATTGTGTTTTCTAAGTTATGTGTAGGCTGGTTTCCAAAAAGGCCATTTGGAGACTCCAAAAGGACATTTGGTAACCAAAAGATATTATGAGTCTTTAGAGGTGTAAAATGCTATATTGTGTATACTGTATGCTCATGGAAGAGGTTTGCTGAAATTAGCTCCCTTTCCCCCTGCCTGTCACCCAACCTTTCCCTTTCCCTCACCCCTCCCGCTCCACCATCCTCGCCTTGCTCTTTCCTTGCCAACTCTGGCAGCAGCAGGTCTGGAAGATTGTAGAAAGTAACTACATTTGCCATCTAGTTTAATAATCCATTGATTGTGGTCCATTTATTGATGTTTTCGTGAAATACCCCACCCCCATCAACTGCATTATGGAGACAGAACTTTGAGTTTTAAAACTTTCAAACTGTTAAATTGTGTGACCAGATTGATGGAAAATTTCACTGTAAAAAATGGAATTAATGCAAACGAACCCACTCTGAATTTAGGGGTTGAGGATGGATTAATTTAAGGGCAATTCTTCTCAGTAATGTGAGTACAATATTTATACCCATTCATCTTCTATGTCTACTGGGACTGTGAATTTACAGTAAGTGTAACTTATGATGGCCTACTTTGTAACAAACTTTTTTTGAAGGTTCCCTGAACAGAAAAAGAAAAAAAAAAACTTACACGTAGGCTATTTAAAACAGGGAAAGAAAAAGGTTTGCAAATATAGTTAAATCCACTGTGAGAGGATGTTTCTTGACCATGAAACCAAATTTCTCCCGTAAAAATATGAATATTGAAAATTGTTGCAGTGCAGTCCTCCCCTAACTTTCCAAAGAATTTGGAGGGCACATATTTTGCCATTATTTCTTTCATTAAAAACATACACAGAAGTTTTGGTGTAATTCTGTTCTTTCATTGTTAGGATAATTAAGTAGGGGATCAAAATGAAGATTTTATACACATGTACAATTTGCCTGTATTATTGATAATTATTGATTATGTCCTTTGAGCCTTCTTATTCAATCAGTGATGTAGCCTCTGCTTATTGTGTAGAGAATCTCATTTATATTGGCTAATTAATTACTCATCCTTCACTGATGGATTGTTTAATCACATCATTGCAATGGCAATATGTGTAGGTATCAAAATACTGTTACACCCTGTTTCAGTTGAGTTGTTACAACCACAACAGAACTGACGAGATCAGGTAATAATTAGACTTGCCAAAAAATGCATATGTAATATTACGTTCAAGTTTATAAAAATGTGTGTTTGAGAGTTTGTGTCTGCCATGATGTACCTGAAATCGGTTGATGTTTTCGACAGAGAACCGCAGGTACGCAGAGTGGCAATGCTAATCTTAGCAAGTCTCTCGTCATTTCATTTTTGATCTTCATTTTATGCATCTGTAATCACAAATAGGCTTGGGAGACACTGATACTTCATCAAATCTGGAACCCGGCATTGTTTGGCTTGTCTCCCCGTGGCTGTCAGACAGAACATGATGACAGCCTCAATGGCACAAACACGCTTATTATCGGTGTAATTGCCCCAGTGCGGGGAAATACGGTTGACAAATTTTTTTTTTGTGTGTTGAAGGCCTCAACCACAACAACCAGTTGGCCGTTTCACATCGAATTATTGTACACTCTATTTGTTGTCACGTAATCAGGAAAGGGCTTGATGATGACGATCGAATGCCAACGTGCAATTCTGGCTGATTGGCAGTTTCTGGGGCTAATAAAGCAGAGTGAACATTTGTGTTTGGGTTTTAATTTGGGGAAAATGACTTCTGAGCAGGGTGTGCTGGCATCTGGTCCAACAGCTGCATGATTATAATTGCTACAAGACTTAATAAAAGATAACTACAGGAGCAACACTTTATAGATGCAGTTTAAGTGGGCCAGTGGGGACCTCCAACTTTACTAAGTGTCCTGGGGTTTCCATCTTTCTGTGGAAAATAGCTGCTGAATGTCGTCCTGTAGACGTATAGCAGTACCGGTACCAGAAGCTTTGAATCTCCTGTATTTTTTCAGCTTTGCACTGATTTATGAGTCATTCTGAGTACCTCGGAGTAATTAATTGAGCTCTTGACCTGTTTGACATTGCAGCATTGTACTTAAATTATTCTCTTGCTTGTTTGTGCTCCAAAGAAATGACAGTAAAATGGCTAACTCTGCTAAAATGTTATGATTTTCGGTTTTTCAGTGATTCGGCTTGTCAGTCTTCCTGTCTAATCAGATTCAGTAGGGGGGGGAAGAAAAAACCAAAAAAAAAAAAACCTCAAATATCTGTTTTCAGGGTATAAAGCCTGAATGAAAACGAATTGCTCCCTCATTAAATAAATTCAAATCATCACAATTAATGAAATCTTAATGTGCAAAGTAGGGCTGCTTTTAATTAACCTATGCTAATTATGTTTTATTCATGCAAGTTTTAATAAGTTTAGAAGATTGCATGTTCCTCGTGATAAGGATTATGTTGTGATGATCTCATACTTTGAAAAAGTTCTACGTTTTTTTGTTTCTGCGTGCATTTTGGTGGATAATATTTTACTTTTAGATGATTGCTGCCAGCGAACTAGTTTGATCATGATGACTGCCTCTCTTTGCTGGATATGTACGAGAACTAGAACAGTGCCTTAATTGTTTGAGTCAAACAGCAGTCACAAAATTATTCATTTTTGAAAGATTGCCTTATAAATGTCCTTTCTTAAACAAAGCTAAGTTACATTATGAGGCATGTGACCTGGCAACCATTTGTCCTGTATTTCAGTCATTATCCTCAAGGCATCGATTTAAGCACTAATGGTATGCAAATATTCATTTACATCTCTATCTAATATCAAGAAATCCTTTTAATTTTGCTTTGCATGGTTTTGCGGGTTTGTGCAGTTTAAAAATATCAGCCCACTCATTATCCACATATCGAATAATCGTGTTTTCCAATGGTTCCAGTACAGGAAGTACAGAGATGGAAATCAAGGTTTGTGCTTAAGTGTGGGTGTGTGGACCTCCACCTGCAGACTAGCTGGCTTATCATTTATGCTAATGAAATAATCAAGGTTATGATTAAGGCACTGCACTTTATTGATTATTTAACGTGACCTCAGATTGTCCTGTATCGACCTCTTAGTGTTGGAGGTTAGAACTGCAAGTAAAAACCAAAAAAAAGAAAAAATTTAAAAAGCTGCTTGGAAAAATTCAGGGCCCTAATTATCTCCACAAATTATTACAGGAGCAACAAATAAAGCAAGAACATAAATAAGACCAGCATTAATACACATCAGCCTGAAAAATTGTACCAAAATACATGTCTGCAATAGAAATATTTAGCCTAAAAATAGGCCCGGATTTAATAAACGTCTGTGGGGATTTGGTACTTCAGGGGGTATAACAGTGTGTGCGGATATTTAATGTGTGATAGTGTGATAGTGTTTAAGTGAATTAATCAAAGAAGTGTGGATTTCTTTCTCACTGTTTCCTCCTGCATGCGTATATCGAGGGTGTTCATTGTGAGCGCTCTGGCAGAGGGGATGCTAAATATAGGAACGAATGCAAGGAGTAACCTCGTGAGATTTGGCTAGCCTTGTGACAGAAACTTGCCTTGAAACTTGTAACATGCTTAGTGTAAACATTATGCTGTATGTGAAAGCAAGAACCTGGGTGTGAACCAAAGTTGTATTTCGTACCAGAAACTGTTTGAAATATCTGAAGGAAGAATCAGACACACTTAACAATGTGATAATTAATTTGCTTTGCTAACTTTGGATATATACATTGTATACAGACTACAGCATGCATTCTCTTCAAAACACGGAGAGTCTTTGCCTTAACTTTACCACTATTAGGTATGTCAAAAATGAGTCTAATTGTATATTAATCAGCCAGTGATTTTGAGATACTTGGTGACAAAACTTTAGGTTACATATGTTTTTGAGTATTTTAGGGGTTTAAATGCTTTAAAATATGAGCAGTTATTGACAGCATAGCTTTAGCACTAGCTTTATAGATGATACAAGCTTGCTAGCTAGCAAGCTGAGTAGTCGATCATCTTGATGTGAATGTGATTGTGTCAATAGTCTTCTACCTTGTAGCCAGCCAGTTAGAATTCAGTAGTGCCAGTCCTTGTATATGAGAGCCCTGGTTACAAAAGTAGTCAATAATAGCCTGTGGAAGATCAATAAGGGGGATGCAACTGGAACAGCTAGTAAGACCACTAGCTACAGACAAGTAATACAACAACAATGTAATTAATGATGTACATAGTGTCACCGTAATGTGCCTGATTGTACTGTGATAAACAACAGCTTATTTGAGCTCATTTTTATTGATCATATCAAAATACAGGCTTTCACAAGCCTCTGTGGTACACTGGACATTTTGCTCTCAGAGATGTAAGTGGCCTTGGCCAGGAAACCAGTGGTAGGACACAGTTGACCTTGCCCTGCTGTGGGTATGGTGAGTTTAAGTGGGCCAGGGTTCCCTGGGTTCATACCTGGCCCCCACACAGGCTTTGTCAGTGAGAAATACTCCTCCCCCCAGGTCTTCTGTGGTACTGTGGGGGTCAGGGGGGTCCCAAGTGAGGAAGAATACATGCTCTTCGACTTCAGTGCTCCTTGGGCAAATGTGGGTGTTACAGAGATGGACTGAGAGGCATGATTGGACAAGTATGGGTGCTACAGAGATGGACTGAGACATATGATTGGGCAAGTATGGGTGCTACTGAGATGGACTGAAACGTATGATTGGACAAGTATGGGCTCTACAGAAATGGATGGAGAGGCATGATGGGGAAAAAACGACTTTTTGAAAAATTATGTGTCACAGAATTGTATGTTATTCATTTTGTTAAAGTTGACTGCGCTAGGATCTGGGATAAGAAACAGTGATGGGAAACAGATGGATAGTTCTGATGTTCCTGAGGAAGAATCTGCAGTGTCTGGAGGCAACAGGGGTCTCCTCCATAAAGGAGAGCTTGTCATTGAGAATAATAATGATTTTCTTTACCGTCTGGGAGGGGAACAGTGTGTAACCATCTAGAGTAATTGAAAGGTATTGGTGGTGAGGGTTTGGCTCGTAAGTAGGACAGGTTTGTCTCAAGAGAAGCTGACCTCTGGATTCAATCACCATTAGTCCTTAACTTTGAATCACAATTCAGTGAGAGTGCTACTTTTTTTCCTTCAGAAACACCGTAACAAGAAAAAGGGCGCAAATGCACTGCTTGCAAAACGGAAAACACACTGGAGAAAAAAAAGTATTATTGATTTATTCATGTGATCCAAATAATAGGTTGGATGTGTGGTGGCAGAGGTGTGTGGTCATCAAAATCGGAAATATCATTGCCTCATTTTGAAAAAAGAAAATAATTTTGAATATATTCATGCATTCTGATGTGTTTTCACTAGATTTCTGTCATCAGCAGAGCATTCTTTGAGTCGAGTATGCCATTTACTGATGGAAGAATGATCTCTGTCAATAACCTGTCACTCTGCCCAGCCCTGAAAACAGAATAATTAGGGTCCAGGATGTTTTTTTTTCTCTCTCAATGGACATCATGTTCATTTTCAAGTATTTTTTGAGTGAAAGTAGAACAGAGAAGCAGGGATAAGACTGCATAACCTGCTTCTTGTCTGATAACATTACTGTTTAGGTCTAAACAAGAAAACGATATTGATTGTGAAACTGAGAAAGCTAGCTAATTTGATGACTTTAGTTAACTAGTGACATAATGCAGTTGTGTTTTAGTAATGTGCATTAGTACCCCAAAAGCATTAATCATAGTCATAGCATAGTGTATACTGTTCAGTGTAATACAGAACATGCGCATTACTGAATTTGTATTTAAGAAATTGTATTGAATTACTTGGATAAAAATAAGTTTCCTACAATGAACTATAAACCACTATTATTTCTACAGTCGTTGGGCCCACATGCATTTTAATATTTAATCTTGCGCGGTTTCAGCAAATTGCCATTACACTATGCAGTTTACGGTTGAACCATATACAGCTCTGTAACAAAGGAAAATAAATGGGTTCTCTTACAACTTCAAAATCCCCCTGCATTAAAATTGTTTTTTCGCAGTACGTTCACAGATTGTGTGTAAACGGTTGGAAAGACATCATATGATTTTCCTATAGTGTGCAAAACTGTAGCATTAAGACGGAAGGCGTACGCTGGCTCTCTGAATCCATCTTTGTCAGTGGCAGGAGTGCCCTTCAGTGCTGTGTGTACTCTAAGTGGACTGGGTGGTGGTTTACAGAGTCTTCAACATTATTTCACAGTCTTTCCCTCCGGGGCTGTCTGTGTCAGGCTTTGTGTCATTTCTGTGCTTCCTCCCCTGCTGTTACAACTATTTGCACATTTTGCCTCTGTAAGTGAAGAACCTGGGGAGAGTTGGGTACATTTTTCTTGTTTGTGTGTGTGTGTTTTTTTTTTCCTTACCCTGTGTCACAGTTACATTTTGTAATAATCTGTTGATAAACAATTACAAAGCACCGTGCAATTTTTCTGATGTTGCAAATGCTTCCTTCAGTAATACCTTGGGTATGACACATACTGTACAGTAAGCATTTAACGTACTCGTTTAATGGATCGCATTTGCATGCGGGCACACATTTGTTTGACTGCGCTTTCCGTTAAACCTCAATCATTTCACAGAGCCGTTTCATGGCATGCCTTCTCATAGATAAACAGAGACCTTTGTGTTGAAGTGGGCTGGGACCCTGCTGAGAGAGGAACAGCTACATGTTGTGTTGCTGTTGAAAGTCTCTTCCCTTCAACCTCCTGCATGGACAATAGACAGTTTTTAAAAAAAAATTTATTCCCCTTTAGTCATTGTCGCACAGTTACAGATATCACATTGCTTTTTGTTGTTTTGTTTTTCTTTTGTGGTTAGTGCCTAATATTGTGCTACAGGCATGGAGCCAATTTTGCAGGCTGTGCGTTTTAATTTGTGTTTAAGAAGACTAACGCTCCTCATCTGATGGCCCTGGCGGTGTGCCTGTTAAATGTGATTTATAAAATATTTTTTGGCCACGTTGGACGCTGCAACTGAACAAACTGGAGTGCTATGCTGGCTAGAGCAACAGGGTGGATTTCTGGTTTTGTTCAGAGAAATAAATAAATCCATTTTGCACTGTAGCTCTAAGCTGTCGTACAATGAGGGGGGACAATCATTTTCTTTGAAAGCACCAGTCAAGTGGAAGATTATATCCATGTTGCATTTCTGTTGTCAGGGTGCTGAAATGAAAATGTAGTTGCTTGTGGCTTGTGTGCTTCTATCCGATCCCTCCAGGCATGGTTTCCTTCGCCTCCCCTTTCTTTAATTCTGTCTTTCCTTCTATTAAAAATGCCATCTCGCTCTGGAAATTACATTTAAAAAAAGGCCTTGGAGCAGGCCGAGATCAAGAGTCTTTACAACCCTTTAAATCTATCTGTTTTATGTATGCCCTGATCGTGTTGAATTTCAAATCTTTATCCCTCAAGCGCTGTAGAGACAAAGAGGCACTAATTTGGTCAATAATATGGAATATGAATAACACTATCTACTAAGATTGAATACCAATAATGACCGTCTTTTTTATTTCTTACGGTATTGGTTCAAATGACATTTTGAATCTCAGTGAGCTAATCCTGTTTTGTTAAAAATAATAATAAATATATTTAAAATCGCAATACATTTAAAGAAATTGAGTCAATATCCAGACATTTCTTTACGTTACATGAATTTTCTCCCTTCCTTAGGATATTTAAATACTTTCTCTAGTACCATTCTTTTTAATTTAATACATAATTTCATATTTTCATATTTGTTTAGACCCATCTTTCTGTCCCTCAGCTCAATTTTGAATTTCTCTTGCTGCTCGAATTCACTCCTGCTCATTTGTGAGGGATTTCAAGCACATTGTTCATACTGTTGCCATTTTTTTTCCGGTCATAAGAGTGTCTAGGAGATGTTTCTGTTTGGTCTTTCTGTATATGCAGTTTCAATATTGTAATCCACCTGCCACAGGGGGAGATCTGCAGTACAGCAACACATCATGATCGAAGAAGACCTTGAATACAGACAGTAGCACATCTTGGACTGCTTGTGGGGTACTGTGGAGAATTGAGTAATATGCACTGTGCTATGAGGAAAAATACCCGATACCTAGCTCCCGGTAGATTCCAACGAACCAAGAACGACGTCATAGAATTAGACACCAATGTCCAGTTCTGTTGTGACTCAGATTAAATAATCACAATAGCCCCGGTGGCTTTTAAAAAAAAAAAAAAAAAAAAAAGGTCAGTTGGTTTGTGTGTTGTTGATGACTGTAACTGGGTACTATTTCAGTTGACACAAAGCTCTGAAGTAGCTGAGCCATGGTTCAGCTTTCCCTTTTTCTTCTGTGCCCGATGCCTCATCATTGCTCATACAGCCATTCCAGACGTTCTGGTGATTAGTCACATAACCTCAAGCTCCGGATGAACGAGTCGTCTGTTGATTTTACTTTATTTAAATTGCGTATGTGTACTTCAGTTTTAACTGCATTTTTTCCCCAAAGTTTATTATAGCTTATTTAATTCATTTTAATTTCGGCCTCATGACGACAAATGGAATGTGATTCAGCCTGCTATGAATGAACGAGTTGCATCCACTGATTAGGGACCAAAGAGTCTAAAAGTCATTTTGATTAATTTTCACTGTGGTTTAACCGACAACAGCCGGATTTGTTTCGCGGATCTGTGCTGGGACATTGACACACTGAGGGTGAAGAGCGGGTGCCGATTCCAGGTGGGCACTTACAGTATTACCCCTTTCCCCGGGGGAGGCCATTCACACAAGGAGTAACAAAAGAAGTGGGGCTCCAGCAAACCCTCAGATAAATAAGGACTGGTGCCAGACTGCCATTAAGCATAATCAAAGGGGCGGGATTGGCTGGCAGAGGAGTGTTTGTGGGTACACGGGGGGGGGGGGGGAGGGGCTTTAGCGTTGGGGTGGCAGTATCCGATGGGGAGAGTGGGGTGCAGGCTGGCTTGTGTCTGACCCTGGGGGTACCTGCAATAGAGGGACAGAGCACTATCTGGTACTGTTGTTGCCTCCTCACCTGTCTGCCAGGCTGGCTGCCCAACCAATGGCACCTGTGTGATATAATGTGGACGTACAGCTTATCTGTCCAGAGCTTTTAATCATGGCGGCCATTTTCCATAGAAAAGCCATGTCCCTCCTCCCCGTGTTCTTTCTCTGGTGTCTAGATTCAGTAAAATTAACCCTGTTTCTTTGTTTGTTTCACGATTAATTTAACTATTTCTGGCCCATCCATTTTGGTACCTTGCCTTTTGTTTAGTTCAGGGCTGCCCAACCCTGTTCCTGAAGATCTTAAGTCCCGTAGGTTTTCAATTCAACCCTAACAAAGCACTCCTCATTCAACAGCTAGAGATCTCGATGAGCTGCTAATTAGCAGAATCAGATGTGCCGGAATTAGGGCTGGAGTGAAAACCTGCAGGACTATAGATCATCAGGAACAGGGCTGGAAAGCCCAGATTTAGGTCATGCATGTAAATGTAAGCTCGTACAATTACATTCCTTTTTCTACTTTTCTAATATAACCGGATGCTTTTACGTAAAATGCAATCTTAGACACATGCACATTTAAGCAGGTTCATACATTATGAAGCATTGCTAAGTGAACCTCTTCATTGAATCACGGCATGCTTTCTGTCTGTGGAAACAGCGAACTTTGATGTTCAATTCTAATTTAAGGTCCCATCAGAAGAACACTGGCTACTGAAGACTGGAGTTGCCTCAGGCACACCCGATCGGGTGTTTCTTCTCTCTTCTCTCTTCATTTTTTTAAACATTTGACAGGTGCTGTCATCTCCTCTTATTATCTCCGTATTCGTAGAGCGCACGTAGTTTTGATTACCGCCTACCGACTCTGATACTGCAGCTGCAGTATTTTCATGGCATGCTGCTTGAACAGTACTTGTGTAAACGGCGACAGGTTTTGTTTTGTTCGTACAATTTTATGTGGAATGCTTTTTAGATCGTTTGTATTTATCGCAACAATGGCTTAGATAGCTGGACAAATCTGAAATGTGGCGCAATAAAAAATTATATTGTTTTGGGCGAGTATACAACTTGGCCTTGAGCCGTATCGGATGGGATGTCAGAAAAAAAATATTCTATTGATGGTGATCTAAAAATAAGCATCTAGAGTTTTCTAAATGGCACTGGAACCTCAGTTGTAACTTGGTGTTATGGTCCGATGAGACCAAAATCAAGATTTTTGGCCATGCCCCACCAATGGTGTGTTTTTTTAAAATTGGAATATGGGCACTTCTGTTGAAAAGAACGTTATGCCTACAGTGAAATATTGTGGAGGATTTTTGAAAACGGGTTCTTTTACATCCACTGTTTCCTGGGGCTCTCGTCTCTTTAAGGTCAGTGAAATCATGAACTCCGGCACGTCCCAGACATTTTGGCAAAACAAAACCCGATTCCCTCAACCAGGAGACTCAAATCAAATGTGGCTGCAAATGGTTCTTTCAGCAAGAAGAGGATCTCAGGCATACCTCAAAATCAACAAAGGAACCGTTAACTGACCGGAAAATTACTGTACTGCAATGGCCGTCTCGATCTCCAGACTGGGACTTAAATTGAAAATTTGTGTTTTGAATTGAAGTGGCCAGTCCACAAGTGCAGCCCGAAGGATCCTGGAAGATTCATTTTCGGGAAACTATCAAAGATACTCCAAATAAACTCCAGTGTTTTAGTTTGGCTGATTATATCATTATTGGAGTATCTACATTTGAGGATTCACATATAGCTCAGTGCTTGTATTTCCTGTTTTATGCAGTCATTTCTTGTTCGTTTTTCTAATTTTGTGACTGCGGATATCGTCTTTCAGTGTTTGAAGGCCAATTCCAAGCAGTGTTTCTTTTTAGAACAATTTATAATGTCATTACTACTGAAAGAGCCCCTCATGCCCTTGTCACTATTGGTCAGAGATGATTCAGAATGGTTTATTTCTTTCTATCATGCATTCATTGTTTGTTTGAGGGATGCGCCAACATTTTCTCCAGAAAATATAACAGTGGGTTCTGTTATTTCACTAATGCCTTCAGTCAGACAGCAGATTTGTTGGATGGCATCTGTTAGAGTGGGTCTTGGTAATTAAATTATTTGATTCCGTTCCAGCAGTTCAGTTCTGTGTTACGCGTTTATTTTCCACAGATTGTGTTTACAGTATGTTTATTGCAATTCCCCCCAAAATCTGATTGTGTAATGCATCGTACATAGTCATTATTCTTCTGAACTGTTAGGAGTGTGTTTTGCATACAGACTCCTGTGCCTGTGACATATTAAAGGTTAATTATAGCACATAAGCATGGCAATTACAGCAGATTGTTCATTATGAGTCTTGGTTTGTGCTACACCGTTAAGACACCGAGTCAATTTTGTTTTGTTTTTTTTTTGTTTTTGGCATTCAGGTGGGATCTAATGAAGTCATGGTTCAAATCTATCAATTTAGCGCTCTAGTCAAAGATCACGGTTCATTGCAAATATAATATTGCAGCTGATTATTACTGAGGCAGTATATAAGCTCCTGAAGAAACGGAATAAATGCTGTTACTGATTAAAGAACTGATTTTATGAAGAGAGACTTTTTTGTATCTTGGCCTCCAAGCATGCTAATAATGTCTTATGCAAATTAGTATCACCAAAAAGATGTAGAAATGGAAAAGGAGGATGTTAAGTTAGTTGAAAATGTACAAATTTTGTGACAGTCTATTGAATTTCATTAAAATGTATAGTGACAGAATCCCAAGGGACAATTTTCTTCTAAAGAAATAGGTCACAGATTCAATTACAGTCAGTGAAGCATGGACTCAATCTATCATGCCAAATTAAGTGCATTTTAGCAACCTACTTTTCTCTCTGAATTTTATAGACACATTCAGTAGAGTGGAGAGATTCTGTGGAAAATGAATGGCTATAGGTTTTTCAGTTAGTTAGTTCTTTTCGTTTTAATGGTTAGCAGTTTGAAATTTTTGTAAATTGGGAAATCATTTTCTTCCCGGAAAGTGTTAACTCGAAACTCGCTGAGTTTATCTGTCCAGAAAGGCAAACTTCTGGCCTCCTTTCTGTTCATCACATCACATAAGACTGAACTATAAAGACATTCAGCACCAGTGAAATGTATTTATGTTTTAATAACTGAGATTTAACGGGATCATATTTTTTAGTGACTGGATGAACTTGATGTGGATATACAATAGCCTATTCGTAGTATGTTGTGATTTGCTAATTCTGTTTTACAAAATCTAATATCTGGCTGAATCATGAATAAATAAAGTTCAAATGCAGTATTTATTTCTTGATAAATCTGGCTTGATTGCCTTTTGCTTACTCCGTTAACTACACTTTTGCTTTGGATGAATGTGCTGAATAACTAAATTGAAAACTGTAAATTTGATAAATGTAAACTTGATAATGTAGGGAACAACAGAGTAGAAACTCGATCCTTTTTTACTTGAGTTTAAAAGCTGGGAAAAAAGTGGGAAAAAATATTGCCAATAAAGACAGGTACTGTACTTAATCACTGTTTAATTCTAAGACTCTTATTACACAAGAAGGAACGTTGTGCTTATTTGAAAAAATTCAGGTCTGGATTCATTTGCACTCATCAGATCTAATTATGAAATGTTGTTTTAAAGTAGTAAAACATAACAGAGGTTAAGGGTAGACTTTCAAATGCTTGGTGTTTATTTACTTTTCTGCTCTGGCTAGCACATGAGCTTACAGCCCTGTGAGGTAGTGGAAAATACTTCTAATGGACCTGTACGAAGGCAGCCCTTTCAGATGGTAAAAGGAAAAGACTTTTTTGTGTGATTAACATCTGGTCTTATCTCTCTTTGCTTTTCAACCGGTCTTAAGTGCAACCTTTTAAGGATCAAACGGTTTATAATTAAAATAAGCATAAACGTATGTAAACATATGTTGCTGTTATATATGCCTTTATTTATGTAATCGGGGGGGTGGTCTACAGTGAGTTTCCAACCACGGCCTCAGATTTATGCAGTGAATACATTAACTTTAGATATAACTTGCCTCCAGTAAGCACCAATAGTAAAAACTATCTAATGTACCCATAGATTTGCAGCCAAATTTAGTGACTAGGATAGGAATGTCCATTTTCACTCTTAAAAAAAAAAATAAGATAGATGAAAAATGTGTCTGTGTTTCTGTTGCTGTGATTTTAATTGCATTCTGTGTAATGCTTACAGAGAGGAAAGGTTGTTTTGTTGAGGAACCCTTTCTACATTTGTGACAAGTCTGGTTTTATACTTTCCTACCTAGTGTGAGCTCACAAAGGTAGTACTGTATAGGTGTATTAAATTTTCAAATAAACATGAAGTGAATAGCACTGCCTATACTTTTTTAATATTTTGGTTCATATATTTACGTGGCCTGGTATGAATATGTACGCTTAAGCATCTATAGAACACAGCCAAAAACTTTATTATCTACGCAATGCTTGTGATCAAGTTAAATTTTTATGTTGACACACAATTCAGCAAGTAAGCTTTCAGTACAGTCCAATAAAGTAGGTGTGTATCTGGTGTTTATATCATTCCAACTGCAACAGGTTCAATATCTCACAGTAGATGTACAACTAAAATCCGATCAGTTTTCACATTTTCTCCAGAGATGTTTTGGAATTTACCCATAACGTTGTACTGAATTGGGTGAACCTACACTGAATAGTTTGGAGACACTGCTCCTGCCACTGTATGTTTTTAATGAGTCTACTTCTCTTACCCGTTGAAAAACCAAATTCTGTATTTCTTTTCTTTTTATTTGCATATGTATCAGAATATGAAGCTGTATGTCAGTTAGGATTTTGGAAAATGTCATGCATTTGGTTGAAATCCGTTTAGCATTGATTCAGTTCTTATTGCTCTGCGCTCTGTTTGATCTCAACTCCATTCAGTGCTTGGTATTCTGCTCCAGCCGAAGCTCCAAAGCTCCATAAAATAGTTTTCAATAATTCATGAAAACACAATTCGATTTAGCTGCACTGCCCAGAAACTACAAATTCTACAATGCATTGCCTGTAAAATAGGCATGACGGTACTGCTTCTGTTTGAGATACTGTGCTGCATGCATTAACAAATATTGCATGTCGTTGCATACAAAGCAAGCATCCTGATTCAAACCAAGATGGATAGCAATGCAGTGTTCATCATGGTACCATTCATGCAGTCACATTAGACACTCTAGACACTCAGGCTCAGTGGTGAACTGAATTTGGAAGCCAAAGGATATACTGTATGAGCAGTATAACAGGTGAGCCCTTTTGCCTATAAATAAGGTCCTGTAGCTATAGATTATTTAAGCTTAATGTTTTTTTTCTGTTTCTGTTCTATCCAGCTGTGCACATGGATGCTGTTAAATGTAAGCCCCATAGTTCATTCTGTTCACTGCCATTCTCCGCATCCTGCAAATAAATGTTTCCACCAGGTGCACATCATCATACATCTAGATTTTTTGGTGTCATTGAGAAATTATAATGCGTGCAGTCAGTAATTATGCAAATTTTATGTCAGTAATAGAAAAAATGTATCAATAAAAAGACTGAAATTATAAAAGATCTATTTCAACTACCAAAAACTGACAGATGGCACCGTATAATTCATAATTGCAGCATGAAATGAAGCGTATCAGTCTGTTATTGTCCAGCCCCCCCACCAATGCCTCTTCTGCAAGGTTTGGTTTGCATGATGCTGCAGGAAGATTCAGACCATTTCCCATCCTCAACCTCTTAGCTGCATGGCTACCTCATGTATATAGAATTTCTACCAAAACACACTGTCTGATCTTCATATCAGTCTAATCCAATGTGATGTCATTTACACAACATTGTAGCATACGATGTTAACCTTAACCTAAGCTGTGACTAACGCAGTTTAAATTCTTTAATGTAATCCATTGACAAATCTGGATATTTACTGAAGCAATTCAGGTGATGTACCTTGCTCAAGGGTACAACGGCAGTGCCACACCTGGGAATCAAACCTGCAACCTTGGAGTTGCCATGCCCAGTTCCCAAACCATTATACCTCTCTGCCATTTGTGTTGTATGAGATGTGTTGCATATCCAAGTCCTATCAGCCAACGGATCATGTGATGGACTTCTGGGATGTTGCAACACCTCGTCCAAATCCAGGTCTTTATTAAGCATCCTGTTTATCGCTGCTTGTTCAGCAATATTACAGAACAGTAGACGGGGGAAGTGCATTCCTGCAGTGTGAATACGTCCGCAACCAAAACATGGGAAGCAAAACAGAACCACAGTGCACAAAATCAATTTTCACATCCATCATATTTCGGAGTGTTGTTTTTTGCATGCAAAATAATCATGTAGAAAATTGATTTTACTTTGTTCTTTATGCGCTATTTGTACAACAGACTGGAGTGGAAATGAAGATTGTTGATTTGTTACTGTGAGTCTTCTGTGAAACTGGCAACGTACCTGTAGACCTTAGCAATGTCATAGTTTATTACCAATGGTAAATGGACTGCATTTATATAGCGCTTTTATCCAAAGCGCTTTACAATTGATGCCTCTCATTCACCCATTCACACACACACTCGCACACGCACACCAACAGTGAAAGGCTGCCATGCAAGGTACCAATCAGCTCGTTGGGAGCAATTAGGGGTTAGGTGTCTTGCTCAGGGCGGGGGATCGAACCGGCAACCCTCCGACTGCCAGACAACCGCTGGAGACTGGAGAAGAAATAAAAAGGAAACCGGCATGTCTATTTAGGTACAGTGTGCATTGCATTCACAGCTACACTGCATTATCTACTTTGACAATCTAAAATGTTCTCTGTACAGGCAAGTCAACAACGTCTTATCCACCTGACCCATCAGCGGAAGTTGTGAATGCACCCATGCACCTTGACTCAATCTGTAGTAGAATTCTCAGCAGAGAATTTTCACTATTTGGAGTTTTAGTAGATTGTGCTGGTGGTTTAAGATGGCTGTGTTCTTGCCCCTTCTAGCAAGTCATAGCTGCTCTGTAGCTGGTCAAAGCTGGTTAAGATGGTAGATTAGGCTGCTGGTGAACTGGTGCAAGAGCTGACCGTACAGCAGGGATCAGCAACTCATGGTCCTCGAGGGCCGAGAACTGCTGGTTTTCCACCCTCCCGTTGCCTTCGAGTCAGGTGTGAAGACAGTCTGGCCAATCAGTAGCACTAATTAACCGGGAGAAAAGAAAACCAGGGCTGGATTTGGATTCGAGGGCCAGAGTTGATGATCCCTGCTATGCAGGCTGGCCGTCTGGTGAACAGCTGGTTGACCATTTAAAAGTGTCAAAAACAGAGCTTAAACTAGCGTGACCAGTTTAGGCTGCTTTAAGCTGGAATTTTGAGCAGGAGTGTCCTGTATTTATTGAACTGCCTGTGTGAACAACGAATTTAAATGAGTCCAGGATCTGTGAAATATATATCACTGCTCATCTTGGTTGTACTAGCACATTGTGTTTATTTTATTCCTGAGGATACTGGTGAAGTGGAAGATTATAGAAGAAATCAGAAATAATGTTGATCGTTGTTTAATTCATCATTATATGAGATTAAATCAGTTATTAGTGAAATAAATGACTAGTCGATTAATGATTAAGCTGATATATATGTATTACACCTGTCTGCATTACACTGTTTATGTAGGCGTGCGATTAGTTTTAGAAGTTTTAGAAGTGTCTGAGTAATCTGTGACCCTGAGCCATCTCTGCCCTCCCTCTGTGTGATAGGACCCAGTTGTTTTCTGTATAAAAGGGAGTTGTGAACATTCTGTGTGTCTGAACATTCACACTTTCTGCTTCTCACGAAATACAACCTTCTATGACCTTTTGTGGTTCCTTTTAATGATGGATGACTTTATGACAAATTTTGTCTTCCTTGTCTATTACGAGTTTGATAGTTCAGTTAAACTTATTTTTATCTTACCAAGAGTTCTCCGAGTCTTCCTCGGAATTCGTTTTCACCAGAATTGGGGGTCCCACCGAGATCTTTAAACAGATAAGGATGAGTAAGAGGAGACATGAGGTAAGGCTCATTTGTCTAAATTATTTGTTTTAAAGTGTGAGCAAAGTAATAGAGAGCTCTGCATTAGCTCTGCGGTTTATGGAGAGCTCGGTCTTGGCTCTGGGGTTTCGATGGTCTGTAGAATATAGGGACTTAATATAAATATATAACTCAGATGGCATCCATGGGTGGGCACTTGAACTGATTATTCAAGGAAGGGTAATGAAAAATGTATTGCTGGGAAATTAGCATATGACCACAATTTAAAACAAACAAATCTCTTCTGATTTGAATTGATGTAGTGGTTTTAAAGTTTAAGTGAGGGAGAAAATTTAAGATTCTATTCATATTGGTCACATTTTTGAGTTGCTTGCTTGCTGGCTTGCTACTAACTTGCTGAGTTTCTTGGAGAACAAATGGAAAGATCCCCAAGGGGAATCTGCGAAAAGTGAATTTAGTAGTGCTACAGTATTATTGCAGTAGTGCTACAGTGTTATTGCGAGGTTACTGCTTGATAATAAAAAGCCACACGTTGATAATCATACAGTGACTAGGCTGACCTGTGAGTTGCGTGAGGCGCAGCATCAAAACATGTAGTATATACAATATTTCAGCTTAATCATTAATCAACGGGTCATTTTTGTGCAGATAACTGATTTGATCTAATGTAATGGACTAATCATTGATTAACATTATTTCTTATTTCTTCTGCAAGTCACTCACCAATGCCCAGATGAAAATGTTTTTATTTTCCTATTAGTTATTTATCTGGCTTCTCTCCTTTCTGACTGCATCTTACTTTGGGAAAAACAATGTAGATCTTCTTTGCATTTGCATGCATATGGGCCTAATGGCAAAAATCTATATCTATATCGACCGCATAACAGTTTTTTTAAACCTCTATGCCATGGATATCTCTAATGAGGATATCAGACACTTCAAACCTGGCCTTTATGTTAGCGGATATGAATTATACACATGTACAGTGTTTTTTTAGGTGTATTGCAGCGATGCAACAGTCCACTTCTCTGCTTTGCTTTTGTGTTCCTGAATATGATGAAACCTAAAAGGGATTTGATAATGATTTGAATGCTAATTTCTGGCGATGAGGTGAAAAATACATTAGGCACGTGGTGGTTTGGGAGGGGGGGGGGGGGGATTGGTGTGACTGTTAATATCCCTGGTCATTACTACAAAGAAACAAATTAACCATTCATCACAGAGGATTGTGTTACCATGACAAACCGCCATTCTGAGGCATCTTGAATTCACTGGTGAAGAGGGATAAGTGGCAGTTTCATAATGGGGGTGGGGGGCACAGGACCTGCCACTGGAGCCGCTATACCCCCACAGGGCTGTGCGTGGTGCTGTGTGAAAGCAGCACTTCATTCGCTGCTACAATCGAGGCTGTTCAACACAGCTGTAGTTCCTCAGGGTCGATGTAGTGTATATACTGTATAGCTCTGGGCCCTTACGCATTGTAATGCCTCTGTGCATTACACCAATTAATTCTTCTGCCAGGCATATGCTGGCTCTGCCAAACTGGTCCATATCCCAGTCCTTTTTTTTTGCAGCTGGGCCTGGAAATGTTTTTTTCGGTATCTGAGCGCCATCCCTACTCTGATAACCGTGGTCTGGAGCAGACCAGCGGAAACAAGGTGACGGGGGTGGTGCTTCAGTTCTGGAAGAAAAAAAAAATGGACATAATCGCTATGCTGAGTGTTTATAATGCTGGGGCAGGTTTTTAATGTCAACCAACTGGGAATGTTTTCAGTGAGTAGGCTTTTGTTGTGGAAGTAGACCCATTTTACTGTGACAGAAGGATCTTCATTCGAATGGCACACCCCCCCCCCCCACCCCCCACCCCCTTACACACACACACACCCTCATCATTCAAGGGAGGTTTAATAGTCCCATGAACATCAGCCAGGGTCATGCGCGGGTCACAGCCAATTTAACTGGGGGGTAGGTGCTGCAGAAATCGTAGCTTGCGTTTGAACCGATTCAGCACTTGTGTTCATACAGCGGTTTGCCGGTGTGTTTTTTTTTCCCAGTGTAAGACGACGACTTGTCAAATTCAGGCGAAATCTGTGAAGTCAGGGTCTGTCAAAAGGAATCATTGTTCAACCTGAATTTGTTACTGCAGCAGGAAAAAAGAAAAAGAAAAAAAAACTGTTGTAGATCCCTTCCTTCAGAAAATCACAACCCTGCTTTTCTTTCATCGTTATTCTCTTTAATTTGGCATTCTCCAGAGGGTCAGCATAGCCTGGATTATACACAGCAGAGTAAATGGCCCCTGAGTGAGGCTCTCTCTGCAGCTTGGCTGTCACCTCATTGTTTACTCAGTTAAAATGGAGGCTGCATTCGTGTTTACCCTCAGACTTTGAAAGCTATATATCACACGGCATGAGCAACCAATTTACAGCTTCTAAATTTAAACACATTGTACACTTGTTTGCTTCATAGACCTTTTTCACTGTTTCCTTCATTATGTCTTATCAGCTGCTGTCATGCTCTCTGTCAGCCAGCTAATGTTGTTTTTCCCATGAATACCTCTTCAGTTTAAATGGCCTGTGTTATCATAAGCATAATGAAAATTTCTGAAGTCAGTAAACAATGCCATTTAGGAGTTTTTGTTCCATTATTTTTGCAGTGGCTGCACAAGTAACTTCCATTGTTTATTTTATTGTCTCCATATCAGTTGGCACCCTCTGGGGGGTGTCCATAAACCTTATCTCAGGGTAGGTTCAAACCAGCTGTGGACAGTTTTTTTTTTTTTTTTTCCTTTTCTTTTCTTTTCTCCTTAGTAAACAGAATAGTGTTAATTAAGTTCTGGGAGCAGAGTCCGTTGAAATGAAACCATTGGTATTTGTAGTATGTGAATGAAGAGCTCGGAATCCTGGAGCAGAATTCTAAATATTCTCTAAAAGCATTGTGGGAATTCTTCTCCCTGGTGGATACTGAAACTGAAGTCATTCTGTGGAAGCGCAGAGACTGGTATAATGAGGCTTGCTCTCCTGTGTCCTTGTTCTGTGATTACTATTGTGGGCGTCTCTGTCATGAATACATTCCTGACTGTGAAATGCCAAGCAAATTAAATCTAATGCCTGCTGATTGGATTGAGTCACATTATTATTATGGACATCAAGAGCCAAGGAGGTTTGGCAAATATTTTATGATCAAATTTAATGAAGCTGTATGTCTTGTATTACATTGAAGGTACAGTATCATTATTTTTTCCTGGCTCAGTTGAACTATTGCTGCTTCAAAAAAATGTAAAAAAAAAAAATAATTGGTTAATAAAGTTCCAGCAGTCTACTTATACTGAGGCTTATAATGAGTTTGAAGTGAAGTTTGAAGGCTTTACACAGGAACAGTCTGGAAAAACCAGGGTATTCATGACTTTCTCTTGTACTGAGTATCGGATGGTGATTTTATCAGTTTGAGAGGTTCTTGGTAATGTGTCTGTATGGGCTGGGCAGTGTGATCCCAAAGACCAGACTGTGCTATCTTCATAGCCTGGCTGACGCATGACCAATCAATAAGATGCTTAAAGATCACATATCTGTGGTTGTGTATGAACACACAGGCATTAATAATAATAATAATAGTAATAATAATAATAGTAATAATAATATTAATAATAATTTATGACTTTAGTTGCAATTTTTCTTGAAATGAAGAGAAGATAATCTGTTTAACTCTGAGGCGCCCCTAAACGATATCCACCACAGATGTCTGTTCTGGATGGAAACAGCTCACACCGATGCCCAGAACTGATTGACCTTACTGATTAATGAGCGCTGTTGTTTTCTGTTGTGGAAAAAATAGCCGTGCATCACTGTATCCCCATTATGGCGCGTTGGCTTTTGCACAATTCAAAACGAGCTTGTCGGTTGGGCTGAGACTCCTGTGGTCCTTGCGCCATCTAGTGGTGACTAAGCAGACATGCACAAACACGCTAAATGCGAAGCCCAGCCCCTTTGTGTGGCATTGCCAGTCCTAGAGCTGAAAAATGGCTTTGGCAGTGCTCAGATTGCACTTTCGAGTTGTCTTGATAGTTTAATTTGATGTGCATTTCTAGTTCGTAATTTGTACTGTGCTGGTTTTGCATTATGTGCGGGGAATGGTCTTCTGTGTTTTAGTGATTGCAGTGTTCACTGTATTTGTTCCGTTCAGCTGTAATTATGTGATTCTGGAAATAAACTACAGGTTGAAATGTAGAGCACATATATTAAATTTGGAAACTCTGAGTGTTGTCGAATAGCAGAACAGTAACATTAGTCATTCCACTGCCTTGGTGCTGTTCATAAATGACTGATTTTCCTTGGTTGGAACTATATACTAATATGTATCATTTTAAATGCACTACGTAGGAGACCTCATTACAGCCTATTCATTGTAGCATCTGGAGTTTTGCTGTTTTGTTGTTTCTATGTCTGAATGGGTCACATCCACTGCATCTAGGTCTAAGGCAAACAGTACCATAGTACAACAGATGCCTTTTTCTAAAACTGTAAATATTATTAAGCACCAATTGATACATTATAACACTTTGGTAATATTTACCACTGTCATTGCAATTAGTGGCCACCATCTGCCATTGCAATTTGCATTCGAGAAGAGATTCTGTTTTTTACACCACTATGTACCTACATTGGGTTATTCCATCATTCATAGTCAGTAAGGTATTATGGGACTTGTGCTATTCTGATGCCCTGCCTGTGTCTTTGAGTGCTTGGACTTGCGGTGTATGTGAGGTATCCCACACTCTTGTTTGTTCACATGGCTTCTAAACAGGTTGACCAATCCCTTCACCTTTTTTTGTGTGCCACTTACCAGTCCGTCTTGTTTTGGAGCCAGTGTTGTGGCTGGCTGTCCACGGGGCAGTTGTTTTTATATCAGCACACTGTGGAGCAGAGCAGGTGGGGGTGTTTCACAAAGCAGGATTACTGAGTTAGCCGCATATGCTAGCTGTGCCATCAAAGAAAGCACACTGAAAACACTGAAATCCGGAGGAATCTTCAGCATTCACGACAGTGGCCTTATCCATTTTTACAATGTACTGCATTTTTTGAATTTTGCATTTCCCAACAGGGCATTGCCACTGCACTAAGGAGCCAGTGCTTTATTTGGATAGGCCTTGTGAAACCTCACAGCTGATCTTCTTGTATAGTGACACTTGCTATTTGATTATCAGGCTTTGCTGATAGTAACCATAATTTTCTGTTGGCGCCGCAGATTGCAGGCATGTCATCCAGGGTGGAAGTAGCGATGAATAAGGTAGAAATTCCGGTCTGGTAATAATAACCAATTTTTGCCGTTTTTTTTTGCATTACAAACACAAAATGCAAGTTTCCACATTCATGGGAGTGGATAAGTAAGCAATGAAACGACAATTTGTGCTGTAATACAAAAAAAGTTCAAATATTGGTTCCAGCTTTTACTCGGTGAAGTTATCCAGCTAACTCGGTAACCCTGCTTTGTGAAACGGTGCCCAGAACATGGCCTGTGACGGGCTGTGTATTACAGCACAACCTGCAACCAAGTTTCCACAGTCATGGAAGTAGCTAAGCACACAATAAAACTACTTAGATTTGTATCACAAAAATATTTTAATCTTGTTTGTTAGTAATCCAGAGAGCAAGAGTCTAGAGGCCTACTATGTCTTAAACGTTGCACCGTCATGTCAGCCATAATCATAGCTTCGGTCCGACATTAATTGTATCATTAAGCTATTGTGAACCGAACTGATTAAACTCCAGTATTATTAAGAATCCCTAATTTTTAAAGACCACAGTATGTTCCTGTGAGGTTCAGTGTTATAAACCAAGATGTGTGATAATATGGGTCACATACCTTTGCAGATTGCAGCAGAGCAGTCAGTGCTGGGATTTCTCCACATACTCTGTTTTTCTTACAGAATGTCTTATCTCACCACAGTCTTCCATCAGTTCCAGCAAAATACTGGGAAACAAATTTCCATGTCTTTTTGGATGTTTCAAGGTTATATTAATACTGAGCGCCATCCAGTGGTAGTTTTGTGTAATGCGATGATAAAATAATTTTGTGACTCCAAACCAGGCAAATAATATCTACATTATACTGCGTGCTGTAGTAAATATTCATTTAAATGTAGGCTTTAGAGTTTAGTATTTTACTATAAACTATTACATAATTATATACATGTTACTAGTAAAATGAATGGTATTGGTAGGGCTACAAGACAGAAATGCCAGCTATAATGCACCTCCCAGATTGTACCTTGGACAGGAGTAGACTTTTAATTAATTTTATTTTTAGCAAAGTTTCCTCATAGTCTAAAGTGCAGATATTGTGTTCGAAGCTGTTGGCAAAGGACGCAGCCACAATGATAAATAATTCACAGACTGATCACCACTGACCCTAAAACAACCTCACCCATCTGTATAGATGTGGCAGTGCACCTGGGGCTAGCAAAACTAGTGCCAATTCAGTGATCAGAAATGCTTACGTGTGAATGACAAAATAGTCGAGTCATCTCATTAAGCCTTGTAAGTGAAAACTATTTGTTCCTGTTCAACTTGGTAGTGTGTGTCAGCCAAATCTTTTGAAACTGGAAAGAATAATAAAAATAGTAATAATAATAATTATTTCAGCTGCTTCTGTTCAGCTTTTTCGTGCCAGTTTATTTAATTATTGTGATTGATTGGTTAGGAAAACATTGAGCCTACAGTGTTAATAGGAAATATAGAATACATTTTTATATATGAATAATTTGATAGAAATGATTGGTAACAATAATGTGGTATGCAGATTAATGCATATGCTTAATGAAGTGTAAAAAAATTCAAGTGTACATAATAATTTAAAAAGATTAAATGAAGTGTACGCAGTGCAGCTCTGAAAAGGTAACCAAATGTTTTTTTTTGTTTTTTTAAATCATTTATGACAATCACATTTAGTGTCAGGAGGGATATTTGAACATTCCTGGTCAGTTATCCAGTGTCCAGTTACTTCAGATTCACTGGTGTCTACTTTTGAGGGTTGGAATAGCAAATGTTGGATGGGTCCAGGTCCACATATTAGATGGACAGTCCAGAAAGCTGATTTCCCATTTTGACCCATGTCTGTTCATTTGCATGCCTGTCTTAGAAGGTAATTACGCTTTAATTTCTATATGTGACGAAGCTGTATTTTTAACCAATAGCTTCATGCATGTGTTTGCAAAAGCCTCAAAAAAAGAATCAGTCCCTGCCCAAGGTTCTGGTGCCCACAGATGCCCTCTGGTGGAAGAACACGGAAGTTACATCATGGTAAATTGTAAATGGACTGCATTTATATAGCGCTTTTATCCAAAGCGCTTTACAATTGATGCCTCGCATTCACCAGAGCAATTAGGGGTTAGGTGTCTTGCTCAGGGACACTTCGACATGCCCAGGGCGGGGGATCGAACCGGCAAGCCTCCGACTGCCAGACAACCGCTCTTACCTCCTGAGCTATGTCGCACATCAATGGACAGTGCAATGGAAACTGGTGGTGCCTGGTTCTTGTGTTTTTTAGGCATCATTTCACTTGTGGATGTCGGTGACCTTTTCTTGAAAGTGAAACCATGATGATGAGCCTAAGCAGTGAATTGCTGTCTGTTAACAATTATTTCAACACAAGTGTCATTCCTCTTGGTAACACTGCTATGTAATGAAGATATTAAAGGTCCCTTATTATACTTTTTCAGTAATTTTATATTAGTCCACATGGTCTACCAAACATATTAATACTTTTTTTTTTTCTGGGAGAAAATCTGGCGTGACATTTAAAAAATATATTAATTCAGTGATTTTTTTATCGAGTTGAACGTGCTGTTTTGGGTGGAGGTTGCGGGTGTGTGTGTATGTATGCGTGTATGTCTGTGGATGTGTGTGTCTTTGTGTGTATATGTGTGTCTGTTGGTGTGTGTGTGTGTGTGTGTGTGTGTGTGTGTGTGTGTGTGTGCATGTGCGTATGCAGCCTTTGCCACAAAATATCCTGAACTTGAAGCCAGGAAAAAAGGCTTGTCAGGAGATGCAGTGAAAATGCAAATAAGTCCTTTAATGGCATGGGTGAATACTGGAGGAGGTTTACTGTGTGTAGCCGAAGAGCTTTTTGACAAATTCCCAAAAAGACAATATCCTGGAGCTAATTATAGACTTGCCATTGGCGGCAAAAAGAATTCATGAACGAACACTGCAAGCAGCTAATCGGATTATGTTCACAATATAAGGCCTGCCACATTTTTTTTTCACTTGCTTTGGTTGAGTCCATTAATTTCTGGGATATTGCAGGGCTTTGTGTTTTTGGGCGATGTGTAAGTGGCAGTTGATTATGAGATGAATTACTTGCGGTTCCTCCCATGAACAGGCACGCAGGGGATGAGGATGTGCTTAAATCCCCGATGCATTTTGTTTCCCTGAAACGGACACAGCTGGGGCAGCTTGCTTCTGTGTATACAGACAGTGATTGGGAAATACAAGGGGTTTGCTTCATTTTTATCTGAACAATGAAAACAAAACAAGTTGTAGTGCATTATGAAAAATGAAGTGTGAAGTATTATGTCATAATAAGCTAAGATAAATAGATAAGAAACTTTATTGCCATTATACTGCTGTACAAGGCAACAACGCAACGAAATTACGATGGCACTTCCTGATATTAAACCAATATTAAAACAATCAAAAAAGTCAAAATAAGAGCAGTACTCAAAGTGCTAAACCTTTAAAGAGCATTATAAGTGATACAGTATTTGAAATTAACTGGGTACTATATTATGACTGCTGTGTAACTCATTTTGAGTGTGCATGTGTGTGTGCGTGGGTGTGTGGATCTTGTATATGTATCTGTATGTTCACATCTATGTATTTTCAATTCATATGTGCATTTAAAAAAAAAAAAAAAAGTATTATCTGTTTGCCGCTGTGTTATTGCTGCAGCGCGTATTGTAATCTGACCATAGATAAGAGAGCTTCTCCATAGCAGGCGCATGGCATCTTTCAGATTTAAAAAAAAAAAAAAAAAACCTCTTGTATTTAAAATAAAAAATGTATAATGGCCTGATGAGATTAAGCTGCTCCATAACAAGGAGGCGTCAGTACCTGCCTAGCTGCACCAAATCACTGGTGCTAATTTTGGACCCTCAAAACTCCTCTGATCTGTGTAATCAAAAGTGCCAGCCAAATCCACTAATCCCCACTCATTCCATCAAAACGCTGACCTCTGTCTCGGGCTCATCGGCTTCTGCATTTCAAGGCACTGCTTTCATATGCGCGATCAATTTCTGCATCGGGGGGAAAGAACAAAAAAAAACAATGTGCTTTTGAGAACGTCTCAGTCTGGATGCACTGCTGTGGTTTTCTTCTGCAAGTGACTGATGAATTATTTCTGTACGATTCGTTTAAGGCTGTTTAGTGTCTCAGTAGACTTTACATTTGGTTAGATTGGTCGAAATGTTACTCTAAAAAACGAATAAAATTTTACTTGCTGTTAGGCTTGGAAATTGCAACCCTATGATATCAACGTGTCTTTTGTAATATCTTGTATAGTCTATTTTCAATTATCAGAAATAATGCACATCATTATGATGTGGCATTTAAATCACATTTAGCAGGTAATGAGACATACCTGCTTTTAAAATCCATCTAGGGCTATTTTCTGCAATATGCCTAGCAATTCACTGAATTGTTTATTACTTTTTTAATTTTACACTGTTTTGTCAGTTGGAGCTTGTATCTTCTCAAAGAGGAGAAAACAGTTTGTTCAATAGCGTTAGAATATGCATGATATAGTATCTATGATGCAAAAATGAATCATAAATACAGTTTTATAATTTTTCACATGAATGTTCCGATATACTGCACTATGAGGATGGCATGAGTGCTTATAATTCTGCTGATTCAGCTCTGACATTAGACACTGAAGCAGTTCAGATGGTGAATAGCGTAGGGTGTTGGGATTCAGTTAAAATAAGTATATGATATGAATCACCTGAGGTTACATTAATGCTGTACAATGTTTTGTATCACATTGAGAACCCTATCTATGATGGGTTTTTATAATAGACACAAGAAACGGATAGAGGTTCACCAATTATAAATACGAACAAAACTTTTATTCTCTTTAGTTTTAGACTTGGCGGTATGGAAACAATTATCTTTATATTCTTTTCAAATGGACAATTAAAGTTTTTTAAAAATGAAATGATGGTGATTATCACTGGCATATAGTGTTTGTATTTGCATTACAGGAAAGGTTTTTTAAAATCTTTTTTCTTGCAAGGTTGCATGAAAATATAATTTGGTGTTACTGTAATGTTGTACGATAAAAATTATGACATAGCGGTGTTTTTCACCATTTAAATGTTTTCTTGCATTTTTATTTGTTGCTTTTCACTCAGCAGATGAACTTGAATCCACATCACACCAAACAAAAAATAAAACTTAAAAAGTCAAGAAGTGTTTTCCTGCAAGATATACACTTGCTCCAAATAGCACCCTTTTAATGCATTTCCTTTGTGTCATCATACTTAAAAAGCAAAAAAGTGTCCGTACGTAGTTCCTTCCTCTCACATCGGCTGATGTGATGATATAGCGGAGAGATGTTTTGCAGCGATTGCTCTAATACCTGTCCTCAGGTGAGCTGTAGATCATTTCTGACAGCTGGAGGGGCATCATTACACTGAATTCAGCTCAGAATACCCCCAGTATTTTTTTGCTGAAACCGATTTTCTATTTGGCCAGCTGTGCTTTGCAGTGGGCGGAGGGCGTGGGGAGTGTGAAATCGAAGCCCATACATCAAAAGTTTGCCGTTTTGCATCATTCCCTCGGCAGCCAACAGTAGATAACGTTTACAGCTGTTAGAAATACAGCTAGCAGAAATATCCAAATTCACACATTACTCTGGGATTATCCTCTGATACTGAGTCTGTGTCAACTTTCACAATTATAGCAGTCAGTAATTCAAATGAATTACATACTAGAATAACTGGTTGAGTTGTTAATGGCGGGAGAAATTTCTGCAGTATGTGCAGTTGTACCCAACGACTCCAACTGTGTTTTACTGTGTATTGAAGGAAAAGTGCGGGATTGGATAATATTGATGCGGTTGTCATAGAAGAGCACAAAATATTATTTTTGGTTGGGAAATTAGAATGAAAAAGACTTGATCATTACAGTGTAAGAAGACATGCGCTCCTGCCTGATCGGGGTGGGGGGGGGAGGGTGGTTGGGGGGGGGTGGGTGAGAAAAAAAAAACTGCTGCGGTTGTATACCTGATAGTCATATATTTTACCAAATAAAACATTGATGCTCCCTTTAAAACCCCTATCCTTCTTACTCCAGGTCTCATAGACAATAGCACTTCGGTGGTAATTTCCTTCACCCAAGATATATGGCATTGTAAATATTTAAAATCAAATTTGGCAAAAAGACAGAGATGGATGCGTTACCGTAGGCTCGCTGAAGGAAGCCTCGGCTTCCGTTCTCCGTTTCCCCCCTTTTCCCAAACACTGTGCGTCATTTTCTCTCTCGCACAACTAGATGGCGCTGTTGCTGTCAGGTTGGCGTGTTTCGGCAGTGCGGAGGGTAACAGAATGGGGGGTTAGTCCAGACAGTCCTCCAGAAAGGCCTGGCAGCAGACCCAGACCGTCTGCCGGAAAGCTGCCAAAAGACATCGTCCAATCAGATTCCCTGCAGGGAAATCCGTTTGTTTGTTTTCTTCTGTGGTAAAGAAAAGAACACGAGTGTATGCAAACGAGCTGGAAGCATACTGTTGCCACCGATTCTCCCCAGGGGAGGCCTATTACCCATGTTGCATTGCTGCAAAGTTTGTCGGCTGTGGGAGTGCAAAATTGCTGATGAATCGGTTATTTAAGCACAGTCATTGTGCATCATATCTGTGGCACCCATTGATTGTTTGAGTTGTACATGACTGTGTTTTTCCATATTTGTGTTTTTTTCAAGGTCAGAGAATCTAATATAATAACATCTTAATTATTTGATGAATGCAGTGCCCAGCCATGTGTTCTTTGTTTTCATGCATTAATATGTTTTTTGCTTGCCGTATGGGGAGCAGATGCATGTTATCCTTTCACCAAAACACATTTTTAGGACCTTAATGGAAAACAAAAGAAAATGGATTAAAACTGACTTAAATACTTCGAGGATGAACAACAAATCTTTTGTGATGAATAAGCGTTTTTGGTTTGCGAAGCCTGCGACATATCTTACTGGACTCACCCTGTTACTTGTTTAACTGGCCTTGTAAAATTTAGGTTCTCCGTTTATTTTTGGAATAAGTAGAGCCCAACTGATATGACTGAGATTTTTGAGACCCATTCGTACCGGTTTTAAAGGGAACAAGGTCACTGATTACCGATATGGCAGCAGATACAGTGACACAGTTACATTTTTATTTAGCTGGACTGAAAGTTGACTTTTTCTGGTAGGATTCTGCAGTGATATGTTGGAGTTGATACTGGATCAGCCGAGCCAACTGTACATCGGTGTTGTCCTTGATTACCAACACAAAAATGGTCCAAAAATACAAATACTGGCCCAACAGGCCCATATTGGTGGTCCATCGGTATGGCTCTAAATACTAGTACAGGGAGTGGAATATTTTTTAAAACAACACTGAATGTCGTATATGTTTCTTTTACTTCCCAGTGAAAGGCTTGTACTGGCTGGTCCCCTGTGTTATCCTGCTATTAGTGTGACATTTAATTTTTAATACACGTGTGACACCTGATGTATTACCTAATTAAGACGGAGGGAATTATATGACTCAGGCACAGTCAGTCCTGGATTGCCGTAGCCTCTATCTCTCGAGCGGAGCGGGACAGGTACATGTAAATGAGCACGCTGAACTTCGGAAATTGAAATGTTAAGTATGTGAAATTTCAGGGGCGGCAGACGGCGGCGGCGGCGGTGACAGTTTTGGAATATTAAGTTATGATCGGCCGCGCCGATGGCTGCGATACGTTGCTCCGCGCGGCCGCGCCGTTGATGTATGGCCATTAGGCTGCCTCACCATTCATCACCGGATAATAACAAATGTTGCATTTCTGAGCTTGTCATCTGCTCAGTGATGACTAATAGTGGGCCCGCGTGCGCTGATAACGGACCTCGGTAAATGGTGTGTTTGAGAACGGGCGACGCCACGCACTGTACCTGCCTGGTCTTTATTCTGGCTTATGCAAACCATTAAGCAGGGTTTATGAAACTGTCCACCTGGAGATTATGCTGAGGGATTCATCTCACTTCCAGTTATAAATCAATTCATCGCCGTCTCTTTTCCGCGTGTTCCTGGCCTCTCGTTTAATTAGAATGACCGGTATGTTTTGGTTTGAAGAATTTACTCTTCTTTCTACTCCAGGAGTAAATATTTCATGTGCGCTGAAGATTGTTATCCTTCTTACTACTCAGGTAAACCGGTATTGATGTAGTCCCCAGGAATTGGTCGTAACTGAAGTTATATAACGCGTTATTGTATTTGTTAGAACTTCCACAAATCAATTACGATATATTCAGACTTCCTTTAAAAAAAAATCAGTGAAGCCAATAGAATGTTTTATCACAAGGTGCTGTTTGTAGGTGAACGTGTCAGACTGATATAGACGTTGCTTATGGCGTCATTAAATTGAAAGAGATTTTAGGAATGCGTGAAACGATTTGGAGGCAGAAGTAGGGAGATGGGCCATGCCATGATGCCTGTGAAGATGAATAGGTTTTGTGAACCCCTAGGTGGCGCCATACCAGTTTTAATTCCAACGGCCTTATAACAAAAAAATTCTGTTAATGATGTTGTTATGGAGGCGATATTTGGTGAACAACTGGGAAGCCAACAAGAAGGCTTGCATTCACATGTCCAAAAAAAGGCCAATGCTCTAAGAAATCTGCTCTAAGAAGTGGGGGACAAGGTTTAGCTTTGCTGCTTGTAATTGAGCTCAGGCTTGGGAACATGCTGGAGACATTAAAAATGCACAACGCGGTAATCAAATTGCGTAAGGCCTTGTGATTAAACCCGCGCCAAACGTTTCTTTAGATTAGCTGCCGTCTAGCCCTGAAACCTCAGAGTGACGTACCATAAAAGACCCAAGATTTCATTTTCTTTACCCTTTTGTTTTTTTTTTTTTTTAAATCCAAGACGGATGTCTAAAGCAAATATGTAAATTAAAGAGCCAAATGCAATTTAAATGAAAAAAGGTGGCTGTTAAATTGAAATGCACTGTAAGGTTTCGTTTGAGACACTGTCAGACAGCCAGCGAGACCCTCTGCATTGGCGTACTGGACCAGGTTTCAGTGATATTGCAGAGGTGTGCAGTCATCAGGCCCGATGGTTTCACAGACGTGTCATTTAGATTTCCATTTACTGACACTTGTTTCTTTTCTTCAGTGATCATGCTAAAGTTAAGCAAATTTTTTAAAAGCACAAAATAAGTACCTCAGACTAAAAAAGAAAACGCAGAATGCTGAATGCATTTTATTTGCCATTACTCCACATGATGTTGACTTTGAAGGCAGTGAACTTAGGCAGTGAGAGAAAAAACTAAAAAAATAAAATAAAATAAAAAAACCAGGACCTCACAATGACATCAGTATATCAGATTAAGCACCTTCGCCTAGATTGCATATTCAATGCGTTATTGCTGTTCATTTGGTAAATGATTAGAATGTATGTTAAAAGCTGCTTTAATTTGGTCTTTTAAAGCTGTATTTAGCGTAGGTGCATGTTGGAGGCGGGGTGGTGGAACCTTGCGTGCCTGTTTTAAAATAACTGTAATTATAACTGACTCCAACGTTCTGTGGGGGTAAGGACTTACGGCTAAATCCCCGTATTGGCTTGCCTTTCTGCTCCTGTACCTGTATTTCTCTCCGGGCGCGTTCGCGTCTGTCACGTTTTTTTTTTTTTGCGGAAAGAATAACGGACCTAATGAGGGGGGGAAAAAAACACATACCTCCTAGCTAAAGTGACGCGACGCATCCTGACTAAATTACTCTGATGTTTAATATATTCAATAAGCCTGCTTAAGGCCCTGCATGCCATAAAATATAAACATACGCTTCCAGAACCGCAGTGTCACAAAGCGTAAAGTTGTGCTGCTGCTGCTCCAACAGGAAATGAGCATCAGATTTCTCTGCTACACAGTCGCGGGCGGTGACCGTTTTTGTTGTTTTGTTTCCTGTTGCGGTAAACAACATATAAACGACAGCGCTGGCTGGCTTAGTCTTTCCGGCGTGTCTGACACCAGGACAGACTTGAGCAGGGGGTTCTCTCTCAGCCACGGCCATTATTCTTCCCCAGATAAAATCTCACTACCTGCAAAGGTCAGCAAATTCCCTCAGATTGACTTGTCACGGGGACAAGAGCACTTTATTCTGGCTGTCTGCTCGCAGTTTGTGACATTCTGGGAAGTGGGAGCCAGACGTTGTTTTCCGTTGACCATAAACTGACCTTCAGTATCCTGCAGTCAGTGTGTCCGCAGTAAAAAAAAAAAAAATCTGCATCTGCTCACAGCAGCAGAAAACACATAGTACTGTATTTAAAACATATGGGCAACGTAAACTTAAAATGAAATATAAGATTACACGGCGTATTAAAAAGTGCATTTTCGTAATCCTACCTTAAGGGCTCTTGTTTTCAAAAGGCCTATTTTGGTATTCGGACCTCTCCTGGATTGTGTTAGGTGTCTTCCTGCTTTATGATTAGCTTAGCTGTGTCGGTTTAGTAGATACTGTACCAGTTATACATTTTAACCAGTTGCGCTAAACTGTATATTCGTTCAAATAGTGGATTCCCACAAACATGCTGAAAGCTTCATGTACATCCTAGTTTGTTACAGCCACCCCCAAGATAATATATTGTTCATAAGCAGTGGTCGGTATTTTTGCATTACCTTTTTTTCTCTAATGTATTTTCTAATGCTATTTGAAAAAAGAAGGTCAATTACACTGGGTGATATGCCTCTTTTGTAAACAGGCAGAACTATTTCAGGTAGCTGTATATGTCTAGCTTGCGTGTTACACTTGCTTAACCTACGCTCTATCTAGACAGGGCGTCCTCTGCGAGCATAATTAGCAGTCAGCTTGTCTGAAAGCGTCTTTGAAGCCTGCATACAGTGTTAGGGGGGGGATCGCTGTCTCGTGTGCTACTCCATTGGTATCGGCCTTGTTGTCTTCTTTTGCTGAAACATGGCACTTTCTGCACGGCAGCGTAGCTAGCGAGCCCTGGGAGCTGAGAAACGGCTGGGGTTGGGAGGGGAGGCTTTTAAGAGAAGAGAGCCGAGCCACCAGCTGCTCCTGTGCATCTTTCCTCTTATCTTAATAAGTAATGAGGCTGCCACGGACTGACAATGAAGTATTTTGAAAATAGTTTTAATGTATGACTTTCAGAGGAGCGGCCGGGCATTGATGTATTGCACAAACAGGCGTGACAGAAAACCGGTGAAATATTAATGGGCTGTTTCCCGAGCGTTAATGCGGAATTTACCTGATTGCTGGAAACCGAGAGTCGCGAGAGATAGCTGTTCACCGAGGGCCGGGTGCTGACGCTGGCGCTAGCGGTAGGGATGTGTGTGTGTGTGTGTGTGTGTGTGTGTGTGTGTGTGTGTGTGTGCGTGTGTGTGTGAGTGTGTGTGTGTGTGTGTGTGGTAGTGTGTATTGTGTGTGTGTGTGCATGAGTGAGGTGTGTGAGTGTGGTGCGTGTGTGTGTATGTGTGTGAGTGTGTGGTTGCGTGTGTGTGTGTGTGGTGTATGCGTGTGTATGTGTGTGTGGGTGATTGTGTGTGTGTGTGTGTGAGAGAGTGTGTGCGTGGTGTGCTGCGTGTGTGTGTGTGAGTGTGTGTAGAGTGTGTGGTGTGGTGAGTGTGTGTGGTGTGTGTGGTGTGTGTGTGTGAGTGTGTGCGTGCGTGTGTGTGTGTGTGTGTGTGTGTGGTGTGTGTGCTGTGGTGTGTGTGGGGTGCGTTGTGTGCTGCGTGCGTGTGTGGTGTGTGTGTGTGTGTGTGTGTGTGGTGTGTGTGGTGTGTGTGAAGTGTGATGTGTGAGTGTGTGTGCGTGTGTCTGTGTGTGTTGTGTGTGTGTTGCTGTGTTGTTGTGAGTTGTGTGGTGTGTGCGTGTGTGTGTGAGTGTGTGAGTTGCTGTGTTGTGTGTGTGTGGCGTGTTGTGCGTGTCTGAAGTGTGTGTTTGTGTGTGTGTGTGTGGTGTGTGTGTCTGTGTGTGTCTGCTGTTTTGTGTGTCTGACTGTTGTGTCTGTTGTGTTTGCGTTTTATGTGATGTTACGGAGCGTGTGAACGAGTCGTATGTGTTGTGTCATGTCAGTTGATATTGGGTGTGTGTGCAATGGGTGTGGTTTGTGGTCTGTAGTGTTCATTTGTATTTCCATTGCAGTTTAATGTAGATGTTAATCCAGACTGTTATTGAACAAAGTAGTCAGTAAATTTGTGTATTTGGGTGGTCAGATAAAAAGTGAGTTGAATAATAATCCATATGAGAGTGGTCCCTTTGAGCCACCTTCTTGGAGCTGGCTCATTTCTCTCATCCTGTAGTTTTCAGGAAACGGCCTGGTAGTGGAGTCTTTTTTTATTTATTTTTTTTAGATAGAGCAACTAAATTTGAGATGGCTGGAGAGCCTCCAATGAGTGCACCTGCAGTAGAGCTTTTGCAGTTTTCTAAATTAGTTTTGTGTTTTTATTTCATCCGAGGTTGTTAAACATTCACGGCAATGAGCATTAATCCCTGAGATCAATTCAGTGCTCCAATGACAGCAGTTATTTTTCAGTTCTGGAATTCAAGGTGTAAAATACAGGATTCATAGATAAAAGTATGGGAATATAAAAAAAATTCTATGCATACTATTTATTTATCAACACAAGAATACCCTTTCTGTAATTTTTACGTGGGAAAATTCATTTCCTGGGAAATTTGTGATTGACATTTGGGACTAAGGACACCGTCCTATTTGCATACCAGCATGCAGTGATCAATATAGCCACAAGGGGGAAGCAGAGTATTATAATGTTAAGGTTGTCATAATGTCACCAGGATTCTCAAAGAAGGACAGATCCCAGGCATTATTAATTTTTTCACCTTCCCTGAATGTCTATCAACAGTGAACAAAGACTCTATACGTAAATTAATCCTACATCATTTTTGAGAATTTATTACATTTTGAAAGTAAGGTGTGAACTTCTGACAGCTATTGAATCCATCTGTATTGTGTAGTCAAGCAATAATGATACCGTAATAGGCTAATAGGCTCAACCTCTTGTACATGCAAAACATATTGCTTAAAACAAGATATGCTGAATTATATTATTATTTTATAATTTAAGACATTAAACGTGAATTCCGTTACAGTATATTAATATCCGTAATCCATGCGGAACATAATGCCATAAAATTCATTATCAGTCTCATATTGAATTATTTATTTTAAATATTTATTGTGGTGTTACTGTATGGTGCTGTAGCCAACTGATAGATATGCTCAACCGGGGCCTAAATGTTTATCTTTGCAGATGATGCCTAAAACACTGCTGATAAATGGTATAAAAAACATTCCATTTGAGTACAACAGTGGCAGCACTGAACACACTGAAAATGGCACTCAGCAGTGGAAAGGTCAATAGCTACAATAACTTTCCGAGCAAGAAAAACTTCACAATCGTAAATTACTTCCAGATTCTCCGTGTGAACAGGCGCGAACGATTCGGTGTGAATTAAACTCCGAGACTCTGAACGGTCGAGATTTGCGGCGTTCTTCAAAAACCAGAAACATTTTCAGCGGCGTGTTATTCTTTCACTCCGAGACCCCTGGGAAACGGCGATGAATATATTTTTGATCATCGGTTCTTGGGGAAGGTATTAATGAGAAGCCTGATCCATCCGCCTGGTCGGGTTTCGATTCTGGTCCCCCTGCTCATCTTCAAAGGACTTGTATAGCCCCGGTCCCATAGGACCCCCGCGGGTTGGAATCCTGGAATTTTGAATGTTTAAAAAAATGTACAAAAAAAAAAGCATCTGAAGGGTTTTGTCTGTGTGAATTGAGGATATCTGAAGATGTGTTTTTGAAAATGTAACCTACAAATGAATTTAAGATTTTTTATCATACATTGTATTGTCTCTGTTGATTTCTTTATTTATAGGTGCAATAATTTGTTGGTTAAGTTTATCTTTCCCATACTCTTACATACATGTGCACTAACCCTGTTTTATAAATATATTTGCTTCAGTATGTTTTACCAAAATATTTTACTTCAACAAAAAAATGCTGCAAGCTGCATGTCAACAGTTGCATAAATGCTCAATTTCAGATAGACATGGGACTAAACGCGGAACAAGACCATCAATCTCCCAAAAAATGAATGTAGGGTTTTGCCTTAAAGATGAACATTTTCTGCAGGTGAATTGGGTATATTATCTCCTGTGGGTTTTTTTCTCTGTATTGCTGGTGTGCCTGCCAGTGTGCCTGTGTTTGTTCTTTTTCCTCTCAAGTGCAAATTTAAAAACTGACAAAATATTGGGTGTCATGATAAAGACATGCTTTGAAACATTCAGCTTTGAAAATCACCCAGATCTGTTGTCTGGGTGATGAGACCACTTCCTTTATTTTTGTACCACAGACTTTGAATAACATTTCCTGACACGCACTTGGCAATATCGACTGTGTGAAAATGCTTTTGGATTATTATTAGTTTGCTGTCTCTTCCTGGATGTGCAGCATTCCCCTGGTCCTCTCTTCTGAAAATTAGCAGTGGTTTGTACTGTATATAGTAAATCCTTATGGTTTGTACTGCATCCTCTAGCTAGATGAATGTTACAGTTTAAATCAGTAGAGTATTGACAGGACTTACCCTGCTGTTTACTGGTACCAGTCTGCCTGGTGCAGTGGAAGCTCGTGACATAATGAGTAAATATCATCAGTGGGGTGCTTGAGAGCGGCAGTGTGGTGGATGTAGGGGAAAGCAGGGCGGGGAGCACAGCAGTGTCAGCATTGTAGGGTTCAGAGGGAGCGCACACACACGTATACACACATACACAGACACACACACAACACACACACACTCATGCACAACACACATACGCACACACTCACGCACAACACACATATACACACACACTCACGCACAACACACACACACACTCATGCACAACACACATACAAACACACTCACGCACAACACGCACGCACGCACACTCACGCACAACACACACGCACACACATACACACACACTCTCTCTCACACACACAACACGCATGCACGCACACACGCATGCTGAAAACACACAATGCACTCACGCATGCACTCGCACACGCACGTGCACACACAGACACTGCACACACATACACACACACTCACGCACAACACACACGCACGCACACGCATACACACACACACACACACTCTCTCTCTCACACACAACACGCATGTACGCACACACGCATGCTGAAAACACACAACGCACTCACACATGCACGTCCGCACGCATGTACTCACACACACACACACGTACACGCACACGCTCAGTATGGGCTTGTATGAATGCACCCAGGAGACTGATTGGTAAACAACCAGCAGTGTGTGGGATGCATTACTTCATTAAAGGAAATGTTAATGTCTGTTTTACCCAGTAGCAGCACAGCTGAATGCCTCTTTACAACGCTTCTGAAAATACACACACCGTATATTCAGCCTTTCTGCTGTTCTGAGGATGACAGAGATTGTGCCGTACCCATAATGCATTTCACCAGATCGGAGCCCACTTGATATATATGGCTCATTTTAGGAATGGTACTGTAGATATGAGGATAATGGCCATTTTGAAGAGCAATTTCTACCATTATTGATTTGAGGGTGTCACGATAGAACACATATCTGAAGTCTTTGGAATAATATTTAAAGCATTTCATTGCTAAGATTCACGTAACTTGGCCAGCAAGCAAGATATAATGTCGTGATTTTGCATTAATTGTAAAGATAAAATTCAGACATCGCTCGCTAAGTTCACTAACATACACGGAACGGTTTAAACTACAAAATGGTTTAGAAGAGAAACAGTGTTAGATAATAATACCAGACTCTTTTGTAGTTTTTTTGTTGAACTGTGTAATGCTGTTTCTTTTTCAATCTGTTTTATGTCCACAGTTCTTTAAATTTTTAATGCTCGCTTTTTCACTGGTGGTTCGAACCTTATCGGAGGTTGGGATGGACTGTGTATAGAAACCATTGACTTCGCCCTTAGTGAATAGATGTAGATGCCTTACAGGAGGGCTTTTGTTTATTTATGCGGGAATGTAAATTAATAAGCTGGTCAGCCGCCCCTTTTTTCTCTTCAAATATCCTGAGCAGGGGTCATATGAGAGCTTTCCACACATACTTCTGCACTGTAAAATTAAAAACAAATATTAATAATCGCCACCCTCGCTGTGGAATGCTGAATATAGGAAGTAAAAAAATGGGGGGGGGGGGGGGTCAGTGTTTTGGATTTCTGTTATTCTGTGAATTTTCTTGTCTAGTTCAATACGTGCGCAGTTTATCACATTTTAAGACATTTAGGCATTGCAGCGTTACAGTGTGGTACTGTGGAGTGAGTGACCGTGATGATTGACACAACGAGGTAACATTCAACACACTTGTAGAAGTCATTTTTAAGTTATACTACATCTGTGCATATTCATGACTTAAATGCTAAGTGCTTCTGACTTTTTAACTGCTTACTGCCAGTGATGACAGTGATGCCTAAACTTAAAGCCATTTTACAGAGGTGGTTATAAGCTGGTAGCTGAAGTGCTTTAATACATTAAGGGTGTGTTCATGTTAATATCCATTTATTATTTATTTATATATATATATATATATATATATATATATATATATATATATATATATATATATATATTAAACTTTTCGCAATCACCCCTAAAATCTGTAGGCATTGTTCATGGTTTAATGTGTGAGTAAATCAAATCCTCGCCCAAACTATGACCCAGGGAAAAGGCTACTATGTATCATATTTATATGTATTTTGGTGGCTTTATTATCATAACCGCATATTGTTAATGCTTTTTTAATGCATCCATAGATAATTTGTTAATTTGTTCATCTAAGGGATTAGTTTCTTAGTTAATGGAACCTCACAAAAAAAGGTCCAATGAGGATGCGCATTTGCTTTAAGGATTGATTTATGACCAACCAGAAAAACAAGATGGTGAAGGAACATGTTTGGAATGTGTTTGGTTTGGATTTTTCACCTGCTTACAAGCAGTGAATAATGATATTGTGTTGAAATTACAGCTCAACACAAGAGTGTGTTTATCTGAATGAATGCTTTTACACTGGGTGTCTTAATGGAAACTGAACTATAAGGAAACCTTCTGTTTTGTTTTTCTTGCTCTAATATTACCAAAATGTGACCGGTATTGACACCCGGTATATTTCTTTTACAGTGCAGACCAATTTTAAATAGCTCTACAATCAGTAGCAATTGTCCCGCACAGGCAGAACCCCCATACCACGCTTTTGTTCGTAGCATTAATCTTACTCTGAAAACTTGGTTAACATTGAAGTTCCTTTATGAGAGCCCCCCCAAAACAGGATTTTAGTTACTTCAGGCAGATGGATTACCTACACCTCGGTGCTCTCGCATTAAGGAACCAATAACCGCGCTTGCTGTGTGTGCAGACACCGTAAGTGCTGTGGTAAATATGGAGGGAACGGGCCCGGACGGCATTAATAGAGTTAACCCACAGGTCTGACCGGATGGAGAGAAGAGGACCATATTAACCAATCTGTCTGTGTCTGGGCCAGCCGTATTAACCCTGTGAAGATGTCTATTGCATTAGCCCGCATTGATCACTGCGCCTTGACCACTAACCACTCTCACCCGTGACCTCCGACTTTTTTAATTTTTAAAATTGTTTAATTTAGTTTTGTGTGTTTGTGTGTGTGACTGCGTGCGTGTGTGTACACTATGTGTGCAGAATGAAATACTACATCAAACGGACTCTGCTCTCAGTATGTATAAAAACCTCATCACATCTTTTAAAGAATGATACATTTGATTCTACTTGGACCATAACAATGACATAACAATAAAGAAAGACTCTTGATACAGAATCGGTCTTAATATGGCTGTTTGACAGGCTGTATTCAGTATCCATTTCTTCTAATTTCCACTTACTGGTACATTATTTGCTCGCCTCCAACAACTTAGTGGATTTAGTGGATCTCAACCTGTCCCACAGCTGCAAAGGCACTGTCCCTGTCTATCACTTTTGGTTGGGACCATGTGTTTCACTCTCATTCACTCACTCTTCCTCACACACTCACACACACACTCACTCACTCTCTCTCTCTCTCACACACACACACACACACACACAGGGAGGAGAGGTCGGTGGAGGTGGATCCAGGATTAGAGGTTTCAGGCTTATCTATAGATCATTGATGGGCAATTACATATTTTTGCCTCCCTGAGATTTGATTTCTGCAGTCCAGGTTACAGAGCATATTGGCGTTTATGCACAGGGTGCTGTAATGACCCATCGTCCTGCGGGCAGAGCTGTTTGCAGAAGCGCGTAAATAAAGAGCAACCGGACCATCTGCTTTGACTCGCGGCATCTCCCTGGAGGACCCACGGCCATGGCACTTCTCCCCCATCTGCCCTTACGTTATCAATTAGAGTTCAGCCCTGTGCCCCCACCCCACCCCCCTGCGACTGGCACTGACAGAAGTAAATGCCCCCCCCCGCCCTTCATGACTGGCACTGACAGAAGTTAATGCCCCCCCTCCCCCCTTGGCGACTGACACTGACACAAGTTAAGGGACGCCCCACCTCCACTCCCCTTCTACTGGCACTGTCACAAGTTAAGTGACAACCACCACCCCCCCACCCCCCACCCCCTGTTAAAATACGAGGAAACTGCATATGGTCCCAGCCAGCTGTGTATTTACTGCCTTCCATGTGGGTTTACTGAAATTCTCTTTATTTGAATAAAGCTGCAGTCTACCCTGCTTACAGACTGGGAGATTGATCAGAGATGCTTCATAGCAAAAACACTGCGTGTCCCTGCAAATGAACCACCTTCAGAGCACAGCACTGAAACTTCTTAAATTAATCGGGACCAAAACCCAAGAGCAGGACCAGGAATGATGGCGGAGTGCATCCTCTCTAGTGATTAAATTGTTTTATTTATTGTAAGTGTATATTTCTTGTATTTTATTAATTCTCATATTAACTGACATCTTATTTTTAGAATAAAAATTATGTGCAAATTAATTCATACAAACTTCAAGAAGACAAATTTCCCCGATATGTCCTATTAAATAGTTTCACATAACTTTGCGAATTGAGATTATGAATGGTTAGGTACCTTTGTCTTCTGCATGGATACTGAGCTGACCAATCTGAAGTATGTGCAGACATGTACCCAGTTTCACGCGTGTTGTCCAGAATTTCAGCGCAGAGATGAAACTTTGGCATCAGACTGAATGAGTCTTTGCTCCCCTGTTTCCAAGAAAGTGGTAACTGTTCTCATAGTGACATTAATGTGTGGGAAGCTGGCTGCTTCAAGCGAAGGCCTCATTAATATGGAGACAGGTACCCTTTTACGAGTTCATAAGCAGTTCACAGACAGCCTGGAAGTGGAACACTTTACAAGACACTGTTCAAAGATCTGGCACATCTGAGGAAAGCCACAGAAGCCAATAATCCCTCTTTCAGGGTACCAGCCCGTCCTCAGAGATCAATTCCGGATCGAAACATCAAATAGAACCAGCGTTTTCTCTCTTTTTCCCCCCACAAAAAAAAGAAAGAAAAAAAAAATCACTTACTAGATGGTATTAGACATGCCAGCGAAAAAAAAAACCGTCATTACCGCTGGGACTAGGAGACGGGGGGAGGGGTGGAGACGCACTTGTCAAATTCCCAAATATTTCTCCATGATTAAAGCTCATAGTTAAGAGTGCGCCGTTATTAATAAGAGTGCATTCCAGATCCAGCGGCTGCTCCATAGCTCAAGGGGAAGGACCAGGAGGCTTTCATGTTTATCTGTGTACCGGAACAAAGCAGGGATTAAGTCTCCCGCTTTCATCCTGCCGAGCAGGAGCATTTTGGAGCATCTCTCTGGAGAGGCCGACGCTGCCCGAACAGAAATATCTCACAACCGCCACTTTACCGTCCCACCTGAGGTCTGCTTTGCCTGATAATGATGATGATGATGATGATGATGCTGATGATGGTGCATATGTGTGATTGCTGTAGTGGCTAGTAGGCACAGTGTAATTGTTTATATGTCAGAATCACATTGTGTAATGCATCATAATATTGTGTGAATACTGTATATGTTTCCCACAATACAATAGTCGGCAGAGTACCCAAACCCTGATACATTGCTAAAGGCTACGCCACTGGTCCAATCTGACCCTGAAATGATTTGCAGTATCTGTCTGTTTCAGTCTATCACGTGGGAAAAACAAACAAACAAAACAAATAAATTAAAGATAGATGTGGCAAAACTACCATTTAAAAAAAACATTGTTTTGTAGGTACGGCAACAGCAGCTAACCAATGTATTTTGGCACGATGCAGTACATTTTTCTGGTTAATATTTAACTCGGTGGTAGGAGCTGTATTTAGATATCTGCATTGTAAGTCTTGCCAGCTTAGACAGTTATACCTGCAGTGGAGTCAACCGAAGTAAAATCACAAATTTGTCGAAGACAATGTCTCATTTCTCTTAGAGGTTTATAAAGTAGATTACCTTTTGTAATTAGTATTTTTTTTCTTGAAAAAAGTCAATAAGCATCCAATGCAAATGCGGTTCATTTGTATGTGAATTGATGTCCTGTCCCCATTAACTTATGTTTCTAATGCATTCTGGTACATTAGTAAATAGACCCGCCTGATTAATCATTAGTTCATTAGAATCATTTGCTTCCACATGCTTAATCGAATCACTGACATTGGTAATAAGGGCAAGCCTCACCTGCCTCCTTGGCCCTTCACAAACAAGCAAGAGTGATTCAACGGCTCGTGGTCCTTTCTCTCCAGCGTCACCTCCGCATCCAAAGTGAAGCAGAGCATTTTCGCATTCATCTTGACTTTTAACTGGATTCCCTTCATTCTTTATGTCCGTTTGTGTTCGTTCTTTTAGGGGGTTTTCTTGTAATTCCAGTCGCATATGCATTATTCCTCTCTCTCTCTACTTTCTGGTAACAAGTTGTTCTTTTGTAATGAGAAATAAATAGGCTCCTCATGCATTATTTTAGTCCTAATAATGAGCTATAGATGATGATATTGGTGCTGGCAAATACCTTTGACTACAATCATAGCCATTCGTTTTTGTGAAACTCCTGATAATTTTCATGCACTTCTGTCTTGTTTTGTTCACATTTTGTGCTGTAAAGTCTTAAATAAAGTCTTAAATAAACAGGGTTTTAATGCCATTAAGCCAAAGGGACATGACTGTGAATACCAGCCGTCACCCACACATGCAGGCAGAGTAGGGACTTGGTCAGACACCAATCCCCCCCCCAACCCAGATCCCCCCAAAACCCCTGATTCAACTGACAAATGATCCTCTCTGCAGGCCACTACTCCCCCTGCTGTGACCATCACTCCCAGTAACACTGCAGCACCCACACACACGCACTCATTCACTTGTACATGCACACACACACATGCACCCATATGCATGCACAAGCACATACACACACACACACATACACAAACATACATGCACTCACACGCACCCATATGCGTGCACACACACACACACACACATATACACACACTGGCGCACACGCACATCAGCACCCATGCGCATGCACGAGCACACACACACACACAGGCACCAGCCTCTTATGCATTCCCGTATTGTTCGTGTACGCAGTAGACACATCTTAAGATTTACCGCGTTCGGGTCATGTTAACGCGTCTGTTTTTTTTCGATGAGGTCAGACGCCAGGCCCAGCTCGGAACATTGTAGCTATCGATGTTCGCCGGGTAACGCTGGGAACAGTTCGGCTCGCTCGATGCTGACGTACTCGCCACCGTGCGGTCTGATCCAGGCATCGAGCAAAACTAATGCCTCCTGATCGATGTCGGAGGCACCGCGTAAACTAAAGCGTATGTTTCCCTCGCTAGCGAACGTTTGCGACCGGGATTAGCGAGACGGCTCGCCAGGCGGTCTGGGAGGTGGCTCGGGGTTTATCAGCGGCGTCCATCACGCCCGTAACGTCACGAGCAGCCGCACCGAAACAACGGCCGCCATTGTCAAGTTTTTTTTTTTTTCTCCTTCCTGCGTGATAATCCTCCCACTCTGCACTGTGTGCTTCCTTTGTTATAAAAACAAACACACCGGGCTTTGAACCATCCTTCATCCCTCCGCTCCATTCCATTCCATTCCGGTAATGAGCGTTTTTTGGTGTACACAGTTCAAAACCGAGTAAGAATGATCACCGGGAGAGCCAGTCAAAAAAAGCACGATTAATAACTCGTAAGTAATGATGTCATAGCTAAGTGAGCGTCTTCCTATTTACACATCCGAAGTGGCTGTCAGCTGCCCACTCCTTTCTGAGAAATGGCGGCCGAGTCTTCTGACACTAATGCATCGGTAAAATATTTCAAAAGGAATAAAAACGCATTGTTTCGATGATGGGACATGCAAATTCTCAGCGGCCAGATGCAAAGGCTTTTCCGCTCTTTGTGAATGCTGTTTTTTTTTTTGTTGCTGGGCTCCTTTCGGTAATCCTAAGAAATTAATGAGACAAATTAATGATATTAGACCTTAATTCAATGCATGCATAATTCATAATAATTGATTGCTCTGCTTTAAAAGAATACCTTTTTGTGAGAAAAATGATCCCATTAGAACAAGTTTAATCCAAATCAAACCTGACAAAGCACCCTGCTTTCAGGTTTTATCTCACTCTGTTAATTGTCATAAGGATTTTCAAATTGATTATTCTTACATTAGGATCTGACACACCATTTATCAATTCCATCTGCTAAAGGAAATGTGTCTAATGCATTTTTTTGCTGCATTAGAATAACTTTGTTGATTCATTTTTTACACCGCGGTTTGCTGAGGGGAGTTTTTCCGAGTAATCTGTTTTCAGGAATGATTTTTCTTGTGAGTGTTAAATAAATTAATACATTACCAGATGACAGACTGCTTTCTCTCGGATCCACTCCGCAGATAATAATAGTTATAACACTATTAATACCTCCAGTTCTTGACACTTACTTGGCTGAAGCGCATACTGATATTGCAAGATACTGAATATTAATACAGAATTTTGTCCACAGTCAATTTGATAATGTTTTTTTTTTTCTATTTAGGCGGGAAATCTAACAGGAACTTCGCAATCATATGTATTTGTGTTCCTAACAGGAAGTCCAATCAGATCAGCTTAGAAGATGATTATGTCACAGTAGTATGGCTTTGAGCCTAATATCAGTTCACAGGAAGGAACTGATATTAGAAGAAGTGGATACTCATAGTTTCCTCTTAAAATTCAGTAATCATGAAGGAATTCAGTAACATATTTATTTTATGTGTAAACAAATCAGCAGAAATTTCCCCATGAAGCAGTGATTCTTCCTCTTTCTGTACTTTTTCAAAGCTGTAGTTACTGTACAGGATGTTATGAATGAGCAAATATTATTAGTAGCTTGAATTATACCGGCTACTGTAATTGTAGCCGGTATAATTGCAATGAGCATTTCTGGTATAAGATCACACTATTTTCCTAGAGTATATTCTCACAGCAAATCTGGTTGTTGAGCCAACACACAATATTTAGGTTGTATCATTTAGCTAACCATGAGTTATTCACACATACAGTATGTCATAACCTATAGCATTGTAAATTTGCAGGGTTGTACATCTGGACACATCCACCTAAGAGCGCTTCCTGGTACACTCAACACATTAGAGGGTGTTTTGGGAATATATGTACAGTATTAAAAGCTAGTTTCAGGATAGAGTACAGTACATGCATAATAAACTTAAACATAGTGATTATATATTTCAAATTCCTCCAATGGTTAATGATAATGGGAATGCAAAAATAAACACATTGAGGGGTTTTGATGTGCATTTAGAAAATCATTTTGAGCATGCATTTATCTCTTCCACATTTTCAAAGGATGGTAGGATGCTGGTTATATGTATGTGTGTCTCTGTGTATTCACATTTCATAGACGGCACTTTGAACAAAAGCAGGGGAGGCCTTGTTATGTCCTCTTAAAGAATGGTTATGACAGGTTTTCGTTATTTCCCTGTCCGTGGATACCCTCGGATTCCTCTTAGGGAGCTGATTTCAATATAATTTCGACAATCTGTCCACAAATAAATCTCTCGCTTCACTGTCGGGGATTGGTCAATCAGCGGATTGAGTCATTTGTAACATGAGGTAATCCTTTAATGTTTAGCAACTGATTGTATACCCAGCCATACATTTCCCCTTATGCTGGCAATCATTAATACAAGCCCAGAGCTTGATTGCATTCTTAAATCAATAGCTGTTAAAAAGGAGAAATCTTTGTGTAATGACAAACTGATGAGTGTGGCTGAGTTTTCTGTTCCCTTCTATTTTATTATGTGCAGTTCTAGAAGATTCCCAGAAATAATTTGCTTACATACAAATAATAATAATAATAATCATCATCTGAAATCCAAATATCAAAGTCAGTTTTAATACAGGACAGATCCAGACAACCAGATAAATTAAATATTGGTTTAACTGAAGCATATTACCATGAAAAATGTACCTTAAGGTTATCAAATTCAAAAACCAGGTATTGTTATTCTCCAGAAATAGTACAGGGGCATTTATGGACAGTCGTTGAATGACTAAGATTTTGACACGGTAGAATTAATTTCACTTCCAGTTCCTGGACGGTTGATTGATCAAAAAAACCTGGTGGCTGAAACCTGTTTTCTGTACTTCCTCATTTGTCCTAAGTCCGATAGTTTCCGCAATCAATACCAGGCTTGTTCACGAGAGTGGCTGCCCTGGGTGTTTAAAATGTAAAAATAAACGCACACACGCTCTGTGGCGGTTCGTAATTCTTCCTGTTTGCATTGTAATGCAGAATAAAGTGGCCTTGATGTGGTTACAGGGCATAAAAGATTCAATCTATTCAAAGATCTCAAAGGTGTGTCGGAAATAGTCTGAATCCTAGCATCGCGGTGTGGTTAGACATTAGAGTCTCCCTTTTAAATGTCAGCTTTCAGAAAGAGTGAAGATGTTCATATTCAGGCACCGTGGGGGAAAATGCATTTATTTGGCATTTGTAATGGGAGCTATGCAATAGACAATTTAAAGCATATCCCTCTTATTGCGTATCTGAAGTTCCCTTCAAACACAATTTTTATGCTTGTCTAACCAAGTACAATAATAATATTCAGAGTTTTGAACAAGTAAAATGCTGTTTTCTAATTGTGATTATTCTGAAATCTATATTTCATAGCCAAATCCTTTGGCAATATACAGTATGACTGGAACAGCGAACAGGCAATAGAAAGGTTCTTACTGGCAGCCGTTCCCTCATATTTTCCCACCTAATAGGTGGTCGATTTGTTCTTGGATTACTGGAGTATCTTGTGTTCATAATTCAGAAATGCCCCCCTTCTCCCAGCGATGAAGTTGCAGTAATGGACCCGGAGTCTCTGAAGTCCTCCATTATTTTGACACGTGATAATTGGATTTGCGGACCGGTTGGCAAATGACAGGGCCGGCTTTTCTTGCCTCATTGTCATATCTGAGGCCTATTAGGCGGGTGAGTGCTGGCTCGCCTCTGCTGTCTGTCAGAAGGCATTGTGCTTCGACCTCCATCCCGCCAGACCCCCGGGGAACAGGCCTCGGGGTATAAATGCGTGGCGTTTTGGGTCTGAAGCAAAGATCAAAGGCTAACAGAGTTAAATGGATGGGGCCTGTCTGCACCTATAATGCCGTCTTTTGTATGGCCTTTATTGATGGCGTTTAGCACTTTTGCAGCAATGAACCTGCTAGCGTACCTAACATTCACACAGACTCCTGGGTGGCTGAGAGCGTTGCTAAAGCTCATTGTGTAACTCAGTATTTTATTATATTGTTGTCCTGTTCTGAAAACATGTAATTACGTCATAGTTTTTTGATGATGTCATTGTTCTTCTGAGGAAATCAGTGGTTTAGGAAAAGTGCGTTTTCTTTTGGTCACTCATGTAGGATTGGCAGTTATGGCAGTTATGTTCTCGTGCTGCCTCTCTACCATGTGGTAATGGTAAAGGTAATGGACGCATTTATATAGTGCTTTATCAAGCGCTTTACAATTGATGCTCTCATTCGCGAGCAGTTGGTTGGTGTCTTGCTCAGGACACTTCGACACGCCCGGGGTTGAACGGAACCCTCTGACTGCAGACATCGTCTACCCTGAGCTATGTCGCCCTCTGTATGTGCAGTGTAGCTGAAGCTCGTACACTTTCAGCACACTCGACCAGAATCCTGTGACAGTTCTACATACTGCAGGCCACAGTTGTACTAGCGGACTGCTAAGGCCACAGCTGGAGGCCACTCTACTCTGGTAGGGCACAGCCAACCATGGCTTTGCTCGTAGTTTATGTAATGACATTGTCCAGATTCATAGAGGCAATGCCTACACTGTAAGTAGCTTTGTAATGAGAGCGGATTGTCCAGCCTGTTTGTGTTTTTTTCCACAAATAGTGTGAAAGCAGAGGAGGTTACAGATGAAGACAGCCTTTTATTTAAAATGTTCCCATACGTTATGTGCACTGACATCCTGCTTAGCTGGGGTGTATTATTGTATTATCTAAAGGGTCAATATTGTATTATCTATTGCATTATGCTCAATTTTTATATGTTATAAGGGGTGGCAGTATGGTGTAGTGATTCAGGAACTGGGTTTGTAACTCAGGTTGCAAGTTCAAATCCCTGGTGGGGGAATTACCTCAATGAGTAAAGTACCTCAATTTCTGCAAATATCCAGCTGTTTAAAGGAATAATGCGTCAAAAGGTGTGTAAGTCGACATGGTTAAAGGCTTCCACCAAGAAAATAACTAATGCAGGGTGAAACGTAACAAAACTTTAGAGATATTACTTTCATTTACTCCTTTACTTGAAGGATGATAAAACAGAACAGGAGGTCTAATTTAATTTGTCGAAATTTCTCAGATAGTTGATGACTGCGATTATCACGAAGAAGAGGGGTCAAAGGTGAAGGGGGGAGGGGGGGTAAATCTCAATGTTTGGTCAGCTGGGGAACATTAAAACGTGTGTTGAAATGGCCATCCCACCGAAAACCATTAGCAAGGAAGCACCAGGAAGCACATCTCCTAACACTGGCAACAACTAGGCCGGATGCAAATCAGCGGTGCCAAAGTCTTGTGTGTGGAAACGCTCATGGGGGGGGGGGGGGGCAGAGAAACAACAACTTGCTCGTTCTGTCTCCGTAATCATTATTGTTTTGGAAATCCACACCGGCACAGATGTCACGGCAAAAGTGTTTGTTTGAGAGAAGCCATGTTCGCCGGTGTGGGGGACTGTGCAGCTGGTGCTGGTGTGGTTGTGTGGCACGGTGAGGAAGGGGGGGGGTGTGGGTGGGGTGGAGGGGGTGGAAGAGAGCCCGCAGGAAACTGATACCCGTTATTGAGACTTGGTGAGGGTAGTGTTCCAAGAAATAAAAGATTGGGTGTCCCAGTGGCTTTAAACGTTTATGGTGGCACTCCATTTAAAAAAAAAATTTTTTTTTAATCTCAGCAAACGGAGACTATAAGGGTAACAACAACAAACAGCATGTGAGGATGTAGGCAATGAAAGCCATGCATGTGACTTATGTGTCTTTGGTGGTGTGACTTATGTTATGCTGCATACACTCTTGCCATAAAGTACTTTTCTAGATTTCTCCCAGCTACAAATTTAGTTCAACGAAAATGAGGATGAAGTGAAATCCACTCTAACCATTGTCTGGATTAAATAAACATTTGGGTGAATATATTAATTATTTGCCAAATAAATAACTGTTTATGAATTAGTGTGAGTGCTACAGTTCCCATTGCCACCGTCATTTAGATACTTAAGAAAAAGGTCAAGTGATAGGATGAACTTTTGTCCCAATGATTAGCCAGTTTAGACCATGAGTTCATCAGGTTAAGATGATTTTCTGACTTGCCAGGACAAAATATTGTTTTTCCCTGAAAATTCAGTCCTGATGTTGGACGTATAGATTGTGTTTAAGAGAGCTGACATCAGGGATGGGGAGGATTTCAAATACATGTATTCGCATGTATGCATTTCATATTTGGGTTTGTGAATTTTTTATTTTTGGTATCTTTTATGCTACAATGTCAGCTGAAAGTCATACTATGCATCCCCATTTCTATAAGTTTTTTTTTTTTTTTTTTGTAAAGATGAAATATGCAGAACATTCTCATTGCCTATCTCTCAACATAACAACAATGTACAAAACAAAATGATTTCCACCTAAAGGTAAACACCCTTCTGCAATTGCAGTCTTGTTTGTTTTTTTTTTTTTTTTTTTTTTGACAAGGCACCAGTACTGTATCTATGCGCCATGGGCTGGTTCTATAAATATGTGGTGGCAGCTGAGTTTGCACCTAGAACGTCACTCGAGCCAGGCTCCAGGAACAGACTGTGGGGTGGCATGTTACAGCCCTCTGCAGAAAACGTGCGCACTGACGCAGACTGGCGTAGGTGAAATAAAAACACGACGCGTTAATAAAAGCCCGATTCATGCATTTTTATACAGCGCGAGATGACAGACGCCGCTAATATCGGACTAAAATAGAAGGTCCTCTTCCTGGTGCGGTCCCCGTGAGTTGTGAAGAAAGAGCGAATAGGTTTTTTTTTTTATTAATGTCCTAATGATTAAATTGTCTCGTGCAGATTGATCGATGTGCTTTAATTAGCATGTATGTTATTATTTCAGACACGGGACACACAAAGAAAAAAAGTTGTTTTCTCTGTCAAGCTGTACAAATTCATTAATCTCATTAATTTGCGGAATTAATATAATTTTATCAGACATTCCAGAGCTGCTTTGGGTGTGCGGCCGTGGGCTCATGAATCAAGCCCATCGGGCTGAGTGGTGCGATTAATCTGGGGACGGGGGGGGGGCGCGGTCTCCTGCCCCCCCCCACCCCCCTTAATACAAGGAGGGGCACCCTTCTGATGTCTGTAACTCTGACATCTGTTTCTATTCTCCCCTCGGTGCCTGAAACACCCAGGCCTGACAAAGGAATAGCGGGTTTAAATTTGCGTTAACGCCTGGATCACATGTATAATTTCAATATGGCGAAGTGTAATGAAGATTAAATTAAGCCGTAATATACCTGTCTGGCACTGTCTGGCTTAATTGAGGCCTGGCGGTATTTAAAAGGATCGCTTGCTGTATTAATTTGCACAGTAATTTGCGAGCTGATGTCTGATGCGGATTTATCCCGTCAGCTGTCATCAGAAAATGTAAGATACTAATACATATTTTGATCTTTTAAATGGTAAAATGGTTGAAATTAAAGCCACGCTAAAGTTGTAGCATGAGTAACATGAGTGGTAATTTTGTGTCACAAGGGCAAAAACTGAAAATGAATAAATAAATATTACTGTCTGCGCAGAAGCTCCAGATGAATGACCTTAATGGAGAACAATGTGGATATTTGGCATAATGCATCTGCCTTGAATCAGGCCCATTGTTTGAATTTTATGGTGCCTTTAAAGCATTTAACACAATATCAAAAACAGGGCGTTGCGTGAGGGCTTCCAGCAGCAATGTTAGTTTACATTGGAACTTGGAACATGCATTTATGTGCAAATGTGAACAAGTGTTCTGATGAGAATGAGAAATAAGGGAAAAGGCTGCCATTAGATGAGGTCAAAGATGTTTTTGGCATAGAACCCTACATTTGACCTAAAAAGACTTTGAATAGATACAAGTGTAATGAATGTTCTTCATTACTTTTCCCCCACTTTATATTATAAGGTATTATATGTACTTATAAGTGTATGTATGTACTACTTTTCATAATATGTGTAGTGAATGTGTTCCGAGAATGGCTTGTCAGCATGAGAAGTATCATTTAATACAAATCTACTGTATTATAAGGGATTTAATTACATCACGAGGTCCTTCAAAAGGACAAGCTCCAGGAGCGAAGCAGGCATGTGGGGAGAAAGCTAAAATGCTAAAATGCTAAAGCAGCGGTAGTTTAACATAGCCGTAGCTCACCCAGCAGCGGTGTTCCCTTCCCTGTGGACGGTGCCTGCGTTTCCCTCTGCGGGCTGCACGCGTGTCCAAAACGGACGTGAGCGATCTGCGCGCCTTCCAGAATTAGGCCGGCCCTGCCAGCTCGTTCAGCAGCGATAAGGCGAAGGTCTGTCTTATCTGAAGAATCGCGGTGGTGGCGGAGGATGCGTTCCCAGCAACAAGGGGCCTTACGCTGCCGGTGTTGTGTCATTACAAATGGGCAGAATGCGTTTGTGGAACACCTGTAGAAACTGCCCTGGACAAGACTACCAGGGAGAAAGATTGCGACTGTAGGGAGGAAAATAAATATTTACACATTTCAGTGGCATAAATTATATATGTGTGTGTATATATATATATATATATGTATATATACCATAATACTAAAATACAATTTGACGATGCCTTAGCAGGTCATGAATGTTATGATGAAAATGATGTGAATAATATGCTATGGCCTTCGCAGTCCTCAGATCTCAACCCAATTGAACACCGCTGGGAGATTTTGGACTGACATGTTAGACAGTGATCTCCACCACCATCGTCTAAACATATCTGAGAGAATATCTTTTGGAAGTGTGTTGTTCCATCCCTCCAGTAGAGTTCCAGATACTTTTTCCTTTATATACACACACAGATGGGTGACAAATTATTGTCGAGAATATGGTGAAGGATGAAAACTGTGTATGTAGTTTTTTTGTTTTTGTTTTATTAATTAAATAAAATACATTTTTCATTTAAATGAACAAATCATGGTTGAATTGCATCAGACGTGCTTTATTATTCTTTGTCCTCTTAAATCCTATTCCTGAGTCTGACAAGCTTTGGCTCGTAAATCCCAACCTGCACATCTCCTTTTTAAGCTTTTTGAAAGAAGGCGCCATTCTACGCACCTTTTCTCATAACGGTGGAAGAATGTGTCTCTTTCAGCCTGCCGACAGACCACCTCCTCCCTTCCAAGGCATCAGAGCTGGCTTTATAAACAAATTCCTCCCCCCCCCACATATTCAGTTTTGCACCATTTCATCTGAATTACACACAGTATCACTCCAGTGTGTGTGTTTTTTTTTCTTCTTCTTTCTTTTCTTTTCTTTCTTTCTTTCTTTCTCTCTCTCTCTCTCTTTTCCCGGAGTGAAATATTGCCGTTTGCGCGCAGCTCCATCATTGTGGCGTTCCGCTGATAGATTTGCGACTCGGGGCCATATCTGTGGCATGACAGAGACTACCGCAAAATATCCGTGATTTAGTGCCGCTGTCACCGGGTTTGGTGCTTCCACTGGCTGTAATGTGTGAGCTTCTGGCCACGCTGTGGCTCCTGTGCTCAGCGCAATATTGCGCGTCCGCGCTAGTGGGGTAAAGGCTCGGCTTATTGCCTCCTGTGTCCTTTTTCTTGCCGGTGCCGGCTGGCCGTTACACACTTTACCGGCCACCACACCTACGAGCTGCGTCTCGTCGTCCAGATTTCAGTTATTCGTTTTGCTGAGGTTATTCTAAAAAAATATATATATTTATAGTTCTTAAGTTATAGGATGGATACACTCTGTACTCCGGTCGGAACAGTGCGTTCTAAGCGAGCGAGCGAGATCGCAGATCGCAGTTCTGAGATCGCGCTCGGTGCGCCGTTTGTTTATTTTCCTTTGATTCTGCTTTGCGAAACGGTCCGCGTGAACGTTCAGTAACGCTACGCGCCGTTAAGAGTCGAGGCACAGAGAGCTGCGGAACTCGTTCTCGCGGAATTCAAAGGTTTTTGAGCCGGCGAATTGTTTACTTCTCGCATTTCGGGCTGATTACGAAAATTCGACAGCGATGGTTCTGGCATGTCGAAAGGACGGACCGCGTCCAATCGGCTGCGCAGGTGGGTCAGTTTGTGGAAGAGAGGAAATGTGATCTTTACACCTAATTTCATCTGAAGTGATTCAGGATTTACATGCAGGCTATCCCATGACCCCGCGTAATTATTTCCAGATTACAGCTTTTCCAGAGACCGCTTTATGGCCAGACTTTATCTATCTGGAAATTAAACAGACTATGCAGATAGGCCTGTCGTTTCATAACGCAACCCACGTCTTGTTTTTTTGTTTTGGTTTTCCGATTGCCAAAAATAAGCCTGCTGCTGAACTGCCTGACGGAGAACAGCCTCGATAGGATGCGTCTCAGTGAACGAAGGAAAACGAACAGTTTCCTAAAACACCAGCGGTGTCCCTCTCCTGGCCAGTGCCACTTGACCCCCGCGCAGTCCGCCAGATGTGTGGTCAGGACAGCAGACGTGTGGCCGCAGCTGCTCCACCCCCCCACCCCCTCTCGTCCCCGCCCCCCCCACCACCACCACCCGCCTGCGTAATCATGTGCTCACCATGTGCACACAGTTTGGCAGGAGCGCGGCGGCGGCTGCGGCTGTGGTTTTCCCGCCAGGGCCTACAGAAGAGTTGGGGGGGGGGGGGGGGAGTGGTGGAACATGGCCATAACCCCCACCCCTCGCCGTATACAGCTGTTTACGTGTCCTCTCTCACTTTAACGACAAGGCCACTTCCTGCTGCTTCCTGCCGCAGTCTGGCTGGGTTTGGAACGCGACGGCTTCTCTCCGTGCCAGCTACAAACGCGGTGCTTTGTTTTTAATTGCTGTCAGATTTTTTTTTTACTCTCTCTCCTCTCTCCAAACGGAGTTGCGATCCAGGCTTTCCATAACCCTTTCATGGTGAGGCAGTCTAAAAACTTGAGTTGAGTGGTTTCTTCTGTCTAGTGGTTGGTTCTAAAATTCAGAGCTGTAAAAATATGAATCTGCATCATTAAAAACCAGGCAAATAACGAGCTGAGGAACTGTAGTTGATGTAGTTGTTCAGTGAATTTACAGTATTATAGATGGATGATTTGTATCCTTGTATGTAATACATTTTACAATAATATTATCAAAGTGCTCTTCTGTTTAAAGGCAGACAGCCAAAGAGGTAAGGATACTACATACTGAATATTATTATTGTTATTATTATTATTATTATTATTATTACATATGAGAATGAATTGTATGCAGGGTAATTCTTTTCATGTTATGTAGTCCCAATTCAAATGTGTAGTTTTGAGCTGCAGGCGTTTGCTCCTTGGATTGTATCTCATGGCTCATGTTGAAATATAATGTTGAAAAACAAAAAAATATATAGATTGATCGATAACTAGATAAATTTAGATTTGTGGGTGAAATACCTCTATTAGGTTTGGAACAGATACCCTGCTGGTGAAACTGCTGAGGGACCCCATTCGACACCGCAGGGACAGAGGTTTGAAAGGGACCATTGCATGCGATGACACACAAACATGTTGTGCTTATTTACCGATCTATTTAAGGGATACTGGATGTGACAGGGGTAGCTTGCACACATCACCTCCCCTTCTGAGCAGTAGAAGGAAGCAGCATTTGCCAAAAAAGAAGTTGTTGTTGACTCAGAGTCTTAGGCCGCGCAAACTTGCCCTGAGAGATTATCTTTAAGGGGGCGGACCGCATGAATCCTCCAGACCTGCCATCCAGCTCTTAATTGGAGGCAATAAATCATGCGCGGCTGTCCCGGTGTGAACAGGCCTGTGTTTTTCGCGGGGACGTCTGGCCGCTGTGGAGTTTGCGTTGGGGGGCGAACGGACCCCGCTGCGATCTGCCTGACATCTCCCGTGAAACTCAACGTTAAATAAGCACATATTTATTTACCATTGGCTGCTTCTGCTTGGTTCTGAGCACCCCCCCCCCCCCCCCCCCCCCGCCACCCAAAACCACACAACTACTTCGTTAACCGCTTCGTTACTTTTGTAGAGTTTAATAAATTTCCTTTCTCCTTTTTGAAAATACATTCCCATTAACCTCATCTGTTACTTTTGTATAGTTTAATAAAATTCCTTTTCCCTTTTTGAAAATACATTCCCATTAACCCCTTCCATTACTTTTGTAGACTTTGATAGAGTTCCTTTTTCCTTTTTGAAAATGCATTCCCATTAAACCCTTCCATTACTTTTGTAGAGTTTAATAAAGTTCTTTTATCCTGTGGAGTGGAGTCTCTGCAGTCGCTTCTGTTACTGGTCCTGCTGGATAAGTCCAACTCGGGGGGGGGAAAGGCGACTCTTTGGAATTGTTTAGGTAGCGTAGCCCTCTGCCCTTCTGTGCAATGTGAGACAGGGCCTGTGCTTGGGAGTGGACTCTGGTGTTCTTCTTCCAACGGGGACTGCCGGGGGTTTTTTTCCCCCCTCTCTGTTCCCCCTCAGACGGACTTTTTGCAGATGGCCGCGTTATAAATTAAACGCCAGAGTCCATCCGAAAGCCCGGAAATCATGACCCCCCACCCCCTTCCCCCCCCGTCCGTCCGGCAGCTATTGATTCGCGTAGCACATAATCCATGGCGGTTGATTTGCGAAGCATTATGATGTGAACCTGAGCCATGTAATGTCTGAGATCTTCACAGCTCGGCGCTTATGACGGACTAACCTCGATGAAGTACAGCCCTGTGTAGCGTCGGTATGGATGGCCGACGCTACACTAATACCTGGAGATGGATATATTTTACAAAGGTCCATTTAAACCCTCCCAACGATGTTTAAAGCACTTTTTCAAAACACGTTTCTGCCTAGGATTCATTTTTGCCTTCAGAGTGTGGAATCCTAGAAACACCTGATATCTGATGCGATATCTTTCTGTGCAGAGGTGATTGCAGTATCCTTTTTTATTGTTGACAATAGGACAAAACATAAAATAATTGATAATGTTCTGATTATTTTTTTAGACTTTTTCAATATATGCAAATGTAGCCTGGATTAATTTGACACTTGTCCTTCGCTGTGACTCCACTGAATTAAGGTGGAGGTTATTTTCCTGGAAAACCTCTGGCCTATTCAGCGATCACAAGTCAAAATGAATGAAAGACATGCATATAATTGAATTCTACCTGAATTTAGTTCAGTTTTAGGATCAGCGCTGATCGAACACTGGTATATTTCAAACTGCACCTGTTAGCTACATTTCATGGTAAATGGTAAATGGACTGCATTTATATAGCGCTTTTATCCAAAGCGCTTTACAATTGATGTCTCTCATTCGCCAGAGCAGTTAGGGGGTAGGTGTCTTGCTCAAGGACACTTCGACATGCCCAGGGCGGGGTTTGAACCGGCAACCCTCCGACTGCCAGACAATCGGTCTTACCTCCTGAGCTATGTCACCCCATTTTATCTCATCACGACTACATTCAACACAAGTGCCCACTTTTGAAAATATTACTCCAACCCTTTTGTTTGCTCTCTTAGGTTCGTTTTTAATTAAGATGATCCCACGTTCTTTGTTCCATACAGATGAAGGCCTCAGGCGCTCCGAAGCCTCCTGAAGGCTCCCCAGTTCCTTGCACATCGATTCAGGTGTTCCAAGGGTTCAGGTGTGCTTTCCGTCACACAGCTACGCTTCTTCCTCTCCAGGTGGCCTGAGGAAGGTTGAATCAAGCTGTGTGTTCGTCCTGATGCCTTCCTGCTATTTTCTCTCGACGGCCGTCATAAGCGGTGTATTTTTTTTCTCGCATGTGTAGTACACTTGTTCACTCACAGCAATTTTCCGTGTGAAACAGCTGCTTTGCTCCGACTAAATATTACTCCAAAAAAGGACCTAATATCACACCGCCAAATTTGTAAATGAAATGAGAAGCTCTAAGCTAAGGAGCCATTTTCTGAGATGTGTCAGGAAAGTCAGGTGGGAGCATTAATCATACCGATTCTGAGAAGCATATTCACAGAGCCCCCACTTTCCAAGTCTCCTATTTAACACCTTGTAAATGTACAAACAGTTGCAGGCCCAAGGGAACGCGTAATATGTTTTTTCATACTTTTTAAATTTCATCGAGCTGGACGACCTGAACGAAAATGAAGTCTGACTTATAAAAACGCATTGAGTCCTCTTGGATATAACCTATTTGCGTACAGTCAGGCTGCAGGTTTTTGTTTCCGCAAAGTTCGTTTGTGCAACAGTGAAGCCGTTGTAGATGGCACTTAGACATATGCACCGTTGAGTCAATTTGGCAAGGCCGCTTGGTGAGTTTGCCATATTTAAATATTTAAATGGTGCTCTTTTAACGGACAAAAGGGTCTCTGTGTCAGTGGGAAAAAAAACAACCAAACGAACCAGGTGAAAGCAAAAATGCTTCTCTCGGTTCTCATATACCTAATGCATGTTGTTGACAGAGAGAGAAAGAGAGAGAGAGAGAGAGTGCAAAAAAAGGTCTACCCTTCTTAACACTGGGATTTAATCAGAGTGCTCGGTACAGTTAACTGTTTTTCTACAGTGTCCAAACAAAGGATGTTTTCATAGAAAGAGGTCCAATCTGAGGTCACTTTTTCACTGAGATAAAAAGCGTTAGAGGAAATGACACACTGACGGTGGCTGGCAGCCATCACGGTGGTCTGGTTCTGAACGTTGTGCAGCTGCTGCTCCTGGGAAGGAGGGGGAACCGAAGTATAGCTGAACACTGATTGAAGAACTGAACATTTTTTGCAGCGGGGGCTGAACATTGAGATTGAGAGGTAAACACTGCGAGAGGGGAGGCCCGCCTTTGATGCGAATGGCTCAGGGATATGAGTGAAGGCATCATTAAGTATGTCAAAAGGCTGAAAGAGGAAGATACTAAAAAACGAATCCAACTTCCTCAGGCATTCGGTTTGGGTATCAGATAAGGTTCTGCCAGAAACGTTAGAACACCAGGCAGTGCTTTAAATGTGAAGGCGGCAAGCCTGGAAGCGAATGGGATAAATCGAAAAAAGATAATGAACACGGGAAAATAATGCGAGCGAAGGTTGAAATAGCGTGTGTAAATTTTTAAATGTTCATTGGATCCACGCAGTATACAGTATGTAGAGGCTGATACAAGCTTCAGGTACAATAGTGTACAGTATGCAGTATGTAGGGGATGGTAGGCTTCAGGTACAATAGTGTACAGTATACAGTATGTAGGGGCTGGTAGGCTTCAGGTACGATAGTGTACAGTATACAGTATGTAGGGGCTGGCAGGCTTCAGGTACAATAGTGTACAGTATACAGTATGTAGGGGCTGGTAGGCTTCTGGTACAATAGTGTACAGTATACAGTATGTAGGGGCTGGTAGGCTTCAGGTACAATAGTGTACAGTATGCAGTATGTAGGGGCTGATACAGGCTTCAGGTACAATAGTGTGCAGTATACAGTATGTAGGGGCTGATACAGGCTTCGGGTATGAACGGTGCGTCTGCCATTTTGAAGTGATGAACCGTGAGCCGGAGGCCCGGAACGTTCCTCAGAGCGCGTATTTTCCCCGGCTTTTTTACTGCGATGTGTTGAGCGCCGTCCTAATCAAAAATCAATGCGTCCACTTGAAAGGGTCCCAGGCATACCCCGTGTGTAGCCGGTTATGTAATCTGATAATATCAATCATAACTGTGTTAGGTGTAATCCATCTGACTTTCACTGGTGCGGGGTCAGTAGGGGGAAGCCATGCCTCCCTCACCATCAATTACCACTTATTACAGGGGGGAGGGAGGCGGGGGGTTGGAGGTGGGGGGGTGGGCTTTTCTTCCAGGGATCGCCACGGAGACCTCCGCTTCATATATAATATTAACAGGGCTGGCCCCATCAATCAATAGCAGTATAGTTCTATTGCTGCTGTTTTTTTAATGGCGGCCTCGTGGCTCTCCAGCCCGATCGATAGCGAGGCTCCCTGTGACGCTGCCTGTAACGCCAGGCCAGCGCGCGGGGGGTAAGCCTAGCCCCCCGTGCCATGATGTCTGCGCAGAGGCGACGCTCCCCTCCTCCTCGGGGCTCCCCGCTGGCCGATCGGGTTTAACTCCGACCCCCCCCGGTCTGTCCCCCCCTCTGTCGGCCATGGCGCTGGTATCTGTTTTTCTTGTGTGTCCCGGTGACTGGGGATTTTTTTTTTACAATTCTCGCATGGCTGAGAATTGTAAAACGGGCATGTTGTAGCGCGCTTCTGCTCATCTCTGCTGTCGGAGAGGGAAGGCGCCGTTTGGAAACGGGGACTAGTGTGCGTGTCTGTGTGTGTTTCTGTCTGCGCGCGTGTGTGTGTGCGTGTGCGTGTGCATGCATGTGTATGTGTGTGTGCGTGTACGTATGTGCACGTGCACGTGTGTGTGTACGTGTGTGTGTGCGTGAGTGCGCATGTACGTGTGTGTATGTGTGTTTACGTGTGTGTGTGTGTGTATGTGCGTGCGCGTGTGTGTGAGCGCATGTACATGTGCGTGTGTACGTGTGTGTTTATGTATGCATGTGTGTGTGCGTGCGTGCATGTGTGCGTATACGCGTGTGTGTGTTTGTGTATGCATGTGTCTGCGTGTGTGTGTATGTGCGTGTATGTGTATGCGCATGTGTGTGCGTGCGCGTACACGTGTGAGTGTATTTTTAATGCGTTCGGTGCCGCAGCAGTGGTGCAGAAGGACCACGGGAGTGTGAAGTTAAGGTGTGGCCATCTGTGGTAGCAGTTTCCTCAGCACCCCTCACAGATGTCTCCAACAGCTCCAGGTGTTTCCAGGAAGGCTTTTCTATCCCCTCCACATCAGTTTACATGCCAAGGTGTTAGGATCGGGCGCAAAGTGTTACTGCAGGAGCCGAGTCGAGGATAATTATCCTGGGGGAATCATTTCCAAGCTAAGCGCAAAACTAAGGTCAATTTACTTCTTCATCTGTTTTTTTTTAATTTTTTTTTTAATTTTTTTTAAAGCAGCTCTCCGAAATCTCTCTGTTCATACTCAGTGCCGTGGTGAACTAACGGCCATTCACTTAACGTTCCCAGAACAGGTTTCTCTGAGAGACTACGGCGAGAGACCAGAGTAGCTGCGAGCTACAGTATGAACGCAAGGGCTGAAGTAGCACGTTAGCACGCCAAGGGGCCTCAGTCTTGAGATGTGATTTGGAGTTTCAAACTGGTGTGTATAGTAGGGGGGGGGGGGAGGAGGGGGGGGGGGGGGGTGCAGTCATAACGGTGGTGTGTCACGGCAACCGAGTTAATCTTCTCGACCTTCCAGTTGACTTATGTGTACCTGCCCGAAACACGTGTCCATCAGCTGGCTGGAGAAAGCCGTTTCTCACCAGCTTGAACACAGAACCCGCCATTCACGGCGTCGCTTTTTTCTGTGCCCGCGCCGAAGAAATCAGCCTAGAACAGCCCAGAGCGGACTTCAAATGCTGGCCCTCGGGTGACCTTCAGACTTCAAAAGCTTGATCGAGGTTTCCCTCAGACAAGGCATCTTTAGCGGGAGCGATTTGTCAAACGGGACGGAGTGAGACCGTGCGGCGTTTTGGGAGGGAGGATGTTTCCCATCTTATCCAGTAAACTCAGAGCTTATGGGTATGGGTGGGTGGAGGACGAGTGTTTGCGCAACTCTTCGCCAAACGCGACGTTTTTTCCGACATTAGTGGTGTTTCGAGTCGGTGCTGTTTGACTGCCCGGTTGAAAAAAAAAAAAAAAAGTCATTTTCCTCTTCCTGGGGAACTCAAGTTCATTACAGCACTTAATCATGGCAGATGGGCTCTTTCTGCGTTTACCCAGCATCATGTTTGCTTTAAATAATAATATAGGGCTATGAATTTGAAAAAAAAAAGTTATTATGAAAGGCCATACTTTCATTCAAGACACACACATTTTGTCTTTTTTTTTTTGCATAATGAAGGTTGAACAAGGGGGGGGGGAGATCATTGCATTCATAATTAATGAAAAGACACATTAGCTGTGTTTTTGACAGCCGGTGCCATACACGAAGAACAATGAAGTCTTTTTTTTTTAAAAGATGAGACGAGAGAGTGTGTGTGGGTGTGGGGGGGGGGGCAGGGGGAGAAAGTTTGGAGTACCGGTTGTAACAAAAATCCATTCTTGGAGCCGCTGAGAATGAGATACACTTCTTCTTCGCAGTATAGAATTCACACAGTCTCATCTTAATGGCGCCCCAATGGAGTACTGGCAGCAATCGACTTTCATTGACTCTTGCATTGGCTAGACGAGTCCCAGAAAGTATTGGGAAGGGAAAGGCACTAATGCTGCACACATGTTTGGCTTTGTGTAGAAAAAAAAAAAATTGAACTGGATTTAAAAAAAAGATTGACAATGGCTTGGCATCATTTCATTGTTAATTATAAACATGTGTTCTCTTGAGTTACTGATGACATAGGCCTTCCGTGGCTGGACAAGACCATGTCCTTACTGTGCCATTCTGAGCAAGGTGAAAGAATGTAATTAGGTAAGTACTATTAATTAGGTTAAGTAAATGTGCATCTACTTAACAGAATTACAACTCACTCTTTTAGTATAGCTTATCATTGTGTCTTAAAGTCAAATAACCGTTCACATTGTCATGTGCCGTTCAGTGAACACACAATTATCATAAAGACCAATTCAACGTTTTATTCAACATTCAAAATATTTCATACTCACTAGATGAGTAAGTCAGTTTATAATACGGTAACTGCTATGTTTGCAAGCACGATACTCATTTCTCAGTTGAGTAAAATGAAGATGTATTACTGTATGTTTAAATTTGGTGTCGTTTTGTGGCAGAAATGGAAAGTGCAGTTATTTGAACTATTTGGGGTGAGTGTTAAGTGCTTTTCGACGTATTAGTGTTCAGTTTAATCCGTGGTTATTTATGTATGCTGCAAAATTATGTTTTGAAATCTGTCTCCCCTTTTCAAATGGTGCAAACACAGGAAGTAAATCATAACACACAGCACACTTGACAGCCGTAATTGTTCCCAGAGAATCAGTCTTAGCGCGAGTCTCATTACACACACATCTACGCCCGTACCTCATCCGCAACCAATCAAATATGAGATTGGAGACCTTGCCTCCTCGATGAAAAACAGCGATCACGACAGATCCCTATTCCAGTTCCTTCTGTAAAGGCGTTCATCGTGAGCGTAGGCTTGGCCCTACAGCCTAGGCATTGCATTTCAAACCTGTTTGAGGCCTAAGTCATTCGCTGATTATGGAGCCGTCTATGCAACATTCAAACCTGTTTGAGGCCTAAGTCATTGGCTGATTATGCAGCAGGAGTAGCATTCCGTATCTGACGCGCTTTTGTGGTACTGAGTATGAGGAGGACTGAACTCCCGCGCGACGATCACCGGTAAAACCCCGCCCTGGAGGGAGGGAGGCCGGAAGTTAGAGGAGCTCCCTGCGAGAGATGAATGTGCCTGTGTGTGTGTGTGTGTGTGTGTGTGTGTGAGTGCGTCTGTGTGGTCCCCGCCACTCCACGTGTGCCGTATTAATCAGAGCGGAGGCCCGTAATCTGCAATAATATCACAGCCTGTCGGAGGTCTACCAGCTTGGAGGTGAGCGGTGCAAGCTGTGTGAGGTGGGAGGATAAGCAAAATAAGGGTTCATTTCCTCCTCTTCCTCCTCCTGCTCCTCCTCCTCTATATGACACACAGGGATTTACATGTGTTAATGCTAACGCCAACTGCGACCTTTTAAATCAAATCTTTATTTAAATCCTCCTTCGTGACCTGTCTCAAGAGGCACTGTGTCTTTGATATCATCGCGAACAAAAACTCGAGCGGGAAAAGTAAAACGATCCAAGTTATTTCACAGTGCTGTCGGTTTCCAATATGTTGTAGTCCCCTACTCTTTAAACGTTTCCAGGGATATGTTTTATTCAGACATAAATCCCTCATCCTTTTCTCCTCGCAGCACAGATGGAGTGGACAACAAAACGGTTGACACGTTGAACTGCGAGCTTCCGCCTCGCCGCCTCTTTCCGAAGCGGGGGGGGGGGACGCGGCGTCTGTAAATTGAGCGAATGTGCGCCGTTTCGCCCGATCCCACCCAACGCTGTGAATCAATGGCCGCTCTCCTGCGGCGATGCCTCTCGCCCTGGTCTTTAAGTGCATATGTGGATTTATGAAGACTGTCAGCTCTCTCTTGCTTTCTCCCCCCCCTTCCCCCTTTGGGGGGTGGATCGTCAGTCCCTCATGCACTCGGGGCAGGCGATTTGTGTTTTATGCATCCCCCTCCTCAGAATAAGGGTCCCCGATTGGCTGTCATAGTCTATTGATCAAATTGCGGTCAGTTTGTGTGTTTTTTTGTTTTGTTTTTTTTTTTTTTTTTTAAAGATAATGGAGGAACGGATACATTATCAAATACATTAAAGCATGCCGATAAGGCTGATAGTTTGTTTTCACACTCTGGTAACACAGTAAACCACCGGTGGAGAGGCAATCCCATAAAGTCAATCAAAGCTGACCCATTAGACCAGACCCATGTTTTTTTTTGGGGCCATTTAGAGTGATTTTGCTTATTTCAAGCTTTACTGACCCTGAGAGGGGAGGGAGAGAGAACTATAAATGTAAATGGTTCAAGTGTGACAGTCGTGCTTACACTTCAGGTGAAGGTTAAGAAAAGGTTAGGGTGGAGTTTAAAGGAGAAACGCGCTAAGGTTGCCCTAGACGGGGCTGCTGCAGGGAGAGGCGGGCGAGGCCCTTCCCTCTCTGCGTTATTGAATGAAGCCGCATGGATTTTATGGAGCCGAGAGGCCGGCGTATTGACCTGTGGCTGACATCTACTTTTTAGTTTCATAACATAATCAGCGTTTGACACATGATTATAATAACTCAATTCAATTTAATGCATTCTCTGCAAACACATTGATTTTTTTTATTTTTTTTTTTTTTTATTTTTTTTTTACAGCTCCCAGAACCAATTACATTAATATCTGTGCATAATTAGTTTACACATTACTAAATTACTGACAGATTAAATGTGAAATAGCACAGTACATGGGAAAGTACATAACTGCCAGAGAGGAAATTAATATGGATTCAAATGGTCCTCGGAGACTAGGAGGCAGAAAGAAGGATAAAAAAAATAAAAGCTACAAATCTATAAAGCTCTGTTGCTGAAGGGAGTCCTTATTACGGGCCTGGTTTTGGTTTCATTTTGGACTTTAGGCCGGTGTGATTAAAATGGATTAAAATCAAATCTGCATATTGATGATGGCACCCACAGGTTCTACTGTATTGGGATGATTACAGAGAGAGTTGGGATCCCCCCCCTCCCCCCCCACTCAACTCAAAGCATTTCACACAACCCCTCTAGAGGACCGATAACAGACGGGGCCTGTTTTAATGGGGGCATGGTTTTGAAATGATGTATATTTATTTACATTATGGGCCGTGGTGGCTCTACGATCCTCTTCACGCAGCGTCTATTGATTTTTCCCCTCTTGCTCTTAAATTGTTTTTTTTTTTTTAATGCACAGCTCCCGTGAAAAGTGTCAGACGCACAAAGGAATGTCCACGCTGTCCTCTGTGTTCCCCTTTGTTATTTATTTATTTATTTTTTTTGAAGCAGCATATTTTCAGTGAAGGCCCCGATCCGTTGATAGCGTGCCATCAAGCAACCGCTTCTTAAGTTTTCAGAAGGAGCAGTACTGCTTTGACCTTTGATGTCTACATTGATCCGGTGTCCTGAGTGGCCACTTCCTCCCCAAACAAACATATAATTGGTATTGGGTTCCAATGGCTCTTCCTCAATGCCTGGGGATGCTTTGCAGCTATATAAATCAATTCACACTTATAGGAACAATATGGGCACATTAGACCTGACTTGTCATTTAGAGAGCAGGCCAGGAGGGAGACTTCAATAGACCTTGATAGGGTAAAAATAATAAATTCAATATGGGGAATACTAAGCAGCAAGCACAAACTAAAGTTAAGAGCAGTGTCGATTGAATCCCGGCCAGTCTCTTACTCTCTGTTAATGCTTGCTTCAAGGGAATGCAAAACTGCTTGGTGAAGTAGAGCCTGAGAAAGAGATAAAACATGGAGATATTTTTCACCTTTATATTGTATATACAGTAAATGATTCGTCTGTATTTGTTGAAGGTGTGACTGCACACAGACATATGGCCCCAAAGAAATGACTGGTATTTAGCGATTAGAAGTGAAATGTGTTTTGATGTTCAGAAGTGTTTTTTAAGTGTAATGTGTTTAAGCAAAGCCGGTGGGAGCGAGCTGTGAACAGGGCTCCTGGATGTCTCTGGGGGCATTTTTGCAGTCTTAAACCTCATATTCGGACATTTATATATTGTATCTGCGCCTGTCCATCAGGTTTTTTTTATTTTTTTTATGGTTGCTGGGGCAATATTTCTTTCCAGTTATTTATGGGTTTCTTTTTTTTTGTTTCCTCCCCAGTTACTGCTCAGTCCTGCTTCCATCTTGAGAGCAGCTGTGGTCGCTCATTTAATTTAAATTCCAAAATATATATATATATAATTTTTTTACCAAATATGTTTGTCCACTTATATTATGAAACTGGGAAATTCATACCGAACCAAAGTAAACCAAACCGAAGAAAAATAACTGCATTCTGATAAATGATGCAAGAATGATGCAAGAAATTGCTTTTAATCTGCTACTCTTTTCAACCTATTTCCCTCCACACACACACACACACACACACACACACACACACACACACACACACACACGCACGCACACACACGCATGTGTGAAACGCACATACGCCACAAGGAGGTATTGATTCTCTTCATTTTCCCAACAATATTTGGGTGAAGCCCCTTTGCGTTTCGGATTAGGCCGGGCCTACGCGGTCCTTTACGGCCGTCTTTGAAGTCGTCGGGCGGCGTAAACGGCGGTTGGAGGAAGACCTTAAGTCTCCTCGAGGTGCTCTAACCGCGGTCTGAAGGCTTACCGCCGCCGGGCTGGGCTGGGCTGGGGGGGGGGGGGATTCTTCACACCATTATTATTCCCGCTCTCTTCACACGGAGAGAGAGCGCGGCTGGATTTGGAGACAGGGCCCCGGCGCGCGGGGCCAAGGGGTCTACTCCCGGGCCGTGAAAAGGCTGCTATAACAGCTGAGGGTGGAGAGGAGGGAAGACGGCTGGGCGTTGGGCTCGCCGTGGCGTACTGGTTATGCCGTTAAAAGAGAGAGATATCTGTACGATGTGGTGTGCTGTGCTTCTGAAGCGTATGAGCGGGCCATACAGGCCACACAGCTTTCAGAACTCATGCCAAAGTGTGGACGCCGCTACCAGTCTTCAAAAGGATGGTGAAGCTGCATCGACCCGAATCAACGTGCATTATTCATTTGTCTCTGTTGGTTATT